>NW_026067902.1:25908679-25983155 GCF_014885135.2 Alexandromys fortis | reverse complement strand
CTTCTTTTGAGAATTCTCTGTTCAGTTCAGTGTCCCATTTTTTAATTGGGTTAATTAGCATTTTAGAGTCTAGTTTCTTGAGTTCTCTATATATTTTGGAGATCAGACCTTTGTCTTTTGCGGGGTTGGTGAAGATCTTCTCCCAGTCAGTGGGTTGCCTTTTTGTCTTAGTGACAGTGTCCTTTGCTTTACAGAAGCTTCTCAGCTTTAGTAGGTCCCATTTATTCAATGTTGTCCTTAGTGTCTGTGCTGTCCTTTATGCTCTAAGATGGAAATAGAAACTGGATATCTTCTGTACAAAATTGCATATGTGTGTATATATGTATATATAAAATTATATATATATAAATTTATGTGTGTATTATATATCTATTTTTTCTATTCCTAGGGGACTCCTTCTCACAGTTCCGATTTGCTGAAGAGAAGGAATGGGATGGTGAAACATCATGTCCAAAACAGGTAAGAGAAATGTCTTGAATGTAGGTTAGCTCATGTCAAGGCCAAGGCCCCTCCCATTTCCATTATCGCAGAGATGAATCCCGTGGAAAAGAGCTCTAATCCATATGCATTTTATTCTCAGCTACCTGCTGGAGAGAGAACATGTACAGGGAACTACATAAGTTCTTCAGGTTCTTCAAGCTTGAGTTCATTTGGCCATCCCCGTGAATGTCTTATAGGTTGAGTTGTGAAGAAGGAAGTTAATGGTTGTGATTTTAACACAATAGATTGCTTTGCTATTTTTTCCCCGCCCCCCCCACCCCACATTCCTTCTTTAACTGCGTTTCTTTATTATCCTTCATCAAGTAGGGTAAATGTAGGAAATAAAAACAGGTCTGTAGAAGGCCTTCAGTCAGTCCTTAAACCACGAAGGTTGCGTTCACGAGTAAGAAATGGATTAGGTACTGAATTCCCACCCACCCCCATACAAATGCATGCCTGCATGCCAGAAGAGGGCACCAGGTCTCATTATAGATGGTTGTAAGCCACGATGTGGCTGCTGGGAACTGAACTCAGGACCTCTGAAAGAACACAGTGCTCTTAATCTCTGAGCCATCTCTCCAGCCCCAGCTCCCTGTAGCTTGAAACAGGATCTCTTATTGGACCTGGAACTTGCCGTTTTGGTTAGATTGGCTGGTCAGTAACCCCTGGGATCTGTTTTTCCCCCCACTTCCTATCAGACTGAGATTACAGATATGCACTGCCTGCCATGCTCAGCTTTTACGTGGGTGCTGGGGGACCCAGCTCAGGTCTGCGCTTGTGCAGCAGGCCCCACTTCCCACATTCCTGTCAGGGTTTTATTTCTTAAATATGTTATCTAATTTAGAGGTGAATTTCTTTGTTTCTTTTCTTTCTCTAGAGCAAACAATGCCAGTTAACATTGTCATTATGGCTTCCCAAAGACCTCGTCATTTCAGGATGGCTTTTAAGGGGCTGTGGGAAAACCAGATTGCTTACTCCGATGGATCCCCATGTTCTACTGTTTTATGAACTAGGGACTAATGCGGGCTTTCTGTGGCAGGCTCTGCTCTTGAGGTGCCAAGAACTGTGTTTCCATCTCTAATAATTTATAAACCTATCAACTTGAGATGCCCTACAATAGAGCTGCTAAGTGAGGGGATCTCTGGCTTTTTACCAATGTGGTTAGTAATTATAGGAAAAGACAGTCCTGGACTGACCTATGAAAGTCCCTGTCCAACACTGGTGGTGGATGGTGTTGGCCTCTGTGCTGGAAGTCATAATGACTACCTTTTAAGCTTTTGCTTCCCTTAGGTCACCAGGACACCTCCAAGGTAGCTAATAGGATAGTAGATAATCAGTCACTGGTTTGGCTATAGACTTAGCAGGGATGCTGGTTTGAGATAGTAGTGCAGGAACGTAGTAGCTTCATTCCTGGGTGGAAAGGGTCAAAGGAAGCTTTTAGTGCCACCGCCACACTGAGCGTAGCTGGCTAGAAAGAGGAAGTTGCTGTTTTCTGATTTGAAGAGAAACAGTGCTTACCCACCAGCTTGTTTGAGGGCACCTGGCAACCATGTCACCACCTAACCAGCTCTTCTCCCTTCTGCCTAGGACTAGCAGTCTGGGTTTAGGGGAAGTTTCTGGTCAGATTTCACTAAAATGCTAGTTTTCTTCCAGTTTTAGGGTTAGGGTATCAGCTTGGTGTGATGGTGAGCACTGCCCTAACTGTGTCTCTGAGTGAGCGAGCCGTGGGCTCAGTGTTTGGTAGAGAGACATCAAATGTCATTAAATGTGATTTATTATTGGACTCCTGGACAAAAACATCTCCAATGGATGATTTACTTACAGTTGTTTTACCCCCACCTCCACACCCATCTAGAATTCATCACTCTACTTGGACAGTGAGTCACTGGTTCGAGCCCTTCAACAGCTGCCCCTCTCAGTCCGGCTTAACGTTGCTGCAGAGTTGATCCAGGTAAAATCAGTCTGCCTACGCTCTGGGTTGGGGCAGAGGAAGAACCAAAGGGAAGAGTGCAGTCTGCAGGGTGTCTCAGCCTGAGCTTTTCTTGTCCATCATCAACTGAGGCCTCTTATTGAGGTGTTAACTTTTAACGTTGGAAGGAAAACAAAGCAGCTGTTTGACATTACTGTTGTGTTTTATATATGATACATTTTAGTGGATCAAATATAGAATTGAATGCAAGACTATAGCAGAGTATAAAGTCTGGCTATTACCACAAAATATCCAGGTACCAGGCTCTGAGTTGACACTAGGGACACAGTGGTGAGCAGGTGGATGTGGTTCCTCCTTCCCTGAGCTCAATCTACTGGAAAATATTGATACTAATCAGTTTAATGAAATAATTATAGAGAGGCATAGAAACAATGTGCCGTAAGAGCTTGTGGTAATGAAGCTGATGTATCATGGTGTGGCTAGGACTGGCTGGTTTCAGAAACAATGGATAAGCTGAGGTCCGAGGTGTGAGAACACATGAGCTGCAGTGAACAGGGATGGTGACCCAGGCAGGTCCACATTCATGAAAACAATCATAATACAGACTATGCTGGTGGAATAGAAGGCAGGTTAAGTGACTGGGGTGTGTATTCATGGCTGTGTCTGTGTGCTGAGTGACTGGGATGTGTTCATGGCTGTGTTTGTGTGCTGAGTGACTGGGGGGGTGGTGTTCATGGCTGTGTTTGTATGCTGAGTGACTGGGGTGTGTTCATGGCTGTGTTTGTGTGCTGAGTGACTGGGGGGGGTTGTTCATGGCTGTGTCTGTGTGCTGAGTGACTGGAATGTGTGTTCATGGCTCTGTTTGTGCTCTTAAGGCACAGTAGGGAAGCCATCTTATGAAAACTGTCACCTGGGTCCAGGTAAAAGACTTTCTCTCTCCTCTCTCCTCTCTCTCTCTCTCTCTCTCTCTCTCTCTCTCTCTCTCTCTCTCTCTCTCATACACACACACACACACACACACACACACACACACACACACGCACATCCATAGTCTTCAGGTCTGTTCTCTATTGCACTTATTGGTATCACTTAGGAAGTTAAAAAAAATAAAGGAAAACAACTTCCTTGTTCTCACAGAGATCCATGAAACAGTTGTATGCTGTGGGACAATGGTTTTACCATGTAAAGATTTGTTTTTTGTACTTGTTTAATAAAATGCTGATTGGCCAGTAGCCAGGCAGCAGGGTGACCAGGCAGGAAGCAGAGGCGGGCCAATGAGAACAGGAGAATTCTGGGAAGAGGAAAGATGCAATCTGGAGTTGTCACAGAGGAAGTCAGACACAAGAAGCAGAATGAGAATGCCTTGCTGATAAAGGTACCAAGCCATGTGGCTAACACAGACAAGAATTATGGGTTACTGTAAAGTGTAAGAATTAGTAAGAAGCCTGAGCTAATAGGCCAACTAGTTTATAATTAATGTAGACCTCTGTGTGTTTTTGGGGGGCTGAATGGCTGTGGGATTGAGCAGGATAGAAACCTGTCAACAAACATGTAGACCTCTATGTGTTTATTTGGGACTAAACGGCTGCAGGTCCAGGCGGGACAGAAATCACTGTTAACAGTTATAGGGTTAGCATAGAGAGGAGGACCACACCCTGGCTTTGCTTTGTACAACTGCAGTGCTGGGCATTGGTCTAGTTTACGCTTAAAAGGCCATGCTGAAGTAAATTTCTGAAAAATGTCTGAGGAGTTTCTAGCAGTCTACATCTTTCAATAAGAGTAGGGATCAGGTACTGTAGGGCACACTTTCTAACCTAGGCATTGTGGGTCCCTGCCATCCCTGTGGTGGCCTTACCTCAACCTCAGACTGAGACCTGTCATGGTCATATGGGAAGCCTTCGAAGCACAGCACAGACAGGGAAGAATGTACAGAGATATGTATGTGTAACTTTGGAATCGGCATCTACATGGATAGTCAGAACACTGTCAGGTCCTCTGAGGCCACTACACATGCCCACATGACAGCCATCACCCTGGCTTCTATTACTACAGTTTTACCTGGTTTTGAATTCTCTATAAAGTAGCCAAATAGTCTGTTTTCTTCACATTTGACATCTTGTATTCAAACAACAGTTGAGTTCTTTTCTTTTTGGCAAATGATCCTGCCCCTCTGTGTTCCTGCATCTCAGCACAGTGAACAAGTCTCCTTGGCTAATTACTTCTTAGTCACTTTTACAGATAGGTCATCCTTCATTATAGCCTTAAGTATCGATTCAAATAGACATGTGGTACAATTAGCTTTCAGAACAGGGATAGGAGGACATGGGCTTTTAATTCAACCTCTGAGTTAGTTAGCACATAATAGAGGGGGGTTGGGCAGAGGCTCAGCCCTACAATGTTTCCACAAAGTCTCTTTATCCTCCTTGGGGTCAGGAAGAGTGCTGTGGTGGGGCCCCAACAGGACGTACTTTGTGGGCTGTCACAGGATTGTATGGCTTCCTTAACTTCTTGTGCTTAGGCAGACAGGAGGACTCTACTAAATTCCGACATAATGCTCTTTTTCAGACCACAGTTCCCTTAGAACTTCCACAGGTGAAACCAAGGAGACCCGAGGATGGCAAGGAACCGGGCATGCAGTTAAGGGGACCCATCTCTGAGCTCAGATCTGCTGCTGGTAGTTGTTCCAGGTCTCTGGGCAAAGACAGTTTAAGACCAAGCCCTCTAGAAGGTTTGCAGAAAGCCCCCTTCCCGCCACACTCGGAGGCAGACCATCTGGAAGATGAACTGGACATGCTGCTGCACTTAGATGCACCTGTGAAAGAGGACAACAGACCCTGTCTGGACCAGACGTCTCAGGACCAGGAGCCAGAAAGAGATGGGCAGGTGGCCCAGGAGGAAACAGGCATGGCTTTCATTTCATTTCCCGTTCATCTGCTCAGTTGTGGTGTTTTTATGGGAGCAGTCCTACCGCATCACCTGCGCCACCCCTCTGTGCCTGTCATTGATCCAGCAGTGTCCCAGGCATCTCTTCCCCTGGGCAAATCACAGCTTCCCCTGAGCTGACCTTTCCAGCACTTTCTCTTACTCAATATCTCAAGCTTCCAAAGTGGCTACCAGCCCGGTTGCAGTATTAAACTTAAAGCTGCAAATTGAGCTGCTATAAAAGCCTTTCAGAGGAAGACCTTTTAATCGACTAGGCTGCAAACTGATTTGGTTTTTAAAGCAAAAGAATGTTTATATCTTGTAAATGTTCTGTGAGCTGGTAGTCCTTCTGATGTGATAGGCCTAAGATAACTGTCATATACAGAGCTCAGGAGTCATTCCGATGTTTCAGGATTGCATCAAAAGGAAAAGGACACTGAGCGATGCTGTTGGTCGTTGTGTTAAAACAAACTCAACACTTGTGAGCAGTGAAATTCATCTTCAGCCTAAATAGAAGAGCAAACCTGTGCCTTTGCTTATGTTGTTTAGATACTATTCGTTGTATCTTAGGGGGTGACAATCATGGAATTTCTTCCTTGTTACGGAGAAAGTAATATCCTCAAACAAACCCCCCAAAAGCCTTAACCCTCACCGTTGTAATTGATGAAGTGGCTAATGTTGATTTTATTTCCATAGTTCCTGAAAAGTCATCCATGACTGGAGAGAAAACTGTGGAGCCTGAACAGACAAGGACATCCAAAAATGTCACCGAGGAAGAGCTGGAAGACTGGCTGGACAGCATGATTTCCTGAGGAGGGGAAGGGGTACCAAGGGGGAATATGGGCCTGAAGCAAATTTTGGTTGCCTTCTAAGTGAGGGTGAGCTAATTTACCAGAATATCCCACGCTAACATGTACTGTTAATGCCTACAGCAGCCAATGCCTACCTCTGTTTCCGATGGCATCTGAATACATGTATGAGGCTTGCTTGGGGCTTTATTTTTGTTGTTACCTGACTTAGTCACCTAATTCTTTAAGGACAGGGGATGCCATAGCTACGTTTTTCCTGACATTATGGAATAACAGGTGCTAATTAAGGGAATATATACAAACAAGAGGCATGCAGTTGGTCAAAATAAACACCCTCTGGCCATTTTGTTTTGCCACAAAACCCATGGACTACTTGTCTCACGTCCCTGACTCCAGCCATCCTGCAGTAAAGGAACGGGAAGTGGTTACAAGAGGCCAAACCACGAACTGGCATGTGTTACTTTATTGCAGTGGGCACTTCATTTTATTGGAGGAGATTGACCTAAAACATGGCAGCTCCACTACTTACACAGGACCATAAAGCATCACTCAAGTTTGGTATAAGATTGGGATTTTTTCTGAAATTTCAGTCCAGTGCCTTTCTTCCAATGACAGCAGCTGTGAGGCTGTTACTGAAGAAATCGTGTGAGTAACCTTCAAGTACAGGTTCATAGGGTGAGACAGATCAGCACAGCTGTTAATGGAGTTGTCCTTCTGGAACACAAACATAAAAAACTTGCATAGCTATATCTAAAGAGATTTTTTTAAGGCACTTAATCGATATTTCAGGTTCGACAAAGTGTTGTTTTCTATTTCTTTAGCTGTTTAAAGCTTTTCAGGCTGAGTCTGGAAAGTCACTAGCAAGTACCATGGAAAAATTAGATTGCAGTTAACACAAGTTGAACATGGTTTTGTGTAGTTCTCCCCATCAGTTTCTGGCAGACCCCTCTTGCACGACAATTTAGGTGTTCAAGACTTCATATTTCTCTGAGCTGTTCCCAGGAACGAGTTGCTCTTAGAGCTGAGATCCCTGCGAGCAGTCGGGTGGAGTCCGTGACCGTTTGCCGTCCTTTGTCCACTGGGCACAAACGCCAGAGCAGTTTCCAAGTATGGATTTTTTTTTAAAGCAGTGTAAAAGAAGAATTATGTTGCATTAGAAGGTGACTGTCCAGAATCACGGCTTGTCTTGAACTCAGATTTACCCAAGCTGATCTTCATATTGCTTACGAAAGCAGTCGCCAGCTGGGAAGAAGTCCCAACACCTTTCCTGGTACATCTTCCACACATAAGATTCCTGAAACAGGGTAAACAAAGGGTACTTTGTGTTGAAACCTCGGTAAGCTAAGCCCGGTTTGTTTTTTGCTCTGTGTGGTTTCCTTTAGGGAGACCAATGGGAACTGATGTGAGGTCACATGGACATGTTCTCACGCTCTCCTCAGCCTGCTTGGTTTTGTGAGCTTTCCTTCCCATCATGGTGAAGGGGAGGAGGCAAACCTCGGGGGACTAAAAAGAAGGTGGGTTGAGGGGACACTTCATGTAAAGTTTTCCTAGGCATTGACGTCTGACTTTTGAGTATCTAGGCCCACCTTTCTTTTTCAGTTAGTCACAGGATTACTTGACACCGCTCTCACCACACCTCCACGTTCCTGCTGTCACCCACATGCAAGGCCGCGCTTTCTTGTGCTGTCTCTCCCGCTCTTTGTTCCAGCCGCCCACTCCATTCTTCGTTGTCTTTTCCTCTCTACTGTCCTCCCACCTCCAGCTATTTTATACAGAAGCAGTAAACACAATGGCTTGGAAAATGTGTTTGTTGGGAGGGATTATCAGGGGATCTTGGGGGAATAGACTGCAGTCACCATAGAGTTCTCACTTCTTACTAAGTAACAAAAACGGTGATGGGAAAAATGCATCTAAGAGACTACTTGCCTCAGATAGCCCCAAGTGTACTGCTCAGTTTTAAGACTTAGTAAAAGGAAGACGACACACCTAGTTCTTAGTTAGAAGCAGCTTGTCTCTTACCTGACCTGTGTGTTCTGTTTCATCCTTATTAATCAAATACATCAGAAAGAATCTGGAAAAAGAACAAATGGAGGAAAGGTAGGGTTTTTAAATTAAAAACAAAACAAAGATTAGTGTGCATGGTGGTGCTCACTTTTAATCCTAGCACTCGGGGGACAGAGGCAGGTGAGCTTCTAAGTTTGAGGCTAGCTTGGTCTACAGAACAAGTTCCAGAAAAGTCAGGAGTATGTAGAAAGGCCCTGTCTTGAAAACCACCCCACCCCAAAAAACTAAAACCAAACAGCAAAAAACTATATATGTGTGTGCCTGCAGGTGCCAGTAGAGTCTGAAAGAGAGCATTAGACATCCTGGAACTAGAATGACAGGCAGTTGTGTGCTGCCTGGGTGGGTGCTGGGAACTGAACCTGGGTCCTCTTCAAGAGCAACACGTGCTCTTAACAATTGAGCCATCCTTCCAGCCTGAGGTAGGTCTTACCCACACTGTCTAACATCATCTACTAAGATAAGTTGGAAATACGGTTTGAAAACTAGGAAGCCTGTACGAACCAGGGAAGCATTTCTGATGATGACAGATGCTCATCTCCAAGCCAAAGAGGAAGAGCCTTCCGAAGTCCTCCAAATTTGAGGTAAACCCACTTGCAAGCTATCTTGCTTACTATAAAAGAGAAGTCCGACCCTTTCCATAGCATTATCAATAGGCCTGTTTATCATGGTAAAAATTAGACTTGAAATCACACATCGAGGATGAGCCACGGACAGTGTTTGCTCTGTTCATACTCCTCCGCCCAGGAGACTGCTTTGTTTCTCACTGTGAAAATCTTGGGAAAGGCAGCGTGGTTTCACTTGTGCTAAATGATCAAAGATTTGACTCTGTCTGTGACACACAAGTGTTGTGCACTCTCAGTTCATATTATATGACTTCAGAGATGCTTTCTAGAAGTCGCATCTACTTGGGGAAAGGAGAACATGATACTGATAAAGGAAGAGAAAGTGGAGAAAGTGTCTTGCATGGTAGCAGAGCCTGAGCCCCAAACCTCGAGTTTTCACACTAGTACTAGATTTTATCTTGGGTCCTGGCACACAGATGGCTCTAACGGTGACAGCTTCTTCCTTTCCCTCTTCTGTCATACTGAAGACCTGGGCCAGTGTAACCTTCTTTTCCTGGCACATTTATTTAGCTGGCAGATCACCACACAGAGTGTTCCAGATCACCACACAGAGGTGTTCCTTTACTACCTCTTCCAAACAGAAAGGGAGAAATGACATGAGCAGACTGGACTTTGTGACAGTTATTTTGTTTTGCCCTGAAGATGACATCCTTCACCAGACTACTTACAAGTAATTGGCCAAGTTGTGCTCTTGCAGTGTATGTGTTTCAAAACCATGAGGGGTTGTGTCAAAGTAGTCATTGCCAATGCCACAGATGAAGCATTTCGTCTATGAAAACAAACATAAAAGGAAACCACCTTAGTACGCATAGCTGCAGAGGAAGGAAAACCGCTAACAGCCTGCCGAACTGGGGACAAGGAAAACTGCCTTCCTGTTTAATGCTTTGGGCTA
Organism: Alexandromys fortis; assembly: GCF_014885135.2. Classification (NCBI taxonomy): domain Eukaryota; kingdom Metazoa; phylum Chordata; class Mammalia; order Rodentia; family Cricetidae; genus Alexandromys; species Alexandromys fortis. Next base: position 25,973,435 of record NW_026067902.1, on the reverse strand, counting down.
ATATGCCTTTATTCATCCCACCTTTCTAGCTGAAGATGCTGCTCCCTCCAGTATGAGACAGGAGGCAGCAGTGTGTCAGGCATGGCGGGGTGAAGCTCACAGGGCATTAGTGCCCAGGGCTGGTAGCTTGGTGCAGAGAAAGCGAGACAACAGGCATGGGAAGATTTAGTAGTTTTGCTTAGGGACGGCCCTAATTAATAGCCCTGTCTATGGTTTGAGGAACCCGTGTGGGGTTGAAATAAGTAGAAAGAACGGTACCTCCATGTCCTCACGTACTTGTTCCTGCTGGTCTCTCAGCTCTCCAAAAGCATCAATAATCAGACCTGGGTTTTTAAATACAAAGGACAGAGTACCCTCTCCGTATCATAGTCTCAGGGGAGAAGTGGCAGAGCCCATTTTGATTTGTCAAAAAAAAAATTATCAAACTGAGCTTGTCTGTTACAGCAAAATTAAAAGGGAAAGGGCTATGTTTTCAAGCACTTGGTTGAAGCTAGTCAGTTCTTATGGCTTCTCTTCCTGTGCCTCAGTGCTGACAGCTGCTTCCCTTAACTCTTTCTTCTCCTGATCCCCCGGATGTCAATCACGTGTTCTCATTGTTTTTGATCAATGTCTTCCCTCATCGTCTTTGCTTCTGAGTCCTCAACACTTAAATATCAGCACCACATTTCAGCATGACTCAAATTAAATTCATCATCTTTGCTTCTTCAGTTCTTAGCAAACTGTTGACTAAAATATCAGTACCTTCCTATCTGCTCTAAAAGACAATAAGACATGTCATATCTTTATAGCTCCTTTCTCTCCTGTTTCCCACCTCTCTGCATGAGAGAACAAAGAAAAGGGTAAGGCAACCACAGGAGACATCTAGGAAGCAGAAGGGATGAAGACATAATTTAGGGTGAGGAGTACTCTGTGCATGCCCTCAAGTTTCTTGAAATTGTCTAGGGGGCTCTTTGGCTCTCTATATACAAGAATTCACAGACAATAAGTGCTCAGTGAATTGTTAAATTGACAAGTTAGAGGAATTAGGGAAAAAAAACTTCTTTGTAAAACAATCACTTGATGTATATAGAAAAGCAAAACAAACTAGATGTATTTAATCCAGCTCCTATGTACTGTAATTGACAACCATACCTTGAATGATGGCCAGCAAGATGACAATGACAAAGAAGAAGAAGGTAATGTCAAAGACGATGCGATACATCTCGTAAGGGTCACCAGCAGGGTCTTCGATTTCATCACCAATGCCGCCACCCGCTCTGACTCCCACATACATGTGGAAGAGGTAGCACTAGGGAAGATGGTGGTGGCAGTTCAGGTGAAAGGGGAATGGCTCTCCAGGAGCATGGTCACTTCACACTACACATCTGAGCATGACAGTCCTGAACTGGGAACAGGAACTATCTTCAGTGATGCTGGCCTTTGCTGTCCACTGCACCCAGATTGCTGTCTACCAGGGTGGAAAAATTCCTATTTTTGAAAACCTACTTTGAATTGCGATGCATATAATAAAAGGTTGGTAAGGCCTGATGGTATGGCATATACCAGCTATTGGCTTTGTCTTGTCGAACTTCAAGACTGCCAGCCTGATTTTTAGGCTCTACTTCTTTATCCTCTGCATATTTTCCAAGAATTTCCATCAAGTATGGGCTGAGCATCCCTAACCTGAAATCAGAATGTTTTTAAACATAAAACTGTTCAAATGCCATCATGACACCTCCTCAGGTCCAACATTCACCACCTGACCTAACATCATGTTCACTGTCAAAGTACATCTTAAATACACTTGTGTAAAATTGCTTTCAGACTTTGGCTTTAAAATATAAAGGGAGCTGATGAATTTCATGTTTAGATTTTGGTCCTACTTTTTAAGACATAGGATATGTGCAGGTATTCCCCAATCTGAAGCACTTATGGTCCCAAGAATTTGGATAAGGAACACTCAACACACCCAACCTGCAATCGACTTTCTTTAACACATGTGTTTATATTTATCTGAGCACTGCTTCATTTAGCCAGCCACATGTATCCTTTCCCCCCACCAGTGGCCTTAGGCTCACAGAGAAGGGGCAAATCCAGAGCAGGGAGCAGCCGGAAGCCAGGCACCAGGTGCACCGGTGTTCTGATGACTGGCATTGCTGCCTTGTCCCAAGATAGCATAAGGGGAGTTTTAGCCAATAAGCATTACCTGTTTATAGAGAAATGCTCCAGACCTTTACCTAGCATGTCTTTCCCTGAAGTTAGACTGTGATAAGCCCTAGAAGAGATGCCACTGCTACCTCCACAGCATGTGTCCCCCCCAGCTGTGCCTCTCATTCCGACAGGGCCAGACAGGATCCCCTACACCTGACAGACACCGCCTTATCCTGCTGCGTCATGCTCTTAGCCTTTGGTATCTGTCTTGAAAGAAGCCAGATGAATGGCTGAAATAAGGATCTCTCATCTTTGGAACTTCACTCCCAGTTTTCAGAGATGAAAACGAAAGCTGTACTGCCACGGAATTTAGAAGTGCTCACTCACGGCGTGTCTAATCCTCATCCCAAAGTGAGAGAAGCGCTGGTATCCCTTGGCTCCCACAGTGTGATGACCTCTGTTACATCACCCCCATCTCTCTCCAAGACACTGCCTTCTTTTGGACAGATGACAACTGGTCTCTTCTCAAAGGCCACCACCTCTGGCTTTTCTCTGCCATGGCCAGTGGGTACTCACTGTCATCATGTCGTCACACTTCATATCCGGCTCGTCGTCATCTTCACTTTTGTTATAGAACTTGCGGAAGAAGTTGAAAGCCACCACAGTATAGAGGTAAACAACCACAGCCAGGAGGCCAACAGTCAGAACCAGCTAGGGAGGAGAAAACGGAGCTGTAGAGGAGTGGAATTTCAACCCTGGAAGGCTCATGGGACCCCCCAGTAGGTTAAGGGTGACAGTGATGAAGAGAACAGCTTGACCAGGCTTATCAGAAGGGAAGAGTTCATAGGTGGGGTGTCAGGGCTGAACCATATCCTCCCTGCGGTTGATGTGTGGAGTCCTAATCACTAGCATCTCAGGACGTGACTATTTGGAGGCAGTGTTTAGAGAGGTTAACTTATAATGAGGCTGTGAACGTGGTCATTCATGTCATTATAAAAGGAGATTAGGAGCCAGATGATCTAAAACACATGCATCCAGAGGTGCAGTTGTGTGCCATGGCACTAGAGCATAGCTGTGCACAAAACAAAGAGGAAAACCTCAGAGGAGACCAAGCCAGTTAACACTTTCATATTACGCTTTAGCCTCAAGAGCTTGAAGCCATAGATTCATCACTAAGTCACCAATCTAGTACTTTCTGGAGGCATCTGCACCACACTAATGCCTGGAGTGTGGTTTTATACATAGGCGAAGGGCAAATGTCCCTGAGAATCCAAGGGAAGGTGCTGTGAGAGGGTTCTGTTGCCTTTACAGAGCTGCGTGTTTCCCAAAGCTGCTTCTCTAAGCTGCTGCTGAGGAAACCTAAGTCTCCTCAGACTGGTGGCTCCCCCTCAGCTATATTGCAACCTAGCCATAACCTGCATAATCACCCCAGCTTTGAAGTTATTGCAAATATTACAATGGTTGAACCAGGAAGTCTGCTTGGGTCCACCATGGTGTCACAGGACATTTTAGTTCCGTGCTATATAAGGAGGCCGGGGGTTCAGCAGCATGAATGAGAAGTCCCAGGGACCTGCCTCTGCGACCCATTCCAGCAGGGACTAGATACTGGACTGAAGGGAAGGTAAACAGTGTAGATCTTTTGCTTCTGAGGAGCTGCACACAAAGGAACAGGCACAAAAGCTAAGGTAAGCAGCAAAACTGATGTGTTGCTGGCCCTCTAAGGGATGAAGTTACTCAATTCTTGGTGAACAGATCTCATAGGAAGTGCTTTAGAGGAGATGGAGAACTGGAGCCTCTTGCCAAAGGAAAGCAAAGGGATTGTTGGACCTAAACACTGTGTAGTCTTGTGGGGGAGGGGGAGTCATACAGCCTCTTGGCCTGAATTCTTTTGAGATTAACATCTACCTTATATAGTAGTTATGAGACTCAGAACCTGAAACATGGCATAAGCTTGGCATATTTTGAATTTCTTGTTGCCCTGTCACATACAAAGGTTTAGAAGTATGCGGAGTATGTCTCATACATAGTTAACTATATTTGTTGAGTTTGCAAATAAGGAGAACCTACTAGAAGCTTTTAATATGACTATGGTCATTGTTGTAGCCAGTCGTCTACATATGGTCAAAGCCAATCTTTGTTTAGCATGTAGAGGTACACATTACATGTATGTATGCATATTATGTGTAAATGTATATTAAAATATACATATTAACTTTCTCATTACTAGGAACACATGTTTGAAGTCCCTAGGAGCTTTATACATACACTAATTGTCTCCCAAGGGTAAATAAGAGCTATGGAGGAAGGGGTAGGTTCATAAAAGGTACCAAAAGTGATTCTGATATGTCCATTACTCTGCTCAGCCCATCCTTATTCTCCTAGTTAATCCTAACTTTAATGTTCCATCATCAGTTGGCTATGGATTCAAAAAAAGAACTGCTACAAGTTCAAGTGTTTGTCCAAGAAAGAAGCATTCCACACCAGGACAAATTCTTTTCCTGACATACACTTGCATACTACTTTTTTTCCCCCTTTTCTACACATTGTTACAAGTAAGTATAGACCAATACCTGTTTGCCATTGTGAGTTACAGATGACAGGATTGTCCTCAAGGTTTTAAAGCCCATTGCAATATCCAATAGATGAGCAGCGAAGAAGAAGTTGTTGTAGTGGCCCAGGACAGACATGGTTGTGTACCAGGCAAGGTAGAGAAAGGACTGTAGAAATGGGAGAAAACTGGCATTTTCCAGGCATTCATGATATGATGCACTCATTAAACTACATTCCCCTCATTTTGAGGAACAACATGAAGAAAAGGGGGCATAGGTACTGGGGTGCTATAAGTTGTCCAAAGGTCTTACAACAGAGCCCCTTTCTTGTTATACTATTGCACAAGGCAGCGTTTTCCCCAGCACCTCTCAGGCACCTGATACATGATTACCCAGGGAGGCTGCAATGAGAAACCTCAGGGCTTGCTTATTCCCTGTGAATCCAACAGGATCCCCTGACTTAGGGCTCAAGATCCTGTTTTTTTCTGGTACTGTACTTACATTGTCAGTGAAAACCACCCCCAGCTTCCAAATATGGTACTTCATGTCGATGGAACTTAGCCTAAAGAGGAACAATAATTTCATAACTTAGAAATGTCAATGTTAGTTAAGTACTTAATAAAGGGGAAAATTTCTTAGGGTGAATAATATAAATACAGCTTCAACTTTTCTTCAAGTTACATAGACTTCTCAGCAACAATGGGGTTTGAATCATGCATCTGGAAACCTTAGTCTTTGGACTCTTTGGGGCATAAGAACTGATTGGCCATGAAATCCTTTAAAGCAGTCCTTTCCCAATTTGTAAGAAAACCAAAGACATGCTTTATTTTCCCCTCTAGCTCACTGGAGAGGATGGAAAACAAAGAATTTGTCTTTGCCACTTGGACTTGAGCTCCTGAGATCTGTACCATGACATCAGAGAGGCCGCCTCCACTTTGGTCTCTTCTACTGGGCTGAAGTCGAGGGCATTCTTATCCAAACCCAGGAGTTCAGCGATGCGCTCTGCTCCGTAGAGATCTCCATACTTGTTGATTACCTAGAGCAGAGAAATGGCAGGGTGGGCTATGGCTACACCACCACCTCCCAACTGTAATGTCTTCGGAGTTTTGCCATGCTGAATTTTTTCAACAGGCTAAACAAGATACCATTCCAAACTGACTGGAAAAGGAAAAAGTCACCCCTAGAGAAAATTAAAGAGATGATGGCAATCAAGGGGAAACTTCTTTTTAAGTTCCTGTCTTTCTGGAGAGAAAAGAAACCTAATGTGGAGAAAGCAGCGTGGGTTGTGTGCAAGTGCTGAAGGCAGACGAGGATGGGAGCAAAGCAGAGGCCCACATGTGCAAGACCTCTGCAGCTGAGTCTCCAGACGCCACCTTAAGCCTGACATCACTTTTCCTCATATTAGTACACGAAGAGTGTGGACAGCTCACCATGCGTGCGTACACACACACACACACACACACACACACACACACACACACACACACACACCTCCACCCCAAGAGAAGACATACCTTCCTCTTCACAAACTTGTCCCAATAGTTATTAGGAAAAGATCTGAAAACAAAGGCGAAAAGGACAGGTCCTTAATTATTAACTTCAAGGCAAACACATCACAAAACTTTCTAGTTTGAACATCTGGATCTGTGATCTTAGATTTCTGTCCTGCTCACTGATGTACGCAGGCTGGGATTGATGTTCGGAGTCATCCCAGGATCCTGCCTTACAGTTCTGCTGCTTTGTTTCAACTGAGGCACTTGGGAAGCCACTCTGCAGTTTCTGTCTCAAAATTGGGTTAAGAACAAGGAACCATGATGGCGCACCAGCAAGAAACATATGTTGTTGGTTTTTTGTTCTGGAAAACCAATCCTACTTTGCACACTCCCTTCCCTGCTCCCCTTGTGCCGTGCTCCTGGATAAGCGTGTTACCACAGCCCCAGAGGACCTCATCATCACCCTCTGCTGGTCCTCCAGGGCCACAAATCCAGATGTATTTTGGCCCATCTACCTGGATCCCAGTATACACCAGAAACAAAAACCAGAAGGAAATGTATGTTTCCCATTCCGTGACTGTCAGTGACTGGGGAGATGGGATGGTGAGGGGTGTGCCGGGACACACAGACAAGCTCTCTTAAAAGAGTTTTTATTAACCCCATGACCCTCTACTCACTGTCATCACTGTGTACTCGTGTGGTACCTACTTCCTTCCAGGACTTAGATCCTTTTCTTCTAGAGGTGGCATCTTGTTTTCATGACAGCCCAGCCCTCTCAGAGGCATCATGTTTCTCTGCCTGGAATTTTCTCTAGTTCCATTCCAAGTGTTTTCTTTTCATTAAACAAACAAACAAAAACTGCCATCCTTTGGAATGTTAGCAAAAATGTTTAAAATGTGTTGCATCCAGCCAGAATGAACAGACCCTTCCTGGGAGGGCTTCCCATAGGGCTGCTTTTGGAGCAAAACCAACCCTTGCTGTGTGCATTCTTACTTTTCCTTTCTCTGGGTCATCCTTTGTGAGTTTGAGTCACACAGAAGTCTCCAATCCTATAAAGACCAGCAGCTCATGATAAGAAAGTCAAGACCTTTTTCTCCCAAAAGGATGGCCATCTTGAGGATAAAATTATTTTCCACAGATTTGTTTTAGTTGTTAAAATCACTTATTCCTCTTAATGATCTAATTGCCAATTAAAAACAAATGCTGGTACTATAGAATAAACTGCCAATAGACATATTTATAAGATCAAAATTACTTTTACTCTCTTCAGTGTACATTGCTACTTGATTTTTTTATGCATGACATTTAGAGTCTACAAGAGTAAAAATCAAGCCATCTTTCCTCCACTACCTTGAACCCCACCCCCATTTTTTCTTGTCTCTTTTTTAGATAGGGTTTTATTGTGTAGCCCTGGCTGAGATAGACCTCACTACACAGAAAAAGCTAGGTTCAAACTTAAATCATCTTCCTCTCTGTTTCTAAGTACTGGGATTATACATCTGGGTCACCATGACCAGCTTTCTCCAGCACACACCTTGTCTCTTGGTCCTGGTTTTGTACTGAGTAGAATATTTCACAATAAATGCTAAAGGGCTGTGTTTAAGACAATTTCATGGACATGATCTTATCTTGGTCTCAATTTTGAGTGGCTTGTCCCCTTACTAAGGCTAAGGTCAAGAAGTTCCTTGAAGGTAGAACATACATTTTTACATCATTATTTTCTTTAAGCCCTAGAGAACATACTTGCAGAAGAAAATGTGTAAAGAATATGCTTAAATCCTTAGCCTCTGTAGTAATTGGCAAATGTACAATGAGGTGCCATGACACCCCTACCAGATAACCAAAATTCCCTGACTCAGTGCTGGCAAACAGGCACAGAAGTAGAAAGTGTCTGTATAGCACTGTTTATAACGTATCCTGGAACAAGCGTTTTCCACACCTTTCTCTCGAGCAAACTCCCCTCAGAGGAAGAGCTCTTTCACTTATGCACAGACGCAGGGGTTTTCTGGTAGTGCTGTTTTTAACAGTGGGAGCCAGAAGCAGATGAAATATCTACTATCAGGAAAACGCACCAATTCTTGCTTGTAAATACACTTACATGGAAAACATTAGTTTGGGGGACAACTTGTCAACATAGGCGAGTTCACTGAGAATCAGAAATGACACATAATGATGAATAAAAGATTCTCTACCATTATAACATACGTAACATGACAATCCCATGTACATAGAGTCTAGAATATTTAAAGTGAAATCCTGTGTTTAGGCACAAAGAAGTAGTTAAAATGTAAGTTAAAGCAAGATAATGACCCCATACATACTAGCACTAGCAACTACTTAATGATCAATTCTGTTGACCACTAGTGGATATGACGGAATATGTTAGTTATGGGAGCATGGCTGGGAGGACAACACGGCTTTCAAGCTAGCAACGATGTTCTAATTTTAATCTCTGTGGTTTGTTACTCTATTAAAATAAATGCACATATTTGATAGATCCTTGTGTATGTGTGTGCCTCACAATATAAAAACATGTAAACTCAGAGTAGACAATAGGCACCAAGACCCAGTAATTCTATGTAGCACAATAGGACAAATACAGTCTATAACAACCCATTATCAGTTCAGAATAACTAGAGAAAATGTAAAAGTTCCCAGACCAGAAGTGATACTCTTAGTCCATAGAAATGCCCCTTATTTGATAATATACATATGTTGAATTACAACACTCTTTTCATAAAATAAGTAAATATTAAATTATGTCTCATTTAAATTTTAATTTACAACCAAACTTTAAGAAGAGACAAGGCATCTATGCGCGACTGTGGTAGAGTGAGAAGCTATGGACAGGACTGCCCCTCCCATGATGCCCTTGCTGTGAAAAAAAAAATCAACTTTTACGATAGTTGTTCTACTTGTTCATGGATGTCCCTGCTCACAAATAAACAGTACTGGCCGATCTCGCCTTGGAACACGAGTGCTTTGTTCTCGGTGTCTCAGGTAAGTTCTAGAAACAGAACGGCCTTTTTTTACTAGCATTTTCCCATGGTATCACATTGTCCCAGACGCACATGTCCTGGATAACCAGACAGAACATTTCTCAGAGTATTAAAGTACTCAATATTATCCAAAATGTCTGTAACTTAATGGCATAAGATGAGAAAATTAATCCGCTTTTGTTGCTTCTCCTTCTATGAGGAGATGGACAGGAATCTGCAGGCAGGGACAGAGGTTAGATATTTATTGCTCCTATTATTTCTCCCAAAGCCTTCCCTTCCTAGAGACTGATTAGTTTGGTTCTACCTATCTAGACCTGCCTCTCAGTTTCCTTAATCATCGTAGAGTAGGAAATAATTCCGCTAGAGTCAGGATCCTATCTACTATGCGTATCTTAATTGAAACAGCAGCAAGTTTTAACATGGTTGCCTTTGCTCATGCGTTCACTTCTATTTCTTTACTCTCACGACCAGAGTTTATCTTACAGTTTTCATAGTTGTGAATTATTGGTATTAGAGCATGCCATATGCCCTTGGTGATAACACAGACACTTGCTTTCATAGGATCAGAATGAAGGGCACTTACGGTGTGTTGATCACCAAGCGGTCCCACTGCCCCTTGATGTCATCTTCAGATGGCTGTTCGGTGATATACAGACCATCAAACTCTAGCTTCCTGGCAATTTCTTTCTCCCTTTTGAAGACTACCAGAGGCACCTGCAAATGAAAAGATACTCATTACCTAGAGGTTTGTGCCTAATGCTCCTTTCCCGGGACCTGTCACAAATCAACCTTCCTGAGTAATGGCAGTAACCCTTTATACTGGGATTTAATGCATACTTTAATATCTATATATTAAATACAAGCATGTATGTCTGTGATCCATTTGCATGCCTAGTGCCCAAGGAGGTCAGAAGAGAACATCAGATGCCCTGAAACTGAGTAACAGGTGGTTGTGAGCGGCCATGTGGTTGCTGGGGCTCAAATCCAGTTCTTCTGGAAGAGCAGCAAGTGCTCTTAACTGTTGAGCCTTGTCTCTAAGCCCTGTACTGGAATTTTTACAGTAACTAGCTGTACAGCCAATACTAAGTAAATTTCACTCCTTGGCTAATACACCTACCCCTCCAAAAGTTGAGCTGATCTGAGCCACCCTTGAAGGTTAGACAGCTGACTATAGTAAGATGTGCACAAATCCTGAAAAGACCATGTTTACTTCCAGACTTGAATGGGATTTGTCTACTAGGACTTCCAGGCTCAGAACTAAACCAAGAAATAGAAAGGACAATGAACTATTCTAGAACAGACTGGTCAGCCCCAAGAATGTGGGCAGTTTCCCAACAGTCACCAGCAGTGAGGGTCAGATTGATGCCGTAGGTTAGTGCATGAACTGTGTTTAGACAGTTACAGTGACAGAGTTCAAAGGATTCTGTGCGTACTCGCTACACACTGATGTTTTCTTCCTTTCAGCGAACTGGATCTTCTCTGCTACTAGATCCTGTCATTCTCTTACACAACAGACCTGCCTATTTTGTGGGCGACACATTCCCAAACACCCAGGGAATCCCTGAAAACATGGGCAGAACCGAACTTGTATGCACTGTGCTTTCTCTTAGACATATATGAAGTTGATGGCCTTTTCCATCTTAACTGCCTATTACGTGCTGTGGCTTTGACTTTTGCAGACTGAGGTGTGGCAGTAAAGCAGTTAAAAAGGAGCTCACTTTTCTCTTTTTCCGCTCCATGACTTTATGGATAGAGATGCTCTGACAGTAGATCTTAGCAACCTCGTCTGATTTTCTTTCCTTATTAAGAGCTGTCACATCTTCACTTGACCATTTTATGTCTTCTCTTTAGCACTGCAGAATGTTCAGTATCAGTACCCTTGCACTCTGGATGCCATTATTAAGTAAAATAAGAACTACTCAAATATGAGCACTGTGCTATCCTGCCAATCAGTGTGATAACTGAGAGGGATAAGTGCCTAGCGGGAGGGGGTGGGGGCGGGGGGGGTAGAATATACTGTGTGAATACACTGGACAAAGGGGTGATTTATGCTCCATACAGGACAGAATAAGATTGTGTAGAGCTTCACCCTACTACTTAAAATAGCATATAATTTAACATTTATATGTTGCTTATTCATTGAACTTTTACTTAATTTGAGACCACAGTTTACTGTGAGTAGCTGAAATCATGAATTAAAGGGGTATATGGGTAGTTGTAGTACATAATTGTAACTTTTTAAAGACAAGATCTTATTTATGTAGTTCAATATGGTCTGGAAATCATGATTTAGTCTAGTGTGATCTCAAATTCATGGCAGTCCTCCTATTTCACCCTCCTATTTCACCAAGAACCAAAATAAATCCTTCCTCTCCTAAACTGCCTCTATTGGGTGTTTTGTCAGGGCAATGGGAAAATTAACCAATCAAGTTATACATAAATATAACCAGAGATCAGCACAAACAGGGATTACAAGCAACCCTTAACTAATGGGAGATTTAGAGAAGACAGAAAATGCTCTTGAAATCCCAGGAAATGAGAAGTCAGAATAGCTAGATCTCTTCTAGCCAAACAAATAATAATCATTTATACACAGACTAGGGATCTAATTTATTTAGGATGTCTCTAATTACTTGGTGACATCTTTGGGACTTGAGTTTCCAAACTATGTTTTAATGTTTTTCCTCAAAGGTCATTACAATCATATCACTTACCCTGTTATTTCAGGGACAAAAGGGCAAGAATTATTTCTAAAACCTTACTTCTTGCCCCCCTGCCTCCCTGAAAACAGCAGACAATACTGGAGACCAATGACAGGAAGGTGGCAAAGGGGCTGACACTGGGCGTGACACACCGTGAGGAGCCAGTGGCTGCTGCTGGCTCACGGGTGGCACAGGCAGGGAAGCAGAGCTGAAGCTGATCTGCTGTCTGCTTGGAAGATGCTAGAAAATAATGTGATCACCAAGATACAGTCCACTCCTGATATCCAGGTGACAGACACTCCGCTTAGTCCTTCAAGGTGTTTGCACATCTTTCGAATTTTAATCCACTCTGTCTTCTACAGGTCACCAGTGTATCTGCACCTCATCCCACAAGCTCTTGGATTTCAGATCCAGAAATAGCAAACATGCTTCTGGGTTTACTGTTGCCCATTTTCTTGGTATTTTTGTACATATGAATGCACTTATTTTTCTGGAATGTAGTATTATTCTAATACTCATTTTTGATGTAGAAACAGCACTAAAAAGGTCACATGGCCCAACAGTGAGGAGTCCAATCCAGACAGCCTGGCTCCAGAGTCCACGCTTTAAGGGTTACAGTGGCAGACTCCCTCCAGCAGGGAAACACATCACGTGTTCTCTCCAGGAGAGGAGGTGAGTTCTCACGTGTTGCTATTTTACCAGGAGAAGAAAGGGACACAAAGATAGGAATATATTTCTTGGATTCATTCCAAGAAGATAACTTACTGCTATAAATTAAAGGGGAAAATGTAACGAAAATAAAGTTCTTGTAAAAACTGGTGTGATGGTTAAGCTTGGTTCTCAACTTGACAAGACTTAGCATTGCAAGGAGACAGACAACTAGGCCTGTCTGTGAAGGTGTTTCCAGAGAGTAAGTTTAAGTGATGAGAAAAGATACACCCTGAGGGTTGAACTGATGAGGAAAGATATGCCCTGAAAGTGGCTGACACTATCCCATGGGGCTCGGGTCCTGGACTGAGTAAAAAGGAGAAAGTGGGTGGATCACCAACATTCGCGGTTTTCTGACGGCAGTGTGAACAGCTGCCTCCCTCCTGCTACCACAGCTGGACCATCTCTCGCTGCTGTACCTTCCCCACCACGATGGATTACACCGTCAAACTGTGATCCAAAATAGGACAAGTGTTTTTATAGCAACAAGAAAAGTAATTTATCCAGTCATGGTGTAGAAACAGAAATGAGCACAGAACACAAAACTGAAGGAATGAAGATCGAGGTACCTGCAGTCGTAGCTAAAGGTGGCCCAAATGAATGGTGCTGCCTTGTTTATGACTTGAGCAACCTCCAAAGGCAACTGTGAATCTGGGCCATCATGTGACTTGCTTTAACCAATAGAGGGTGGTGGAAATGACATCGATAATCTCAGGCCTGATTCTTCAGAGGGGCTAGCATTTTCCACTTCTGTGATCTTCAGGGAAATTCTAAGTCATTCAGAAAAGAAGTCCACCCTCCTGCAGAGATTACATGGAGGGGCCATGAGGAGTGGGAGATGCTCTGTGTCTACATGGAGAGAGGGGAGATGGACTCCCACTATTCCAGCTGAGACCTGCTTCCTAGCTGTTCATCTGGACACAGGAACACACCATCCTCGCCATTCTCACCTACTTGAGATCCCAAAAGACTGCAGACATAACCCTTTCGCATGGAGCAGAGAATGGCTGACGTGTCCACAGACTGAGAGGGAGAAGGGGCTCGAGTGGTTTGTTATGTAGGTAACTGAAACTGGAGCACATCTCTGAGATCTATCTTAGGTTGTCGTCATTTGAGACCCAATGGAAAGGTACTTTTTATAAAAATCTGACAGCAACTCAGAGATCACAAGAAGCTCTTATGGCTAATGTCCTTTGTGCCTTGGTGTAATGACTCTGATACTGAGGTGTCTGGAACGCTTCTCCTGCAGCAAGATTGTCTATAGCTCACTTTGCAGATTTTCATTTAGAAGCCTCAAGTCGATGATTGAGACCCTGCAGTTGCAAGCAGTCCCTGAGGGACAACACTTGTAATGTCCCACCAGCTTTGCACTTCAAGCAAGAGGACAAAGAGCTGGTGGAACTCAAAAATGACACTTCTTCCTCAAGAAGTCAGAAAAGACACAGAGGGACAGATGGCTAGAATGCTCACCTTCAGGCAGTAATATCCCACCACACAGACCAGAGAGATGATGGTGTGGACAATGGCCAGGGCACGCAGGGTTGGGGCCATATACCCAGTGCTCTCCTGAAGAACAAAGAATACCATTGCTTCGTCCTCATCTTCATCATTAAAGGAGTTCCACAGGTTTGCAACATCCTCTGTCTCTTCTTCCAAAGGTTCTTCAGTGACCTGGCCCAAGACACACACCCATAACTAATCAGAAGGAGGCTCAGTCACTGGGCTCTTCCTATAGAGTTTATGTTAACACATGCAAATGTTAAACAACCCAATGTTACCTGCTGTGTAAAGGGGGCCTTTAGGTAACTTACTGATAGGAATCCCCAGTGTTTCTAATAGTTGCAAATACGAATTAGGTAGAGACAAATCCTATCTCTTGAAAAGGAAGCAAAAACATTAAATTATGGGCCTTTTATTATCTGTGTTGTAATTCTATGGTGAAGGAGAAAGGAGCAACAGGTACACGTGGAGCACAAACACAATTTACACACATTTCATAGTTTCCATTCTTCCCCTTATTCATGGCTTCCCCTTCTGTTTCTGCAAATGACTCTCAGCTTTTATCCTATAGCTTTAAGTACCTGTTGGCGGTCTCCGCCTGCATGGATGGATTCCCCTCAACCTTAGTATGTTTTAAATCAGCTACACACACTTTACTATAGAATACCGCTTTTCTTCTATGAGCAACAAAAGTCAGTAGTTTGTCAAATTGAAGGTTGATGTGGAGGAAACACTGTTTTGTAACAAGTTGGGTTGTTAGTTTTAGAACCATCAGAAAGACAGAAAAACTATGTCAAGAATCTATGACTGTTCTTTAATTCATTAGCAACCATTTACATGCAACATGCAAGACCCACTCATCCATGTTCAGAATCTTCAATTATGGTGAGGAGATCCTGTGTCCCTAACATTATTAATATTTCCTTCATGATGGTTTTTCATATGTTCCAACACCCCTGGATCCTATGATAGCCTATTTCTCAAGG
This sequence comes from Alexandromys fortis, assembly GCF_014885135.2. Lineage (NCBI taxonomy): Eukaryota > Metazoa > Chordata > Mammalia > Rodentia > Cricetidae > Alexandromys > Alexandromys fortis. Next base: position 25,958,368 of record NW_026067902.1, on the reverse strand, counting down.
AAAGAACTGATTTCCTTCCTTTCTTCCTTCCTTCCTTCCTTCCTTCCTTCCTTCCTTCCTTCCTTCTTTCCTTCCTTCTTTCCTTCTCTCCCTTCCTCCCTCCCTCCCTCCCTTCCCTTCATTCCTTCCTCTTCCTCCCTTCCCTTTCTTTATTTTGGTTTTTTGAGACAGGGTTTCTCTGTGGTTTTGGAGCCTGTCCTGGCACTAGTTCGTTCGTTCGTTCGTTCTTTCTTTCTTTCTTTCTTTCTTTCTTTCTTTCTTTCTTTTTCTTTTCTTTTTCGAGACAGGGTTTCTCTCTGTGGTTTTGGAGCCTGTCCTGGAACTAGCTCTTGTAGACCAGGCTGGTCTCAAACTCACAGAGATCCGCCTGCCTCTGCCTCCCAAGTGCTGGGATTAAAGGTGTGCGCCACCACCGCCCGGCTAAAAATGTGTAGCCCAGGCTGGCCTCGAACTCATGATCCTCCTGCCTCTGCCTCCTTCAGCAAATCCTACCGGTGTGCGCCACCACTACCGGCCTGGCACTAGTTCTATAGACCAGGCTGGCCTTGAACCCATAGAGATCCGCCTGCCTCTGCCTCCCGAGTGCTGGGATTAAAGGCATGTGTCACCACTGCCTGGCTATTATTTGTTCAAAATGTCCCATAGTTCTTATCATGGCATCAATACATGGGGCACACTCAATATTTGGAGATTAAATCACACAGGAATCCAAATAGTTGAAACAGTTTCCTAATTTGTTGTCCTGTTGGCAGTTCTGTTGCTAAACATTTTTTTAAAAGGTCATTGCCCTAGAAATTTCCTTGGACCTTAAGTTTTTGTTCCAAGTAAGACTAACAGTTTTGGTTATAGTTTTCCCCTATGTATGGCATGCTTAGTCTGTTGCATATTTGGTAAATAATCCCTTAGTGAAGCATCACCTTATAAAAAAGCAGGATGAAGTTGATAGCGAAGGCTACAAACAGAGCAAGGAACCTCAGGTTGTAGAAATTCCTGGCCAGGTAGTGCTGAAAAGAAAAAGATAAGGAGAAGTAGAAGAGGCAAAGGCAGGAAGGAGAGCCTCCCTGTCTGACACTGAAAGGCGTGCCCTGGGTGGAGGTTTACAAGGGTAGCTGTGCCTCAGTGCCTACTCTACTAGCGAGGCCCTGCCCTAGTTAGTATAAATTGTTTATGGGGAATCAGAAATATCAATTCTTTAAAAACAGCTTAGGAGAATGTCTGAAGGAAATCTTACCTTGGATCCTGTCCCAGTAAACCAGATCTCTCAACATGCCACCAGCAGAGAGTCAAGCAGTTCCCTCCCCTGTATACATGCAGCCAGACTGTGGACCAGAGTTCATGTCCCTTTCTGAATCATGGCCCTAGGAACCTCCTCCGCCCACTTTCTCAGAATGTACCATTCTCCTCACTGCCGTCTTTTCTGGGAAACAGCACACGGAGGATGGAGCTGCAGCAGCTGGGGAAGAGCTCGACACTGCCTGGGGCCACACTGACAGTTGCCACCTACAGTGAAGGCCTGGGTCCTACAGTGCAGGCCTGGGTCCTACAGTGCAGGCCTGGGTCCTACAGTGCAGGCCTGGGTCCTACAGTGCAGGCCTGGGTCCTACAGTGCAGGCCTGGGTGAGCAGCAAGTGAATCTTGGGGCAGCTGATCAGAAAGAGAACATTACATACTATACTGAAGCTTGCTTATGCCTACAGTAATGACGTTTTGAGGGCTAACTGAGCAACATAACCTAATACAGGAAACTTTTTTCTTCATCCCAATTGATTGACCTACTTAAATTTTGAACCAGGATCAGCTAAGTCCCCATGAAAATTCACATTAATGTGCTTGGGAGTCGTGTCCAGGTAAACCCTCATTTTCTTTAACACAAGAGAAAGAGGAAGATGAACAGGAAGAGAAGTATGGAAATAAGAAAGTGGAGAAAGTGCGTCCAAGGAAAAGTGACACAAATCAGTGGCCAGCTCCGAGGTCCACTGGGCCAGCGCCTCTAGCAGAAAGGAGGAAGCGTCAGAGAGCTTACCAGTAACTTGGTCTGATAGATTTCCAGTCCCTTGAAGAAATTGGCCATGAAGGCTTCCGGCTTCTCAGCCTTCTGGCCGCGCCGCCGTGTCTTCTTCACAGTCATCTCTGTCCACAGGTACTCGGCTTGTCTGTCCTCCTTGATTTTGTCTTCCTTTTCTCTGTCTTCCATGCTGCAGAGGTGAGATGCCAACTCAGCATGTGGGAGAAAGGCGGGTCAAGCTTGGTCCTCATCAACCTACTTACTGGGCATGAAATCTACATTCAATGAGTAGGGATCATTTTGATGATCCAACGTGTACAATGGATATAATATGTGTTTTTGCTGTTTGGGAATTAGACTTAACAATTCTTTATTTTCTTCTTCAAAAATATTGTCCTTTTCTTACTAAGTAAGTCTTCTTAGGATTAGCAATGGTGCCTCCTACTCCTATAAACTTGGGCAAGAATTAAATGTGATGTCTAAAAGAGCCATCTTAGACTTAGGTACAGGCCTGCCATAGAGTAGTTATTCAATAAACACCACAGATGGTCCACCATCAATGTTATATGAAGTCACTAAATGTGGATGTTTGATAATCTGTCCAGTCAATGAAACCCTGCTGAACTGTCAGAATTATAAAGTTAATAAGTGTATTACACAGCTGAGATAAAAGAAACGAAGAAAAGGAAATATGCCCAGGGCTTATAGAATACCTGTTGCTTGCGCTGATAGAAATCAGGTTTCTATTTACTGCAGTTATAGAACGGCAACTGCCAATCAAACGTTGTCCACCAACCACAGCAAGCAGAGCATCCACGCCCCTAGGGACTTACTCAGCCTTCTCGGATTCAACCTTTCCTTCGGCTTCACGCACTGCTTTCATCTCTGCAGCCTGGATCCAAAAACAGCAACCAGTCAAGGCTCCTCAGAAAAACAAGTCCAGGACAAACCTTTCTCTTTATGGTTACAAGTTCTAGAGTGTGTGTGTGTGTGTGTGTGTGTGTGTGTCTATTTCTGTCTGTTTTAGTTTCTCTTAGGATTGCAGGGCATAAAGTGTCTTGCTGTCCACTGTCCTTCAAACCTGCTGCTACGAAGAGATGCCAAGACAGATCTCAAACCTAAAAATTTACTTGTCTTCCAGTTATTTACTCAACCCAAGCAGGAAACTTATACATAAACCTCAAGGAAGCACTATGGAAGCAGGCAGGAGGTAGGTCATGGATCACCGGGTGTCTAATCTGGAATCCCTCTCTATCTGACAATCCTCCAGCCTGTCCCCAATCCTCCTGTCACTTCCCTGGTCCCTCTGGCTGATAGCCACCACACTCAGAATGAAACCAAGCTCCTCAGCGAAGCCAGTCTATACTGTAGGGTCATAGCTTTCTTTCTATCGCTACTGTTTTTCTATTCAAATGCTCCAACCTTTATTCCCATGGAAGGGAGTCTTGAGCCTTCTGCACACTAGGGACTTCTTAGTGGTCTGACCCTGGCTTTCCATATGTCTGCCATGCTTGAGGATTTGGCTCAGATCTCATATCTTCAGGAGCCTTTGTGGCTGCCCTGTTTAGAGCAGATGCTATCAAGAATCACGTATTTATCCAGAGGACCTAGATGACTCTTCCATGTCCCTTCTAACCCACTGGTGTGTTTATTAACCGGCACAAAAATCACCAGTGGTAATTATCTTACTTACTTGTTATCTTTTCCCACTTGAGACTAAGTTCTATGAAAGCAAAACTAGATTTTGTTAACCAGAGCATAGTCTAGTGCATGTAGTACCTGCATTAGTCTCTAACTTTTGTCAAATGGTCCTATGTCATGAGCCTATCCAAGAGGCAATGCAAAATAAATGATACAATAAGGACACCTATGCTGGTGCCTCCCTCTCTGGCTCTCCACACCTCTCTTTCATTGTCTAATACTTCCTTCACAGCATCCTTCTTATTTGCACCAAGTTGCTCAGTATATGTCTTTTCTATAAAATTTCTCAGTTGTCACTCAATTCTCAGACCCTCGAATAGTGACATGTGCATGTTAATGTGTCAATAGGTGATAATGGAATTAATTAATGGATATGGTCTTTGTCTGCACTCTCACTTCTTCCTTTGATGCCAAAATGGCATGGCAAGTTGGATGCTGTAAGAGAAGGAAACATCCAGAACATTCTGTGGCCAATGGCCTCTAAGTTACTTTTGTCTTATCCATTCAATCTAGTTGACTGACTCAGAGTCCTAATGATAAAAATGTTCCAGGCATGATCAGACTCATGGTAATAGGTTGTCAATAGGTAGTAGTAATTACCATCATCAATATCATATGAAGTTGTAAGGAGTTTTTAGTAACCTTTCTAGCTAGTGAAACTCTGATCTATTGGGATTATAAAGTTACCAAGAGAAACAGAACATATCTATTACAGAGCTTTGGTGAAACGGAATCACAGCTTACAGGGTATATAGAAATACTGCCTCATATTCAGGAGGATGCCTATATGATTTTCTTTGGGTTCTCCTTCTTATTTAGCTTCTCTAAGAACCCGAATTATAGGTTCAATGTCCTTTATTTATGGCTAGAAACCAAATATGAGTGAGAACATCCCATGTTCCTTCGATGAAAGGAGACAGAGACAGAGACCCACATTGGAGCACCGGACTGAAATCTCAAGGTCCAAATCAGGAGCAGAAGGAGAGAGAGCACAAACAAGGAATTCAGGACCGCGAGGGGTGCACCCATACACTGAGACAATGGGGATGTTCTATCAGGAACTCACCAAGGCCAGCTGGCCTGGGTCTGAAAAAGCCTGGGTCAAAACTGGTCTCGCTGAACATAGCGGACAGTGAGGACTACTGAGACCTCAAGAACAATGGCAACGGGTTTTTGATTCTACTGGACCTATTGGTTTCGTGGGAGCCTAGGCAGTTTCGTGGAGGCTCACCTTACTAGACCTGGATGGAGGTGGGTGGTCCTTGGACTTCCCACAGGGCAGAGAACCCTGATTGCTTTTTGGGCTGACGAGGGAGGGGGACTTGATTGGGGGAGGGGGAGGGAAAGGGGAGGCGGCGGTGGGGAAGAGACATAAATCTTTAATAAATAAAAAAAAAAATAAAAAAAAAGAAAAAAAAAGAAAGCATAGGAGAAGTTGAAGTGGGGGGGAAATGAAATGGTGTAAATATAATTCTCATGCATGAACTACTTTAAAAAAAATAAAACATCCAAATCAAATTAAAAAAAAAATACCGCCTCATAAGAAATCTCCTCATTCATTACATCTGGTATTCCGTGCTTTCACTGAATCAACCTGTGCACCATGAACACTAACTTAATAAAAGTCTGAAGCAGGCGAAGGTCTCAGATCACCGTATGTTCAAGCTCTACAGTGCAGAATAGAAGTCTTCCTGGTGACTAAGCACGGAAATACCCACCCAAGTCACCATGTCCTCATACCTGGCAAATCTGGAATGTCAGAATAACCTTATCTGAACCAGCATCAGTGTTATGACCTGTGCAAACCACATACAGATTGTAAAGGACAACAGAGACTATGATTACCTGTGCTTTCCTTTTCTTCCGCACAGTACTCTCTAATGTAGGGGGCTCATCCTTGCCGACGATTTCAGAGAGGTCACCCAATCCCACTTCAGGCCCTTGCTTTAAGCCACTGTCTTTCTTTGAGTGGATTCCAAAGAGGTCGGACATGATGTCTGAATCTCCCGGCTCCCCCTTTACGAAGTGGACCAGTTCAGTGGTGACACCCGGCTCAATCATGTCTGCTCTGTCCGCCTCCATGGCGTCATCATGGATCCCAAACTGGGTGGGGTCAGGCATGTCGCCTAGGATCTTAGTCACTCGGATGTTCTTTGCCCCTTCAACGAGGCCCCCACCAAACACTGTGTTCCAGAGGATCTGAAAGATGCCTCCCAAGATAGAGAGGAGCAGCTGGAAGAGGCCCACAGACAGCATCCAGAAGAAAGAGACAAAAACCTTCACCAGCTCCTTCGCACTCATCTTTTTGACATTTCGGTACTGTTTCCTGAGGTTCTTCAGCGTTGCCCTCTTCAGAAAGTTGGTGACATTTCTCTTTGCTGAGGCACAGGCCATGGCAAAGGCAGAGGCAGGCTCCATAGACCTGTCCTCCTCTGCCTCTCCTTCCATTTCCATCGTATAAGCAGACTCTTCACCCTCTTCCTCTTCCTCTTCCGGTCTGTCGGTTGAGTCGGATTCTGAGATCTGAGATGCTAACTGCATCTCGAAGATTGTGTCCTCGCAGAAGTTCACAAACAGCTCCATCTTCTCCTGCTCCCCACCTTCATTGACGACATCAAAAATGAACTGTCGCTTGGACTCCTTCACTTGAGGCTTTTCCCACTGAGTTCGACTGGATTCGCTGATCTCAAAATAAACACGTTCAATTTTCTTGGCCCCACCCATGATCTCGATTCGACCCAGGTATGGTTCAAAGTAATTTAGCACACTTTCTGCTGGGTCCAACAGGCACTTCAAGCGAGAATCATTGGGCATGTGTTCAGAGAGATTGGTCAGTAACACGGCCACATTGAACCCTATGTCCTTGGCTGGCTCGTGGAACCGTTCTACAAAATCAATATAATTAAACATGTCATTCTCGTCAGCCTCTGTACACGAAAGGAGGAAGTCGATCTCCGACTGTGTGTATTGCTTTAGACCTTCCATGGCCTTCTGGAATTCTTTCCTGGAGATGATCCCTTTACCATCCGGGTCATATTCTTTGAAGGTGTCTGAGCTGGTTAAGTCTTTAAGTTTCAAGAACATGTCAAAGAATTTCAAGATCATCTCTACATTAGTGGATGATTCTACCAGTGTGTCAACCATCTGCTTTCCAATAGTTCCGTTTACCACATTTCCTGTGAGGCGGGTTCAAAAAGACATACAAACAAATACATCAATGAACCCAGGCTATCGTGTAACGTGGCAGGTTGCTCTTTTTAGGAGACTTATGTGCCAAATTAGTCAGTTCATTTCCGACCATGTTGATTTGAAAAATAGTTAGAGAGCAGCAAGCCATTACAACAGCCCACCAGGAGCCAAGGGAGAAGAAACCAGGACGAGAGGGAGATGGCCACACCATTGCCTTGTTTCTGCCCCGGGGCCTAGGAGGTGGTTCCACTATCAGATCTCTGGGAATAAGGAGGAATACATGGTGTCCCTTTGACCCCTTTGACCTGAGAGGTTGCCCAATTAGATGGCTGGCATACACACTGGCAGCCAGCTGTGTCGAAAAGCAATGGGGAGAGGGAGAGGATAGGGAGGGGCAAAGCTTAGAGGTTTTCCCCAGTTCATTCTGGCTTTCCTATTGGCATCAAATGAGTTGGTTTCAAGCCTTGTCCATCAGACCATGTGCCCCTCATTTATTTTTTTTTCTTTCTCAAAATTTGTCATTATAACCAATGTCTTATGACATCAGTGACCTGTCAGAAGGATAATCTGTGTGATTAGCAAGGTTAGTGCTCAGACCAATTACAATAATGTGAATGCCTAGTTATACCAAACAGCCCAACCTTCCAGTAGGGACAGAAGCATCACCACCATGTCCTGAAGGAGATCCAAGAGTTCCTTCAGCAGCTCGATCTGACTGGAATCCTAGAACAGAAACAGGAGATACCCTGAGCTATCTGAGCCCTCAGCAAAGTTCAGGGCAGTGAGCAAGAAGGGCCTGCTCTGGGAAGGTTAGGTGAGGGCTGCATCCAATCAGGAAGGAGCTCCCTTCTTGCTGTGAGTGAAGGTGGCTTTTACCCACTGCCTGTAGGACAGGGAGACTCATCCATCAGTGCCCCTTCACATTCTCCTTGTACAAATGTGCCAGATAGACTGACTGTTACCTCAATGATTCCTAACAGCCCCCATCCACTGAAGAACCATCAGGAACGTTCTCAAGTTTATTTTATCATTTTCTATACTGGAGGATTATCTCCCGTGAGCTTCATGGGAGATATTACTTTAATAAGGAAAGATTAGTTTACCCAGTAGATTCTCCTTTCTTCCTGGATTAGTTTAACCTAGTTGCAGTTGGTGGTGATCAGGGTGTCATTGAGTTTATAGAATAATATATAAGCACAGTGACTCCTCTGCAGGCTCTTGAAGCTCTGTTTGGTTTTAATTCAAGCAATGCAGGCAGAGTTCTGCAAGACAAGCTCCGCGCTGCAAACGCTTTGGCATGTATAGGATGGTAGATAAAGATCTCATCTAAGGGTGAAATGAAAATTAGAAAAGGATGCTTAGCAGAATAATCTGCAGGTAATTTTGAAAACTTTTCTTTGGGCCACACTTCTTTTACGGATTCTTCCTCCCTCTTGTAGAAAGACACAGCTGGTTGCCTAGCCGTTCAGTGCCCCGAGGGACTCTTCCCTACCTACTGGGCGTCATAGCTGCATTCGGAAGGAAGAAAAAGGAGCCGTAGCGGCACAGAGCAGTAGAGCTGAGAAGAGGCCTCCGAGGTCATTCCTTCTAACCCTGAGTATTTTACAGATGATGAAAACCGGAGCCAGAAGTCACTGATGTGGAGGGGGCAGGGCAAGGGCTCTTCTCTCCAGAGCCTCTCCCGCATACTGCCATGGCTGACACAGACGTGGACACGCTACTGCCAAATTAGTAGCCACACTCCCCTCCCCCCAGAACGCTCTTCCCGTAAGGCCAGAGTCAAAAGGGGAAAAAAATGAAGGGTTACACAGCACATTCCAAAAGAGAGGAGGCAGGTATGATAGCCTTGAGATTTTTAGATGTACATTATTTAAATTAATGCTGCAAATGTCCCTCTAATCAGTCTGAAACACATCTTGAAGTGCTCCCTTGGGTGTTGCCATGGAGAGAGGCGATCAGCTGCTATGTATGCTACATTTATTTGTTCATAATAAATGCTCAGAATGATTCTGATTCATCTTTCCAGAGAGATGGGGAGAAGGAAAGGTAGAGAGGGGGAAGGAGGGAAAGCAGGGGTAAGGGAGGGGGCGTTTGTGAATGACAGACATGCAACATTTGGAAGGTGAGAAAGGTCGGGGGATGGTGTTCTAAAATGACGAGACAGTGACATGGAAGGGATTGTACCGTGGAAAGCAGTGTGGAGGCAGTTACAAAATGAGAGATTGGTGGGAAACAAGGAAGAAGCTGCATTCGTGCAAAAGCCCCTCTGGGATCCCCCCACCGCAGGCATTCATCCCTGTTTCTGGGTTTGGTCCTCAGTTTTAAGAATGAGACCTAATCTGCTTGGCTTTTCCAGCCTTTGGTTAAGCAGCCACATCCACAAGGGGAAGTCCACAGGGCGAGAATTAATCCGACATTCACAGTAATGGAATATGTAGGGGAACAGGCCACAGTACCTGAGAGAGCTTCATCTGCATGTTAGCAAACACATGGAGGAATCCAACCACTGCATCCCACAGCCTACTGTGAGCCAGGCTCTGCTGGTTCCCGATGCAAGGGCCCTGTGGAGCAGAGAGTTACTCAGAGCCTGTCCTAGGAGGGCATTCGACTCAGGGTTATGTGAGAGGGCGGCGCCTTCTAAACTCATGTATTTCACGGTTCAATGTTTTCCCAAGATACTTTTCATTATTCCCAATTATAGGATCTTCTCTCTTGTGGGGGAAATAGGGGTTTCACAGCCATGATTTCTTTTAGCTTCAGAATGAAGAACATAGCTAACAAAATAGTTAAATGCTGTAGTTAAAGAGGATCTGAGGGGCGTTTGTTTACACTCTTTGCCCATTTCTTTCTCTGCAAGGCCTTCTAAGGAAACAAGGGTGATGGAGACCACAGTATGAAAACCAGGGGTAATCTACCACCCTTTGCTTTCAAGCAGAGCTTCATGTAAGTGTTACAACCTCTGACTAACCGAGATTTAAAATCTCAGTAATAATCCTGCTGTAGGAAGTCCTATAGCTAGAAGTTACCTGCCCACTGGGGCGTGGCCTCTTATACTATTTATGCCAATGCAGAACATGCATCCGGCTGCGGGATTTGGTTTCTGATCTCCGTTCCAGCAGAGGATTCTGATTTGTGAGTCTACCCCCTAAATAAATAACCATCTATTTCTCAATTCTGCGCTAGTGTGGGATTTCTTTTAAGCGTCCTTCCACATAATCCCAGCAATCAAACTACTCCTAGGAGTTTCATACTAACATAAACATCAGATATAAATACCATATCAGACATTTTCTTCTCAAAGCTGAATGTCGGATGAACAAATACCAGTTTGTATTTTCACAATAACCTTCTTATCTATGATCATTAGTAACTATCATAGCCTGTTTTTTCTTTAAAAAAAAACTTTAATCAATCTCCAAATTTCTCTTCAAAAAGAAATATCCAAAAAGGACACACATATTACCACAAGAATGGGAAGAGTCTCGGTAGGATTCCCAAGGGAAAGTTGGGATGAAGAAATATTGTCTACTTTCCCAAGTCATACTGTTTTATCCCAAATCACTGTTTATCTATGTTCAATTTCTTGTCCCTAGAGGCCAATGAGTTCATGTTTGAACAAAACTGGTTGTTGAAAGAAGTATTCACAGAATGCAAGCTTCTCTTTTGTGTTGAGTACTCCAGGGGAAATCTTCGTTGGTAACTTTCTCCTTTCTCCATTTACCCCTGAATGGGATACTATTGCCCTCTCCTTAATGAAGCCCTTCTTTTTCTTTTTTTGAGTTTTAATACAGTTTACCTTTACTACATTGAAAAAAACAACTCATTTCCCAGGAAGTACACTAAGTTTTGTATTTATTTTTATGAGAAAATAAAATCTGAGTAAGCTAGTTGCCTCGTGATATGGACATTGGATGAAAATCTAATTGCTGCCTCTTTCTTTCTTTCTTTCTTTCTTTCTTTCTTTCTTTTCTTTCTTTCTTTCTCTCTCTCTCTCTCTCTCTCTTTCTCTCTCTTTCTCTCTCTCTCTTTCTCTCTCTCTCTCTCTCTTTTCCTCCCTTCCTTCCTTCCTTCCTTCCTTCCTTCCTTCCTTCCTTCCTTCTCTCTCTTCTCTTTCTCTCTCCCTTTCTTTTTCCACAATTGGGGGATTGAACCTGGAGTCTCACACATACAAGGCAGTCACTCTACTATTGATCTATAGCCTCAACCTTTTTTAAATTATCTAAAATTTGAAACAGGATCTCTTTAACCTAGCTGACTTTTAATCCACTCTCTACCCTAGGTAGGTCCTGAACTTGTGACCATTCTACCTCATCCTCCAGATAATATTTTTCATTGAACAAATTTCAACTCCATGATATATAAAAGAGCCACACTGAGATTTACTGTTGACTTACAGAATGGGGAAAGAAGGAAATGATGGTACACAAGGAAGGGGATGGGACATTCCTCATGCCTTTCCTTGTTTATTTTTCAGTTACTGACATTATTCTTCATAAGTCACTCACAATCATCCATGACTTCTCCAAAAGACCAGTGTGCATCCTTCTTTATGCACAGTCTGTGTGTCTCTGTGACGACACTAAGCCCTTAGGTTCATAAGAGCTTTCTCTTTCATTAAATTCCTCATGCGTGGTTTGTTTGCTTTATTTCTTTGTTGTCTGACTCTGAGTTTCAGAATGCTGTTGAGGCTATCATCAATTCCACTTCTGCATGTTTGGTGCATAATAGATATGATTAGAGGCATAATACATATGATCACTTTAAATTATGAGTGATCATCTCATAGCAAATATTTTTCATTATGCATATGCATTTTAAACTACATTATCAACAGTTTCATAGCAGAGACAATATAATACATTCTCCCCAGAAACCAAGATGAGAACACAAGCTAAATGTTTTATTCAACTAATAAAGGAGAAAATATTTTATTCATGAGTTTTGTGGTTATGATCACATAAAAATTAAGTGTCAATTATCCTTCAAAAATCTTGTGTTACATAAGGCTGTTATGGCTACTGATTATATAGACAGATTTCCTATATATATCATTCATCTCTCTTCACGGCAGGTAGACTGTTGTAGGAGATGCATAGCAAATGTTATGGAAGATCTACACAGAGAATTCTCAATAGAAGACTCTCAAATTTGGCCCAAAGACACTTAAGGAAATGTTTAGCCATTCCCTGATGGCTATTAGAGAACTGCAAATCAAAATGACTCTGAGATGCCATCTTACACCAGTCAGAATGGCTAAGATCAAAACCACCAATGACAGCTTATGCTGGAGAGGATGTGGAGTAAGGGGAACACTCCTCATTGCTGGTGGGAATGAAAACCTGTACAATCACTCTGGAAATCAGTATGGAAGTTTCTCAGAAAATTGGGAATCAACCTACCCCAGGACCCAGAAATACCACTCTTGTGCATATACCCAAAAGATGTTCAATCATACCACAAAGACATTTGTTAAACTATGTTCACAGCAGCATTATTTGTAATAGCTAGAACCTGGAAACAACCTAAATGCCCCTCAACTGAAGAATGGATAAAAAAAATGTGGTATATTTACACAATGGAGTATTACTCAGCAGTAAAAAACAATGACATCTTGAAATTTGAATGTAAATGAATGGAACTAGAAAAAAAACATCCTGGGTGAGTTAACCAGACCCAGAAAGATGAACATGGTATGTACTCACTCACTCTTAAGTGGATACAGACTGTAAAGCAAAGGATAACAAGCCTATAGTCCATGACCCCAGAGAAGCTAAGTAATAAGGAGAAACCAAAGATAAACATATATAGATCCCCCAGAAAAGGGGAAATAGATAATATCTCCTGACAAAATTGGGAGCATGGGGGTGGGAGGAGAAAAGAGGGTGGGAGGGGAGAAGGAAAGGAGAAGGAGAAGAGGGAGGAGAACGTGAGGGAACAGAATAGTCAAGACAAGGGGAAGGACAGAGATGGAAAGCAAGGAAAGAGATATCTTGATTGAGGGAGCCATTATGGGACTAGCAAGAAACCTGGCTCTATAGAAATTCCTAGGAATCAACAAGGATGGTCCCAGCTAAAACCCTAAGAAATAGTGCAGAGGGTGCTCGAACTGGCCTTATCCTGTAATCAGATTGATGACTATCTTAAACGTCACCAATAGAACCTTCATTCAGTAGCTCATGGAAGCAGAGGCAGAGAGCCACAGTGGAGCACTGGGCTGAGCTCCCAAAGTCCAGTTGAAGAGTGGGAAGAGTGAGAATATGAGCAAAGAGGCCAAGACCATGATGGGGACACCCACTGAAACAGCTTCCCTGAGCTAATGAGAGAGGTCACTAACCCTGGCCAGACAGGGAAGGAACCAACATAGGACCAAACTAGTCCCTCTAGTTGACAGTTGTACAACTGGGACAGACTGCAGGGCCATTGGCAGTGGGACCAGGATATGTCCCTGCTGCTTGTACTGACTTTGGAACCCATTCTCTTTGGAGGGATACGCTGCTTAGCTTAAATATAGTAGGGAGGGCCTTGATTCTTCTTCAAAGCAATGTGCCATCTACTCTGAGGAGTAGATGAGAGGTGGGGAGGAGGGGAAAGTGGAGGGAACAGGAGGAGGGGAGGGAGTGGAAACTGAGATTGGCATGTAAAGTGAAAAAAAATAGCTCTTTTTGTTTTGTTTTTTAAATAAAAGAAAAAAAGGAAGAGAAAGAATACTAGAGCATTAAGACATTCACTCTGAAATCCACTTGACATTACTTCTTCCATAGTAAGAGCTCAAAGATTAAAGTTTTATTGCTATTTATTCCATTTTGTGACAGAGTTTCACTATGTTGCCCAGACTAGCTCAAAACCCAAGATCCTCCTGCCTTTGCCTCCCAAACCCTGGGATTGTAGGCATGTGCCAATGTAGATAGGTTGGATTCCGTTCCTTATTTAAAACCCCTACTAGGATATTGCTTATGTCATTGTTCCATAATTCTGTAAACAGTTTCTCTGCTTCCCTCTCTGTGCTTACTGAACATCAGATATTGATACATCATCAGATATTCTAGGCTGAAGAATTTTAAGGTGAATATATTTTTCATTCATATAAAGTAGTCAGTCTAGAAAAGGAAGCAAAATGTAATGAGGTAAATGAAAATAAACTGTGACAACACCATGAACAGGTCCCAAAAGGGGACCACAGACTACAGGTTCTCACAGACCATGGGTACCAATGGTTCCCTTTTCTAGATATGAAATTATGCTAGCGTTGGGGCTGAGTACACAGGATGCACTGTGTGCATCCAAATACTCTAGAGAATACAGAAAACGAGCAAGTTAAAAATATTCCCTCTGCTGCCAACTCTGCACTCATTAGCACCTACCTGGATGTACTCTGTAAGAGAATTAAAGATCTGCTTGGTGACTGCCAGAGCTTTAGAGAAATTGTGCTGTCCAGATTCATCAATGATGTCCTTTCCCGAGTAGTACCAATAGAAATCGCTGATGGACTCCTAAAAGCAAACAGCAGAGTTGGACATTTGGAGGGATCCGATCATATCTCTACGCCTCTGCTATGACAGGAGCCGGGGAGCCAACAAAGATGCACAGAGATAGCTGGCCCCTAGCACCTTCCAAACTCACGTCGTTCTCCACAGGGAAGAACGTTCGAGGAAGATACGCAGCCTCTAGCACCTGGGAGACTATGATGTACGACATCCAAAGTGAGCTATGCCCACTGAAGATAATAGTGATTATCCATAGGTAATTTGATCCTTCTTTCTGGGCCACTGTAGCCGGGTCTTTACTGACAACACTAACCTATGCCCAGCATTTTGTTAACAGACACTCTCATGATTAAGGGTCCTTCCGCCTTGTCTATGAACACATGTTTTAGGAATTAAAACTTCCCGAAGTGTGAGGGCATAGATTACAACTCCCTCTTTGAGGGTTAGACTACATAGACACTCTCTGAGTGATGCGGGTCTAAGGCCCAAGTTTTCAACTTAACAATGGTGTGACTGTGCTATTGATTCAGTTGAAGTTGTATTTGTAGTTCCGAGTGTTGTTTTTTTTTTTTTTTCAGCTACCTATTTATGATGTGACGTCCTCTGATAATGCTATTCAGGAGCCCAGGGTCAGCCACATAATCTTAAGAGTAAACCATCAATATGCTACAGCGTCTCATCTCACGAAACTATGATGTGCAATAGCTAGGCATAGGAAATGCATTTCCAGCTTATGGGTGGCTTATCAGGATATAGTTCCACGGAGGAACATCTCTATCCTGGGCCTCCCTGTTTCTGCGTGGCTGTTGCTAGCTCTTGTAACTGTAGATGAAGTGCACCATTGCCCATGGTTCTGACTCACCTGCAGACGCAGAAGGTAGTCCACGGTGCTGATTATGATGTTCACAGTGGTGGTGTTGCCCATCTGAGTCCTCAGAAAGTTCTGGAAGTCTGAGAACACCAGTGCTGGGTCAGAACCTAGGCCCATTAGACCAAAGGGAGCCAGGCATACCCTGTTAACTGAGCTTAGACATAGCATACTATGTGGCAAGTCTCACACAGAGAATATATTTGGAGCCTCACAAATCCTGCTCTACTCTGAGCTCTGATAACCCTGTGACACCTAGAACAAGATAAGATTTTGGAGGTGATATGAAAGGGATGGTGATTCTGGGAGTGGTTTAGCCTTGCTGACACTAGACAGCAACAGTCACAAGCCTAACGGTCATTCTATACAGCTTTCGTATTAAGGACTAGATGAACTTGGATAGCTTGGTGGTTTGAATGAGAATGACCCCCCATTGGCTCATATGTTAGAATGCTTGGTGATCAGTTAGTAGAACTGTTTGGGAAGGATTAGAAGAAGCGGCCTTGTTGGAGGGGGTGTGGCTTTGTTGGAGGAGGCGTGTCTCTGGGAGTGGGCTTGGAAGTTTAAAAGGGCCATGCCAGGCCCAGTCTCACTCTTCTTGCCTGCTGCCTGTGGATAAACATGTCAAGCTCTCAGCTCCAGCCCCAGCACCACGCCTGTCTCTGTCCCACCAGGAAGATCACGGACCCACCCTCTAAGCAAGCTCCAAACTAAGAATTGCCTCGGTCATGATGTCTCTTCACAGCCACAGAACAGTAACTCTTTGGATCAAGTGAGCACCACTGAATGAGAATCCCGCACACAGACGCTGCTTTCCCTCAACAAGTCGGCTGTCCCCACTCACCGCTGTTGTGTCCTTCACAAAGCAGCTGGAGGAACCGGAAGAGATCCTGTGTGAACTCGTCGTTCTGGAGCACTTTCTCACCTTGAAAACATAATAGACACGTCAGCATGTGCATGGCCTCTCAACAAGGAACACCTGCTAAGGCACATGACTCCAAAATGGCAAACGGCTTTGGAAATGAACCTTTGGACCGATGTTGAGAAACCCAACTAATTGACAGCCAAGGCTGCGGAGTACACAGCGCAAATAGTAAACTGTGTAGCCTGAAGCCACATCCTGCAATGAGAACAACTAGGCTACAGCAGTCAGTGGCCCACAGCCCATCAAAACCCATGCTTCACAGATAGATAGAAGGCACTTCTTTAATTAAGCATCAAGCTGCAGGGTTAAACTCGGCATGCAACCACCAAACCCAAGATGTGTCTGTACCAAAGCAATTAAATCCAATCCCTTAGGATTCCCACACCATGGTAGGAACTCTGACTAGAGAGTCACACTTACCACGCTCACGAACTATGACTGGTGAAGAGAGGAAAAAGAGAAAATACAAAGTAAGAAACCCATAAATACTGTAACAAACTTCAATGATAGCTAGCTCTATGAACACATCCAGCCTGGATGCTGGCTTTAGCAACATCAGAGAGAAATGTTTTGCTCAAATGGAGCAAGTCTTTGTAGACAAAGAAATTGCATGCAAAGGCTGTGATCAGCAAGAGCTGATCTTTCAACCAGGAAGGGGATGACCTTGGCATTCATCGGCTACTTACGTGTTCCTTCTTCTGTAACCATTCCCAGGCCTTCAGCTTTATTCTGCCTCTCAAATGCATTCAAATCAAGGACACTTTTAATTGACAAAAGAAAACAAGGTTCAGGGCTAACCACACTGGGAAAATAGATTTCTAATGTCAAGTATTTACGAAGAATATTTTGTCTCTTTATTATCATAAATAGACTAACACATAACAGTTTGTCCAAAAAAGCCTGAAGCCCCTTGGGTTTGTGCCAAGCACTGTGGTTTATGGATGTGACAGCTCACAGACCTTGTCATACATACAGAGAGATGATGATCATTGTTTAGTTTGAATCCTTTCTTATGGGTGAAGATTTAGAAAGCCCTCCCAAGTCAGGAAGAGATGATTTGTTTCTGAGATTCCTAAACTACATCCAAAGCTCACCTCCCACCTCTAGCTGTTTTCTCTAAAGATCACAGAGAATTGTGGTCCCTAGTGTCTAGGATGAGGATTGGAGGAAAAAGCTAGATACTCTGGTGAATTCAAAGGCCTCCCTCTCTTATGGTTCCTGCTTTGTTCAAAAGCCAGTAGCAGCTAAGATTAGGCCTTCTGTGAAATGTTGGTGTTTGTTTTTGTCCCCATTTCCCCCTACCTTCCTGGCTACAGTCAAGTTTTTCTGAGGCAAGAAAAGCTACCCAGGCTGGGAATGAGAACACCTTGGGAACAAATCACTTCCAAATTAAGTATCCTTACGCTTTCCCAATAGGTTAATTCCTTAACTGATCTGAACAGTGTGCTAGAGCAAAAAGTTTTATAAAGGTATCGCTCTTAGGGGCATGCATGGCTGAGCCCGTGAAGACTAGCGTTAGCTTTACTTCTGTTGGGGCTCAGAGGACATGGTTGTAGACTAGAGAGATATTAGCACTCTTTTTTTCCTTTCTGGGGACTCTTGGTGAAATTTCTATTGCTACCTTTGTTGTTTTTCTTTTTAAATTAAAAAACATTATTTTTGTGTATGAATATTTTGTCTGCATGTACCATGTATATGCCTGGTGCCCATGGAAGTCAGGAGAGGTTGTGGGATCCCTTGGACCTGGAGTTTATGTATAGCTGTGAGCCACCATGTGGATGCTGGGAACTGAACCTGGGTCCTCTGCAAAAGCTACAAGGACTTGGTCTCCTCTGACATCTCTCCAGGTGCTAGATGTGTTGTTTTCCCCATCCCAGCCTGTGCAATTAAAAAAGGGCTGCTTAAAAAAACCCAAATTATCCTGCTGTTTTACTGCTTGGATTTTGCTGTGTTGGGTTGGGGATTGGGGCAAGCGGCAAGATAAA
Source organism: Alexandromys fortis (assembly GCF_014885135.2). Classification (NCBI taxonomy): domain Eukaryota; kingdom Metazoa; phylum Chordata; class Mammalia; order Rodentia; family Cricetidae; genus Alexandromys; species Alexandromys fortis. The sequence goes on along the minus strand of NW_026067902.1, from coordinate 25,940,211 downwards.
CACAGGAAATGACGTTTGGACCTTGTTGCTTTGAAGCTTTGCTTTTGAATTGGTGCCATGCATCTCACTTTAATCCCTAAATGCCCACGCTGAATGTTTTAATTTTCTTACTGCTTAAGTATTCTACAGATATGTATTATCTGTGTAATAATCAAAACCATTAAAGTGTCTTAAAACTTCTGTGAGAAATCATCTGGCTATTAAGTGAATGTCATTTGTCCCTCTGTGCTATCATTATAAATGAATTATAAACAAATTTATCAGTATCAAGTACTGTAGCATACTGAGAGACCTCTTAGAGATCTAATGGAAATGTCATGAGCAATGTAGAACTCGGTTGCCTTGATTTTGCCATCCCTGGGTCCACAGGTACTATTCTATCCTCAATGAGTCAGACCTGGCAATATTACATTTTCTCTTCCTGAGAGAGACAATAAACTAATAGACTGCTAGTGCAGAGAGAGGGGGTGGGAGAGTAGGAGGGAGGGAGGGAGAGAGGGAGGGAGAGAGGGAGGAAAGGAGGGGGGAAAGAAAGATTATGCTGTAGCTCATACAGTCTCCTCATTGCCTGGAGGTTGGCAAGATTATGAAGTCGACTAAAAGGATGTTCATCCCCCAAATGTTCAAATGGAAGACATCATAGTCTATCTTAACTCTTGATACTTAGAGACAAATGGTTAAGTAATTGTAACTTTGGTTTCTGGCAGGAAGTCATGTTTGTGACTGATGGGGATTATTTCTTCTCATAATGTAGTTTGAATGTAATCCTGAAGGCTAGGGAACATTAGCTACTCTCTGGGACTTTAAGGTAGTAAATGCTGAATCTTCTCAACAATTGCATGGTAAGGTAGATGATTTTGTGTACCCCTTTATCTTTGGTTTTAAGAATGCTGAGTGGTTTCCCCAGACTTACCTGCAAGACTGCATAAGACCAGAAAGGCTTTGAAAGAACCCGGCATCTTTTTTCTCTTTTAAGTAATCTAGCATTTTCTGCAAAGAGACACAGTTTAGAGAGAATCAATGAAAACTATGTCGCAGCTCATGATTTTCCCAATTCTGATAGAGAAATGGCAAATCCCCTGCCATAGAGGCACACCAAAACAGACTCAGGGCTACAGATAAGAGTTACTGGTGTAGTTAAGAAAATATAACCTCTACACCAAGGCTCAGGGAACATCTGGGAAGAGGCCAAAAAACCATAAGAGCAAGGGGACCAGGATGTCAGCTGGGAGGCTGTCTTCTCTACAGTACCAGGGCACCCACAACATCTCAACAGTAGGTTGCCTAAATAAGGTGTGAACAATATCACCACCAGATGACATGCCAATCTGTTTGGGAGAAATCTTAGAAGGTCCTATCCCTAGATGAAGAGCTACAATCAGTGACTACAGGAAATGAATAAGGGAGAATCAATCTTCCCCAAGGATGAGTCACTTGATAGGTGATCCAAAACCAAGTGGTCAACCCTAAAGGCATGCATTTGGGCGGCACTAAATGGACACAGAAGGTTGTGTTTATGTGCTTAAATGAATGCATACATCCAACAATAACAAAGAAAACTGTGCATGAGTCAAAACATCTACCCAGGGAGTCAGATTCTATTGGATAAAGCTTATTATTTTTGCTACTTCATCAAAGCGTAGTAGACCTTTGGCATTTTTGGATTTATTGTTTAAAGTCTTTATTATTTTGGATGAGTGTTAGGATGGTGACATTGTGATGTCATTGTTTTCTATGAGTATTGTTTATAGGAACAAGAGTTTGGACAGCAATGGGCCTAGTTGAGAGCACAGACATGTTTACTTTGTTTTCTCTGGTCTCTGATTTTAGAAAGGAGGAATTTTGTGGGACATAAAATTTTTGTATATTAAAAAAGAGCTTGCTGCAAGATAGTTAGCTGATACGTTGTAGTGGAAAAAAGAAGCCAACAAGAGAGAAAGAAAAATAACAATTCTTCATGAGAAATTAGCTTGGGAAGATTTAAAGACCAAGAAAACATTATGTCTAAGATAGTTATGAATTCAGAGACTTGCAAAGGCTCTGAGATATACTTTAATGAATATTAAAGTTCTGTTTGAACTCACTTTCTTGTGCACAGGGCTGTTCTAGGTCACAGTGGTTTTCAACTTTCTTAACACTGCAACCTTTTAATATAGTTCCTCATGTTATGGTGACCCCAACCATAAATTATTTCATTGCTACTTTATAGTTATAATTTTGCTACTGTTATGAATCATAGTGTAAATGTTTTTGGAAAAAGAGGTTTGCTAAAGGGATTGTGACCCACAGGTTGAGAACCACTGCTTCAGGAGATACTCATAAATGTCTACCTTTCTCAACCAGTTCCAATTCAGACACCAAATGACTACTGGCTATCCGAATACTGACTTCTCATTTTATGCCCACTAAAACGTAATCAGCAAGATAGGATGTTTTGCTGTTTTATTTTGCGGTCTGAGAAATTGAACATGGGGCCTCGTTCATGTTAAGCAAGTGCTTTGTCACTGAGCTATATAGCTCTGACCCCTGGGTTTATGAGACAGAGAGTCTCACTCACTTTGTAGCCCGAGGTGGCCATGAACTCAAAATCCTCCAGCCTGAGCTTCTGGATTGAGGACTTTATTTGTATCGCTCACTAGAATAACTTCAGCCTTTACAGCAGAACCAGGCATTGTTAGTAATCGGTAAGTAAGTGTTTGATGAATAGGAGATAAGTGAGTGAATAGCAGGAAACTGAATTACTCGTGCGGTTTCTCATGGTAAAGCAGCTCACAGGTTAAAGGGCTGAAATAAACATCAGGGGCTTCAGAAACATCCTCTGAGTAGTTCCAGTTCTGCCGGAAAACTTGAGGGAAAATTCAATGTCTCATTTCTTTAATTTCAGGTAAGAACCTCTCTATTAAGTACACACATTCATGCAAACTTCCAGCTTTTGTTTTTACCTATGTTTCCATCTGCTCTGACATAATTGGCCACCAAGGACAAACACCAGCCAAGAAACTGTGGGTGGCCTTCTTGGAGCAAACCGAACCTCATCCGTGAGAACTGTCCTGTCCAATGAAAGTACCCCAGGAACTCCACACCACCCCCCGATGCCATCTTACCTGTTGCACGCCAGCATTGCCTCCATTGAGAATGGCAATTCCCAGCTTCAGCGTCTCAACCACCATGGGACTCATCTCACCTGCCAGGGTGAAGATTTGATTGACTCACCAAGAAAAGAGGTGGTAAATTATACCTGTTGGGCTTTCTCCAGGCTTGTTAATGTGACTTTAGGCCATGGAGCGTTAGCTCTGTGCCAGTCACCGAGGGTCTACCTAGAAACAGGGACATCACCTTTGCTGGCACTTATCATCTGAAGGACCATCTCTGCGGCACCACGTTCGTGCAAGCGCGCTTGCTGATACAGTGTTTTCTGCTTCTCCATCTCCTTCTCCTAGAAGAAGAAGTCATATAGAAAGATCAGCCCCTCCAGGGCTCTCATTCCTCCCTTCTGCCCATGTTCTCCTTGGGTAAATGCAACGTGGCAAGATACGCTGAGAGTGAATCTTTCATAGCTTATGAAAAGCAATGCATATAACTGTGGATAAAGCAAACCTCTAAATTTTATTTCCAGACACGACCTGGCTTCCCCAAAGAATCTACCCATAAATTTACTCACTCTTTAATGTTGAGGTTTCTACTCTTTATGTTGCTAGGTAACAGTGTTTTCACCTTTGCTATTATAAAGCAGATTATTATTATTTAAATAGTGAAGAGAGAGAAGACCGACTCAATGTGGTCACTTTGGGAAGAGGAGCAGAAAGATTCAGCCAAAGCTCTCAGTCTTAGCCTTCAGGGTCCCAGCATGAGGGTAGGACACACACTAACTAAGCAGTGCAGGTCAGGGTGTGGACCTGTCCATCACCCCTGCCCCAACTCCAGTCCAGGCAAAGCCACAAGCTGGAAGTCTTTCTCCTGGAGACAAGTTCCTCCTTGGCTGCCTCCAGGGCTCTAGCTTTTCCATCTCCCAGCATGCAATTTCTAGCAAGTCAAGATTGAAATGTGCTTGTCTTTCAATGCTCTGTTATACAGGAAACATGCTTGAGGGGCCACCTGACTATATTTGTCTGATATAAGAAATGCCCCTGTATTTACACTGCAGACATGTTCTACCAGAACTGGTTACCAGAAGTGTAATTATCTACGTACACTTTTATTGTATTTTTGGATGCTTTGCCTATCAAAGAGCACAGAAACCTAAAAATTGTGCAGTTTTAGGAGTGCCGGGCTTCTGCACTGCCTTCAAATAAAACTGCCATCAACTGGTATTTCTAGAGTAGTAGTGACAATCCCAATGCCCTTGATTTTTTTCAATTTTGATTATTTAAATTTGCCCCCTTTCAGTCTGTTTCTATACGATAAGTAGAACAGTTCCCATCAGAACCAGCATAGTTAGAAGTGGGCATTGCTGATGAGCAGGATGCCTGCTGCTTGCCAGTCACAGAGGCAGATGGCAGAGCCATGGCTGGACTTGCTGAGTCAGACACAGCAGTACAGTGAGTTCCATAAGCGAACGGCAGTCACCATTCTGAAGCCCCATTCTATTGGCCTGTAAGGGCCTTGGTTCTAATGTCTTTATGGAAACTCACTTCAAATGTTTTTTCCCTCTCTTCATCTTCGTCTTCATCCTCAGCACTCTGACAACTCTGGGTTCCATGGAGCAGGGAAAGGAGGACACAGACAACCAAGTTATAGGGAATCACTCTTCTTTTTTTGTTATTTCTTATTGTATTTTATAAAACAATCTTTTATTTTTACATACCAATCCCAGTTCCCTCTCCCTCCCAAGCATAGCTCTTCTATGACATTTAGAACGCACAAGGGACAGGTCATTCATAGACTCCTAGGACCTCAGCACCTTGTAAAACTAGGAACATTCTGATCATTGCAGGGCTACCTTCTACTTTAAATGCCATTTTTGTAGTCACCAAGGGGTTAAGGAACAAGAAAGAAGAACATGGAGTTCACATATCCAACGGGGACTTGTTTTAAGCACAGATACGAATTCCCTTCCCTAAAAAGTTTTGATGCAAATGAGGACAAAGGAATACAAGGATTTGTCCCTCTTAAGACAGATGCCAGGGCTGTGATATTAAGACTGGAATATCCATGATGAAAACCCCAAATTGTCACTTTGTACTAGGGTCATGAGAGACAACAGAACAAAGCAATACGAGTTCCTGTTTGCCATCATCTGTCTCCTCTTTCCTGAATGTTTTACTCTCTGAGGACAGTTTCCTTATGTACATTCAGCATGCCAAGAGTTTGTCAAACTTCTGGGTGGCATTCCTCTAGTCACTGTGACTCCTCTGGAACACTGGAACCTTTTTCTAGTGTCTGGCCTGTGTCCTTCACCCGCACACAGAATGAACTACCTGGCCTCTCCCAGTCACTGACTGAAGGTGGAAGACAGTCTTTGTGCTTAGGCCTTATTCAGTCAGCTTTAGAACTGCCGCTATTTCTACAAAGTCTCAAGGGGCCACACTAACAGTGTGAGCACTGTGTGATGCCCAGAACCTGTGTTATGACCAAGCCCTAGTCTTCATGCTTATACAACTTAATATGATAGGCAGATTGTGACAAAGTGCTAAGAACCCAGGAGTACCTTGGCCATCATACTGGAGTAGGAGGTGTACAAAGGGTCATCTTCCAATTTGCTGGAAGAGAATATCAGAGAAAATATTTAGCAGGCTATGTTCTGGAGTCAAAAAAATTACTAAAAACCATATAAATTCCAAGTTAAATATACTAGTGAGCTAATTAGACACTCTGAAAAGCTGATCCAGCATTGCCTCAACATGGAATTTAGGATTAAAGTCATGATTTTAGGCCATTTCATCTTTAGTCTGTCTCATATTATGAGAAGCCTGTCCTCTGGGTGTGTCCTGGTGACCATGAACAGAGCCTCTCAGTTCTGAAATCCCTTCTACCTGCTGTTGACACAGAAGGGCGGTTATGAGCGAGCCCTGTCCCAGGCCTGTGGGAAGAACACCACGGGGATGCTTACCTCCTCTCCGTGAGCGCGTTGCGGCTAAAATACAGGATGATTTGGTGAAGTGGGTCAGGCTGCTTTTCTGTCTCTTCCTCTTCCTCCTCTTCAACCCTGGGAGATTTCTACACAGAGCAACACAGGCAGATTTGAGGCACAGATCCCTGTACGCACAGTACAACCGCATGCGAGTAACGAGAAGGCAAAGCGCAAGGCACAGAGGGCGTCGGACTGAAAGCATCATCTATCAGCTGCTTATTCCAGCGCAGGAGTCCCGAGGATGCAGGGTTGCTGTAGACAGACACATTTCCCCAGCCAATCAAAGGCACGTTCCATTTTAAGTTAAATGAAATCAAAGAAAGCAAATGGCTGGCCACAGGGAAAGAGCTACGGACTCCAATCAACGCTCATGCAAGCTGTGAGCACCCCAGTTCAGGAGGGAAACCCTGCTGTCACTTAAGAAACTGAGTCCCTCTAGACGATACATGGAATTTCTTCTGGAAAGCAGGCTTGAGATAGAGGTGAGACCAAAGTCATAAATCTCTGGGCTTATTTGGGGTCCAGTTGTATTATTTTAGTTTTTTTCCCCAAGTATTGCAATGTTTATTGATAGGTAACAAGTATATAAAATCAGGGCATGAACATGACTTAATAAATTTAGCAGACTTAATTTCAATACTATAATAAGAGGAACCAATGAAAAAATCTTACCATAGTATTAGTCTAGATTTAACCTAACAAAAGACGTGTCTGTTTGTTTCAGCTTCACACTCAACCCTAAAATTTACATTGTCCTGCAAAGCTGCCATGTAGGAGCCGCAAGACTGGCCCTCCTCTCACCAAACCACTTCTCTGTGTTTATAGAAAGAGAAGCAGCAGCTGGTGCTAGTGGAAACAGTGAAATTTTCTGGCAGAGGTCAAGTCAGCAGGAGGATGTACTTGGTGAATTGGTGAGAACTACCCAGGTTGTGCGAATGGTTCCGCAGCAGAGGGCTAAAATGCCACTTCCTGCCAGCTTCACACCCATCAGGAACATGGGAAAGCAAAGGCAGCACCTTCTCAGCAACAGGAGTGTGTGGGGAAAGCAAGGGACCTAGGAACAAAGGGAAAGAATGGCGAAGAGAGATTTAAAAGAAAAAAAAGGGAAGGAGGGAGCAAAGACACAGAACGATAGTTCAAAGAGGAGAACAGACAGAAAAGAATGAAAGAGAAACAACACAAAATTAGTGCAGAGAGCAAATGAGAACAGAAAATGAGAAACCGAGAGGTAGAGAGAAAAGAGAACACTAAGGTTGAGAAAAGAGAAGAGGAGGGAGGGCTTATTTTCCCCTGACACAGGATGAGGCTGCTCCGCTGTGATTCCCGTGGAGCTGTCCCAGAGTAGGAAGTCTACTAGAGAGTGCATGCCAGCTTTCTGAAAGGCCAACAACACAGAAAAGAGATACAGGACAGAGGATTATTTAGATGTGCCTCCCCCAAAGCAGAGCTATTGTTTTGGATGTGGAGTTTTAGCAGGGAGTAAGCAGGGCGGGGGTCTCCTGCAACCAGTGGTGCTCAAAACTTAACTTGGCACGGACTCCCCATGCCACAGCTGTGCACTTTAAGAAACATTAGTTGTTAATGGTGATGGAGACAGGGGTGAGGAGGACGTTATTAGCACCTCTAATTGAAATTCCATCCTCTGGCTCGTAGGCCCATAGGCAGCATCACCCTGAGAATTTAACTCTTTTCAGGTTGACACAGCACACACATTCTCTGTGAATGCCTGACTTCCGCAACACACACAAACACGGATAGAAAAATCAAGCCCATTCACACCCGTGTCCACTCCCAGTTTGTTCGGTACTTACAGCCAAATCCTGTACTAGGTTCTCTTCAAAGGAGTACGCCTCTGTTTCTATCCAAAATCTCTGATAGCCATGGAGGAAGAGGTTAATAGAGCGGTGCCTGAGTGGAAGGGTGAGACGGGGGTCAGGACAGTCGCTGGGCTCGTTAGTTTAGTTTGGGTGGTTAGCGGTTAGTAAGCCAGGACAGACTTTTTGTACAATTCTCATCTTCTGATTGGTCAGGACAGCCAGTAGCTCACATTGTTTCCTCATAAATACTGGAGTTCTTCCGAGCGCCATAACCAGAGCAAGACACAACATCCCCATTTAGCTTTACTGGGTTTTTACCAACATTGCCATTCTAGTGAGAAATAGCGGATTAGATCAAGTCTGAAAATGTTCGCTTCAGGCGACAGTTTAGTCATTTCTTCAGATTAGCCCACTGTCCAGTAATACAATTGAAACCGGGTTGTAGTTTAGTGCCAAACTGAAAACCCTCAACTTCTGCTTCAGTACCTTCCCCTAGCCAAGGAATACCTCAGCGGGGCACTCCAGTGGTCACTTAGGAAGGCAAGATCTGGGCGTGCTATGCTGTGGGCATGCCTGCTGTGCACCTTTGAGAGCCTGGCTGTGCTCTGGTGTCTGGCTCACGCCCCTTCCTGGAAAGTTGGCCACAGAAGCACAGCTAAGAGGGACCGTAGTAGCAAGCCAGGACGGGAATGCAGAAAAGGACAAGATCGGTCATGTCCTGGTTTGTGTTTTGGTAGAACCAAAATCTGGCTGTCTCCCGTTAAAATCTGACCAATCAGAATTTTACTTTCTAAAAAATTGTACAAACACGTATTCTTATGGGAACATCAAATCATGGCCAGGAACGGAGGCATGTGCAGAGGATGAGCTGACGTCTTTCAGTTACATTACCATTAAAATGGGTATTAGTCTGTCATACTGAGTTTTTTCATTAACCTTTTCCAGCCAAACACGTTGAAAGGTGATCAGGAAGAAATTGTTAATTTTGTGTCTGGAGAGAAGCATACAGGGTTTTCTTTTAAACACCGGCACTAGATGAACAGCATCTCTACAATCAGACAAATCCCTCCAGGCGTTTAGTCTGGAAGATTCCCTGACGCTTAGACCATCACAAAGTAGGGAAGAGGAGCAGCTTCCTCCGTTGCCTCCTCGGTGAGTTGGTTGTTATGAAATTGACTCAGAATCCTTCATACTAGAGAGAAAACCCAGGCAGCTGTTCTAGAGCAACTGTCTCAAGGACCCATGCCTCATGACAGAGATTCCGTGAACTTATCCTGACATATGCAGGTGCAGGAATGATGAAGGAATACCCGGATAGGAAGGGATGGTATCAACATCATTACAAAAACAAGAAGCTTGATTTTGAGAGGGAGGGATGACTTCTGCCTGGCCCTGGACAAGTGTTTGTAGACCTGAGTTCCTCATGCCACACCCTCAGGCAGGAGTTCTAGCCAAGAGAGGATGGTGAGCGTCTCCTAGTGATTTCATTGCCTCTTAGAAAACAAATAAAAATCATACACATGTCTACAATGTTAAATGGACGTCAGCTTCACCTTTCTGAGAGGGCTTCACCATCCCTGTACCTAGGGTTGACTTCCATTTTTATATTTTTATTCATGAATTTGTTTATTCTGCTTGATTTACTATCACTTTGTTCCCCTCCAAGTAAAGCAAATCTAGTTTCCTGGGAGAGGCCCTGTGGAGCAGGTGCACAGCTCAGAAGCCGTGATTTCCCTACCGTCTTCAAAGACCCTAAAAGGGAAAACTCGCCTGGTTCAAGTCAAGGTAGAGGTTATTCTGGAGAAATAATGGTCAAGATTCCCCCAATGGACAAAAGCAAAGACCAAGCATTGAATGGCCCCTGGTCTCATATTCTAAAGAAACACCCTGATGTGTAGGATTCAGAATGCTTTTGTCCAAGTCAGTTGGTTTTCCACGACCAGGTGAAGCTGTTCCCAAGGATGGGAACGTTGATAAATCAAAGGTTGTTTTTCAGTCACCAGCTCTGCAGACTGATTACAGACCTGCTCTCATGTACTCTCCAGTCTGTCAGGGAAAGATGAAGTTGTCCTATCAGCAGACACGGAGAGACTGTCCTAGCAGTCAGTAGAGGCCCTAGCTCTACTGAGATCACTACGGTGTAGCTCTTCAATGCCTCCACAGGTCATGCATGGAAGGACTGGCCATCAGTCTCTGGTGTAACAGAGGTGGTTGACCCTTTAGATGGTTAGGTCTAGTAGTAGGAGTGCGGCCACTGGGGACCCACTCTTGAAGGGAAATTAGGGCCTTGATCTTCCCCCGCTTTCTGCCTCCTCACCTCTGTGAGGTTTGCTCCATTGCACATTTACTCCGATGATGTTCTCCCTCACCACAGACCGAAAATGGTGGTGCCAAGAGACCGTGAGCTAAAGCCTCTGCAACCATGAACTGAAATAAACCTTTCTTTCTTTTCAGTCAGTTTGCCTCAGGTATTTTGTGGTAATGGAAACTGAACTAACACAGATTCCCTTCCTTATGCTGGCAGAAGATATGCTACATGGTAATTTTTACTTCAAAGTACCAAAGACCAAGATAAGTACACTGTGCTTCTGTCTAACCTCTTTGGGTATTTCTAGCCTTTCTTCCTTTTTTTTTATTTTAAAGCAAGGACTTGCTATGTAGCTCAGGCTAAATTCACATGCATGACTTGAGAGCTGGGATTAAAGGCATGTGCCATCGCAACTAGCTCCCCCTTCCCTCATCTTGATGGTAAACACAGTGATGAAGGATTCTTAGGCTACATTTTGCTCTGATGAGGAATAGTAAATTTTGTCATATCACCTAGTGTCTGAGCAGGGAAATGATGGAATTTGGACTAAGGTACTTTAGAAACAGTTCCCTTTTCCCAGAAGCCTTTACACTCTCACAAAGACTCCTCTGTCAGACAAAGCAGAGAGCCTCATGTGTGCTGAGAGGCTATGAAGGCCCAGGACGAGGCACTCTTACCTGCTTCCATACTTACCTTGATTGCTTAGTAGACCATTATACCATGCAGTCTGCAAGGTGCCACGAGCCAAGGACCCCAACTTTTATAGTTAGGATCAAGATTAAGGGCCATAGAGAGCTCAGCTATGGGCAAAACAGCTTAATTCCTATCACTGGCTCACCTGGCAGAGAACAATGATAGAATACCCACCTGGGCAAATTGTAGAGAGGAGCCATCCTGAAACAGGCCACCACTGCCCGTTTCCGTTGCTTTGACAATAATTTGTGCCACACAGCCTTTTTGGACCTCAAAGGCTGTTCCACCTAAGAAGGAATCACATAAGTAGCTAGGCAGTAGGCCTATCTGAATGGCAGACTGAGTAGTTCAGACAAACTCTAGGATAATTTTGGTTTCACAACTGAAGTTAGCAAAAATGTTCCCAGCTGTAAGCCATTCTTGTGTGAAGGTCTTATTTTTTTTTTAAATTTTATTTCCCCAATGCCACTAGCCATTTATTGCTGTTTTACAAATGGCAAAGAACTGGAAAAAATATTTTGAATCCATAGCAAGAACTTAAACAGTTCGGGGAAAAATTGAGGGCAGGACGGCTTTGAGATGCCAGGCAACACTTGGGAGGTGATGTGGGATAAAATTTGGTGGTTGCCTTTTGCCTCAAGAGGTCTCCTGTAATTGAGAGCTGAGCGCGGGGAAAAAATTTCTATCCTACGGGGCAGTCTTGCTCACTCACTCCTCAGAGCGAACCTCCCTACCTGCTCCAGGTGGAAGAGAGCGGCTGAGATCCTCTGCACTCGCTCCACCGTCTTTTCCGGATTAGAAGGTTCGTCGTTCCTCAGAACATCTTTGTAGAGGTTCAGTTGCCATTTCACAGCCGGGTCATCTGACTGAAAGTTGAAGCACAGCCGTGAGAAAAACAATGTCTGTATCTCTAGTGCTAAGGAATACTCTCAGTCCTACCAGGGTTCCATATGACGAGGCTCGGTTGATCAAACTTCCTTTACCGCCTTGGCTAATCCCTCCCATCTAGACTAAGACCACTATCACAGTTGAAAGCCAAAACTGAAGCAAGTGTTAACGAATCCTAGCCAGGTGGATGGGCTCTCGGCAGGTCCATAACTAGGTTCCTGGGAAATGGCCCCAACCACAGTTTGCAGCGGCTTAAGAAGTAAAGCCCATAAGTCAGCGCGTTTCCCATCAGATCCAATCAGGGGCAAGTATGCATCCTGATGGACTCCTGTGAACCTCCCGCCCACATGTGATCAAGCACATCGGGTGCAGCTGGGTCAACCTTGTTTAGGGAAAAGAAAACCATGTGACTGGTTATCTGCAATTAACAATGGTCTTCAGCATTTCAGGAACTGTGTTTGAGCAAGGGCTTGCAGATCAGAGGCATTTTTGTTTCATGGATCTCTTGGGAATAGTAATTAAAACCTAACTTAAAATGTAACTTTGGCTCTCACACCTTCCTCCCCATTCCCTTCCCTCCAGCCCTCTTATATTTAAAGAATGTTGTGTTTTTATTTATGTGTGTATAACTCTGTGAGTACATGACACCCACTTATCAGAGGCCTCTTCACGAGAGCGCTTAGCCTCCCCCTCCCCCCACAGAGCTCAAATTTGCTATCATAACCAACACTGGCCTTGAACTCCTGATCCCCATGCCTTTGCCTCCCATTTGTGGCAATTAAACAGTTTTTAGAACTTATCTTAAAACATGAACAGGGTGTGGGGTAGTAAGTAATACATTTGTAATCTTAGCACTTTGGAGGCTGCAGAGCAAGGCTCTAGCTTAACAGAGAGACAAACACAGGTCCTGCACGCAGCGGTCACGGGGCAGCCTGTGGGAGGAAGCATCACCTTTTCCTGCAGGTGCAGGTTATTCCGCAGATGTTCCTTGACCTCTTCATCAGTGTCCCTCTGTGGAAAGATGCTACATTTTATTCCTAAGGATCACGGTGGAAAAACCAAACAGGATGCAGGAAGTTTGGAGAGTTAGTGTACAGTTTAACTGGGATCTTTCTTAGGAGAACGAAAGGAGAGAGGTGAAGGAGACTTACCCTAAGCTACTGACTTCCAGACAGCTTTACAAAGTGCATACCTCTCCCTCAGCCCCCCCCTCCCCTCGCAGGAGCACCCCATTAGAGGCTGAGTACCGTCCACTCCCCACAGCCCATCCTCTGCGCTCAGCCTGACCACACAGGCAGCTTACACAGCTGTAGCGTGATTTTGCCAGTGAGATGAGCTCCTGGTCGCCTGGAGTACACATGTTCAAACCAATGGGTAGCATTTTCTTGAGAGCAGCCACGATGAGGGAGGTCTGGATGGAATACAAGTCTCCTCGCCTCTTTGTCTTCTTCCGCTCCTGGTCCTGTCCTCCAGACTAGGAGATGATGTTGAGATAAAGAGAAGGGCTCAGTGACTCTCTGAAAGGAACTGCCTCAGCTCAGGGGTAGCTTGCTTCCTTGAGGCCCTGTCCGTACAGGCTGGGCCTTACTACATTTCAAAGAACAGTAAAAAACAAAAACAAAAAAAAAGTGTTAAGCAAAAACAAACCAGATGGTCATTAAAGACCAGCCCAAACCCGAGCCTTCGCTTCTGTACATGCACACAAACCACAGTAGCTAGACACACAGCACAGACACCCATAGTCCTTGCTTCCTCCCTTCTGCGCCAAATGGACAAGAGTCACAAAGAAAAGAACGATTTTTACAACAGGGAAAATAACTCCGACAAAGAACAGCTCCCTACCACTGGGCACGGGTACGGGTACTGGGCACTGGGTACGTGGAAGAGCGTCCTCCACAGCACCAGTGGCCTGTTTCCAGGGCTGAAGCTGGTGTTTTACAGCGTAGGCCTTCCATATAGCCTCTCTATCGTGGGACAACGTAAGTTCTTACAGGGAAGCCTACAGTAGGATGGCTTCAGGCTCTGGCTGCGAGGAAGGTATGGGAGAAATTATATGTGAAATAAAGGATAACAAATAATACCCTAGCCCTATGGGAGTTGTGAGTTTAGTTTTACTTTTAATTTTGCATATTTACACTTATATGTGTCTCTGTGTGGGTGTGAGCACATGAGTGAAGAATCCACAGAGGTCAGAAGAGGGTGTTTAAACCCCCTGGAGCTGGAGTTACAGGATTCTGGGAACTGCCTGAGGTCCTCTGAAGACCCAGCAAGTGCTCTTAACTGCTGAGTGATGAGAGCTTTGAGACTTTGTTTTGTTTGTGCTTTGTCATTCTTTCCAGAGTTCACACAGCTAATTATTAGTGGTTTTGTTTCCTGAGTTTTGTTTTTGTTGCGGTGGTAGTTGCAGTGTGTGTGTATCTGTGTGTGTGTCTGTGTCTCTCTCTGTGTGTGTATTTAGTTATCTCAAAAGAGGTCTCACTATGCAGCCCATCCTGGACGTAGATTTATGCCAATCCCGCTTCAGCCTTTACTCCTAGGATTACAGGTATAAAATACATACCTGGCTCTAAGTGGGAGGTGTGAGAGAGAAATCCGACTGGCTTCACTAGAGAGGATGTAGCTCCCAAACAAGCAACTGAAAATGCTCAGCACCCATAGTGTAGCACATGGTGGTAGTCTGGGTAGGTTCAGGGGACAGGATGCTACAGCGACCTGTTTTTATGTTGCCATGGCTGGCAGAGCAATGCTGACCACGTGACACTCTGCTTGACAGACTTTCCCTCAGCTGAGTAAGCAGCTGATACAAACAGGGAGGATTTTGTGGCCTGAAATTAGTCAGGACCCATGCTGAGGGAAAACTGGTTTTGCTTCAAGAGTGTGTCTGCTAAAATGCAGTAGCAGTAGTGCAGCTTACAACGACATGCATACAGAGCTCTGGGTCCCTGTTCCCTTCCATAGAAGTGGCACATCAGGCCCATTTATGAGATATGCATTTTCTTTTTTTCTTTTATTTTTTAAATGTATCTTATTTTACATGTATGAGTGTTTTGCATGTATGTATGTATGTATGTATGTGCATCATGACTGTGTACCATGTGTGTGCCTGGTGCCAAAGAGGTCAGAAAAGGGCATTGGATCCTCTGGATTAGATGGTTGTGAATTACCATGTGGATGCTAGGAACTGAACCCAGGTTCTCTAAAAGAGTAACAAATGCTCTTAACCGCTGAGCCAACTTCAAAGCCCCAGAAATGTGTTTTCTAGAGAAGAGTTCGGATTAATTCTGCCTTTGGATCAATGGCTATGTTCCAGTGTGTGAAAGAAATTCCTAACGATGAATGACACTCGATTGGAAATGTTATTTTCCCACTTGGCCGTGCACGCAGCACTTCCAGATGGTTATATTACCAATTTGGAAATCAGTCTGATGAAAGGGAATGGCAGAGGCACTCTGTCTCAGGACTCCAAGACCACAAGTCAGCTCCATGATGCATGTTAGAAGGGCAGTAACATGTATGGGAAGGGAAGAGGAGATGCTGAGGACCAGAGGCCTCTCATGTCCCAGAACAGCAGAACGTGAAGGGTGCTTCACACAACACTGCAAGTTCTGGTGCTCACTGAGCCCCCTAGGTTCCTTCTGGTTCTACCATCAAGTGGAGAATGCCAGTGGCAAAGTCCAGCACCTAAACTATCCATTAAGGGTGGAATCTGGCTACAAACATATGAACTACACAGTATTATGTATGTGTATATGTGAACATTAACACACAGCACATGGGTAAATATGCCAAAATGTAATTGTGGATTTGATATAGAATTTAAATGATTTCCCAGTTAATCTCTGCTTAATTTTGCCTGTATCTTATTCTAAGCATAACATCTACATGTATGAGTTTGATATGCCCAAAGAATAAATAGAGCATTTCCAGTCCTTAGAACAAGCTTAAGATAGTTTGGAACTGAAACCATGATGCTCAGGGAGCTTGAGTTTTTTGAGGTCACACAGTAAGAAAGCATCTGAGACGTCACCCAGATGCAAGTCTGTCTTGTCAAGGCTCCATTTCTCTTTTCTGCAAGCTGCATATGAATTGGCTCCCATTCTCTACCACATCCCTTGGGTCAGAGGGTTTGGAACAATAGCATTAGATACTTCTTAGTAGATAGACAGAAGGGGAAGAATGTCTACATAAACTTCAGGAACAATTGGAAACGTATTCCATTACATGTACATTTTGTGCAAAAGCTTAAAGTTATCTGCTGATTTCAAGCTTGAGTCCATCCCTGGGAGACTCTCCTTGAATCATGGGAGCTTGAATCAGAGGCGGAGCATGTACAGTGTCAAAGGGCTGGGGCCACTAACAGACACGAGAAATGCAAACTTGGTGCCATGACAGAAGAGTGAGGCTCTGAGGCTCCTGATTCCTGCCTGTCCTCCCTATCTCTGGCAGTGTGGTGGCTACCCAACTAAGAGAGTAGGCATTTGGGGAAGGGAGCAGAAATAGCAAGGAGACCTCAGTTAAAGCAAGGCTTGCCTGGCTTCCCCATCCCAAGGGTGGATAAGCCGGCATTCACTCTTGGACAGGCGGTTGTCTTCCCTGGGCACCCACAGTGTGGAGGGGGACAGAGCGTGGCACCTCTAATACTAGGACAGAAAAGACACATCATGCATTTGACCTGTACCTTTACTTGCATGGCCTGTGTGGAAAGACAAAGGGAAAGAAACAAGGACAGGAGTCAGTCAGTGAAAGCAGGGATCCAAAGTATCAGGCAGCATGTTAGTCACAGCTTCTTGGGCCCAGTTGCTCAGTTAGCAGCACAGATACTCAACAGTTCAAGTAAGCATAGCATGAAGACAGAGGGGAAATTAGAATGTAGGTTCATTGCCGGTCAAGAATTATATGTATCCTCCTCAAGCACTTCCGGCCTGGGAAGAAGTTACCTTAGAGACCCACCTTCCAAAGTGTATGCTCTGTAGATCCCACCCACAGCAGCTACTCACAGTAATCTACAGAGTCTCCTCTTTTACTTCCTGTAACCGCAGGGGGCTGCAGACAATTTGCAAGTACCCAAAGACCTCTGGTTTTAATTCCACCCCCCCCTCACCACCACCACTGGAATCTTCTCCAGCAGACTTCAGCAGATTAGAGAATCAAGTTAAAAACAACGCCTTTGCTTCTGCTAGAAAGTCTGCTATGAATATATATATTTTGAATCTTTTCAAAAAACTTTAAATTATTTTTATTTAAGTTCATTTGGTGTATTTGGTGTATTTGATGTAAAAACATCAGCCTAATGTGCTGTTTTTCCCATTTTTTATATTTAAATTTTTTTCATATATTTTGATCATATTCTTTCCCCTTTCCTAATTCCTCCCAGATCCTCCCCACCTTTCTCTCTCTTAAATAAAAAAGCTAAAATCAAAACCAAACATGGAAACAAAACAAAACCTGGAATTCTTTTTGTGTTGACTATTTGCAATTATAAAAATCTATTTTAAAAATTACTGGAAGGGCTGGCCTGTACATAGCTCACACAAGGCCCTGGCTTCCTTCCTAAGCACTGAAATCAAAGGAGCAAAAACAGAGCAAACAATGTTGACAATGAAGAGACCATACTGAACTTTCAGGCATGGCATGATGATCCACACCTTTAAAGCCAGCCCTGGAAGTAGAGGAAGAGTTCAAGGACAGCTTGTGCTGCGTGATAGATTATGAGGTCAGCCCAGACTGCATAGAAAGATATGGTCTCTAAACAGAGAGAGGAAGGGAGAGGAAAATAAGAGAGAGGGGGTTGCTGGGGGTATGTAGACTGTCCAGAGTGATGTGGGACCTAAACAACAGAGTAAAGCTTCCTATACTGCAAGGTTCCTACATCCCAAAGGCTATGTCTTTATTCTTCACATATTGCTAAGATTAATTATCACATGGTAATTCCCTAATTCTGCTTCCTATGCCCTCAAAGTAACTTTACTTATCCCCTCGTAGGTCATAAACCACAGCATTACCTTATGATCAAACAAGTGACTTGCTGTGTAGACCTTAAGGGGAAAAAGAAACCAAACCAGACTTTGCAGCCTTCATGTTTTTCTGAGATGTGGGAGTTTGATGAATATACATTGCCTGGTGTTGTCTATGCCAGCAGAGCGCAGGGGGCTCACATCAGGCTTTGATCAAAGGCAGACCTGCTCTGTGGGAAGTCCTTACAACATCTAGAGGGTAAGCGAGTTAATGGAAGTCAATTCAAGATGAGATGTTAGAGGAGAGAAGAATTTCTAGAAGTCAGTCTGAGAAGTGGGGGATGGGGGTGGAGGGGGAGAAAGGGAGAACATGCAAAAGGAGAATCAAGATCAGGAGAAAGGGGACAGATGGGAGGGAAGGGGCAGAGAGTAGAGATGAAAGGGCAAGCGTGTATGGCAGAGAGAGGGGTGGAGGGAGGGAGAGAGAGAACACAAGTGCACAAATGTGAGATACTTCAAAAGTATAAGACAAAGAAAAGAGAAAGGATGCAGAGGGAGGAAGTAAAGGAGAATGATGTATGTGTGTGGCATGTGTGTGTACGTGTGTATGTGTGCATGTGTTATGTGTATGCGTGTATATGTGTGTATGTGTATGTATGTGCTCACATAGAGCAAAAGTCACACGATTTTGATCAAATATATCTTCTTAGACAATTCCTGTCCTTTTTTCAACTCATTTCAAAACACATCCCAATTCTTGTACTTCAGTGGTGCATTTTAGTGCTTACAATATTGGTCAAGGACTGGCTAGCATTTCTTTGGCTGGCTTAACATTTCTTTCATTAGATGCGTTCTAACTTACCATTCCCCTCTGAGGAAGCTGCTGCCACATCACCAGAAAACAAAGTACATATAAAAACCAAACCAAACCAAGTCTATTTGCTCAGCTAGTCACATTAGCTTAACATATATTCACAAACTGGAGCTTTATAAACAAAATATACAATGAGCTTTCAGAAAGGAAATGTGCTTGGCTGCCAGCAAAATAATGTCTTTGAACGGATCTTCAGTTAATTGGGTGGGAACGGCATGGCCCACTGTATATTTCTGGGTTTCCTTGACAACAGCATGGCTTATGCAGTGTATGACACGCAGCATTCACGGATGGAAACCTCCACCAAGACCTCCATATGCACCCACAACAACTTCATTTCTGCAACGCCAGAATGCAACCAAGAACAGAGACAAATGCAAGCCCAGTGACAGGTGCCCAATCAGAGCAGGGAGCAGAGACCATCTGATCTTTCAGGAGCAAGGGCAAGAGGAATTCTACAGATATGAAAGAAAATCACTTCTCTTGCTTTCAATATGTAGTTCTCTGTTCTCAGATACCAGAAATGGCTATTTATTGGAGGCAATGCATCTATCTTCATGTGTTCATTAAATGATATTTTATCTGACTGATACTGATGAAGACCGACTTAACTAGAGTCTCTTAGTAGAACCTAGAAAAGTCAGATAGCAAACTCAACCCCTTTATACAGATTGAAAAGATGGATTCTGAGGATTTAAGTGAATGAAGCAAAGCCCCAGTGGGCAGCTCAGTCAAGGGCACAACTTTCTCCTTGCTATTTCTTGTCTATTTGGCTATGATTTTTCTCTGTCCTAACTCATGTAACAGGGACAGTGTGGATATAAAAGACTCAGAAACTATCAGCATAGAATGTCAGTGGAAATGGAGTTTCTTCCAAAGATGAACCTTTCTAAGAGGGATGATATCCATGTCTTGAACATGATCATTTTGACCAAGCAAATGCTTCCCTTTCCTTATTCAGCATTGTGAATGAGCCACTCAAATGTCCCCTTTCCTCATTAGCATTGTGAATGAAAAAATGTTTTATTAGTTTGTTAGTGGATGAGTTGAGTTATGAAATAGATTTCTGTTGCCTCATTCATTTATAAACTCAAGGACCTGGAAGAGCCATTCATCACCAGAGGGCTGAGATGGCTTTTCCCGTTCCTACGCATCAGGCATCCCAGTACTTGTATCGGATTGTAATGGATGCTCGCTGGGTCAGTCCTGAGCCAGAGGATCAACCCAATGTGAAAGATAACATGGTGTCTGCTTGGGATTCACTGACTTTCTACAGGAAGTCGGGTTAAAGGACAGTTTGTGATGGCTGTAAGACCCTGCAAAAGAAACGCAGACAGGCTGAAATCTTAGGAAGCTGGGAAACCTGGGCTTGTGTTCCTCAAGTGAGCAGCCGTGTCCATCAACAGGCGAATGTGAAAAAAAACTGTAAGAAACCAGATAAGTGTATGTAAAGGACTAAAGGAGACACCCTAAGATACCTTTCCAGCCAAGATTCTCCTCAAATATAATCTCGCTGATTTGCATATGAGCTATTTCCAGTGTCAACTCTATTAGGCAGCTTATGTTCAAAGTGTACTCTGGTTTATACTACAGAGCAGACTGAAAATGCTACAGTCAAATTTTGGATACTAGAAGAGTGCTAGCATTAAAAGAGATGAAAGACAGAAGAGGCAGTGCTGCGTAGCGGTGGCTGATCAGAGCCAGCTGCCCCACTCGGTCTAGCCCCAGGTACTTGAATTTTCATTGTGGTATCACAATAGCCTTTCCTGCACTGACAAGACATGGGTCATCTGTCCAAAATGGTTACTAGAAAGATGTTGCAGGTCTTCCCTACAAGCCCATGGTTCCTACCTTGCCAGATCCATCTTGGGTCCCATGCACACTCCACTGCTGTGTTTCTCACAGGCAGCATTGGCAGCAATGAGAGGGGTGTCTCTCAGCTCTTACAGGCTACTGAGCCTTGACATATAAGCCAAACCTTCCCAAGGCACAGTTCTCGGGAAACAGAGCCAAGAGTAAGCCACCATGCCAGTAAGAACACATTATAGTTAAGAAGACTTGACTCTTGTGTGTGCAGCGGAAGCAGCGTGACTGTGCATGGCTGTTTCTCTCTAGTCAAGACAATGAAGCTTCATTGTACAGAGCTGACTGAGAAGGAGATGCCAGTCTCCTTTGCCCCCTTCTGTATCACAGTTCCCTTCTATAGGTTAGCCTTTCCCCCAGACAGTAGAGTGACATGCCCTCTTTCAAACATCTCCTGCAAGGAGATGGGCAGATGTTGGCTTTCTGAGTAAGAATGTCATGGAAAATGAACATAGGCATTAAGAGGTTGGCACATCTGGAATAAAACAGATGTTGGTGTTCCAAGCAGAAAGAAAACATGATGTCAGGGTGTGTGCTATGGAGGTGTGAAGGCATGGTCATCTCCTCCCAGCCCATCAGAAGGCGACTTTGCACTTCTGCACTTTTGGAGTGTGGCTGTACTGGACACAGTTCTATCTTAAAACCATTCACACTAATGTCTGTTTGAAGACCTCTCACATGCCTGGGGCAAGGCTTGAGACTTAAATTTTCCGATATACAAGCACCTATTTATTCACAAAACAGGATGCCCATGCTTATTTGACAGGAGCTTCTTCTGGCATGTTCTAAAGAAACAGCAGCAGTAGAGGCTGCTGGTTATATGATGTAACCTAAGCTGAATGTATCACTAAAGCCCCACAGAATATGAACTAGATCCAAGAGGTCAAGGTTCAACCACCCTTGACACAGACTTCTGAGGACTTACTTTTGACATCTTGCTTTTGCTGTCTCCGGTTAAAAATGCCAAGTTATTAATTTCATTTTGAATCACGAAGTTTTGCTCTTCCCTCTTGAAGTTCTAGAGAAGGACAGAGTAAAGGAAGATTTAAAAGAAAAAAAAGCAAGCATTAAAAGAAAGATTTTTCCAGACCTATACCTGCCGAAACTGTTCAGAATCTAGAACCCAAGTGTGTCCTTACGTGAGATTTACACCACAGAATGAAGACTTCGGCCACCATGCGGAAGAGCTGGTCAGAATCAGTGTCTGGGCTTTTGAGCCAGTTAGATCTGCATTGAGAAGCAAAGAGGTAATATAGAAAATTCAGCAGGGATTACAAATATACCCCACAAACCAAAGCAGAATATGTTCAGTCAGGTAAAACTCCATTTATTGCTGCCAGGGGGGCCAGCCACGAGAGAACATAGGACTGGAAAGGAATCCATGGCGTCAGCATATACTAGATTGTTCTATCTGAAAGGGTTAAGGAAAACACACTCACACACTCTCTTGATGGTTTCCTTCAGACCCTTTCTTGAGTCTTCTTTCGCATTCTCTATTTTCCTGGTGATTTCCTCTCTCATTCTTGATGTTTTCTTTTTAACCCTCACTCTTGATGTTTTCCTTCTGACTTGTTTTAACTCTCTCATTCTTGATGTTTCCTTCTAGCCCATCTTAACTCTATCTAACTCTATTCTTGCCCTTATAGCTTATATACCCCAGCAAAATCTTTCAGGCAATATAAAAATCACAATGTGGTTATTCTGTTTTTCAAATGGATGATTATAATGAATACAGATCAAACAGTAAAAAAAGCATGTTTTCAAAATCCCTTACATGATTAAACATTCTATGTATTATAGGTAAAAAACAAATTATCCCAAGAACCAATGTACATTTATACCCAAACACCTTGTTATAGATTAATCATGAGAGCAAGCAAGGTATTCTTCTCAGTCAGGTCTTTTACTGGCAGGCTACATTTTGCAGTTACAAAGAAAGGTCAATTACTTTATTACTTATCTTGAAAGGTAATCTTATAGGGAATCTTAAAGGAATCACAAACATAAACTTTTATATATGAAAATGCACCAGTCAGCTCTACTTGAAATATTTAGGGTACATACCCACTCTTCAATAGCTTTTTTATATCAGGAGATTGAGGGCAGAAATGGGTATAAGGAATTAATTGTCACCTTTGGTCATTAATCAACCAGCAAGGGAAGGTACATCAGCTAGAAACAATTGAGCTGCTTTGTATTTTTGACCTCAGCTATGTGTCCTTGTGAGCTTTATAGTATTTTCTAGCGTTTTTCATCTCAAAGCTATTATCAAAACATCTGATCTAACCTGAAGTTATTTTAAAGCTTTGTTTCAGCTAATGTTGCACACCGAAACCTGTGACTGCATCTCTCAGCATTAAGAGAATTAGAGCCAGCCTGGCTCCTGGGGACTCAATTGTTTTTCTTCATCATTGACCTGAGTTACAGCCAATGCAGCTCCTTAGGCAAAACTCATAGGCCCTGGCTGTGTAGCATTTCCCTGTGTTTGCTTTGATTCATCAAAACTCCATACAAGCTAACATTATTATTAATTAGATAGTATAGTTTAGGGAGGAATCATCTTCATAGTAAGTCACAGGTAAAAATGCCCAATAGAACAGGATGTTTCCTTCAACGAGATAAGCACATATATTATAGGCAATGGGTGTCTCCTCACATCCATTCAACCATGTCAGATACCAGAGAAAGATAACAGCAACAAACATGTAAAGGCACAGCAGAAGCAAAAGACATTCCAGGGTCTGTGGTCTTGAGGCCTTGCCTAACTGAGATTGACCTATCAGAGAGTTTCCTCCTGGTAGACTGATACCTTGAACTTCAATTGCCACTTACTGCTCCTCTTTTATGGCCACCGGCAAGCATTACCATATGAAGACAATAATCCTTATACATTAAAATAAGGGCTCAGAATTGGAATACATATCATTTGTACTTTAATCAAAGTTTTCAAGAATTGTGGCAAAACAAATGTCTGACATTAACATTTCAAAACTGTCACCTTTTTGGTTTCTTCTGTAAAAGGATGGTTAACCTGTAAGTTTGGAGATAGGCCATCCTAAAGGCCTTATTGCAGAGAGATTTAATGAAGAAGTCTAGCAAACCTGTGAAAACATGGTCACTATGGCATCCAGTCCTGCCCCTGGCATTTGTCATTGGAAAGCTTCTGAATCTGAACCTCATAAACATGTCATGCCCTACACCTCTTATTCAGAAAGTCAGTTCTTTGAATGAAAGATTTAAAACTATTCAAATTGGGGGGGGGGGCGAGCTTTTGAATGAGTGTGCTTGCTGATATCAAAAGAGGGCATCAAATCCCCGAAGCTGGAATTACAGATGGTTGTAGACTGCCAAATGTGGATCTTTGGAACTGAACTCAGTCCTCTGTAGGAGCAGTACTTGATTTAAGCATTTCTCCAGTCCCTCAAAGCCAGTTTTCTGAGTGAAAAAAAAAAAGTTTATCATTTAAACTGTTTTAACAGTTTCTTGGGGTGCGGTAGGACAGGGGTGGGGTAGTAAGGACATCTGTTCTTGTGTAGAGGCCAGAGAACAACCTCAGATATCATTTCTCTGTCTCTTACTGGCCTGGAACTCATCAAGTTGGCTTGGATGACTAGCCAGCAAGCTCCAAAGATCAGCCTATCTCTGCATGCCCTTTAATAGAACAAAACAAAAAGAAACGCCAAAAACAACCAAACTAAAATCCTATAGTTAAAAAAAAATTGTATAGTTTCTGG
Organism: Alexandromys fortis; assembly: GCF_014885135.2. Taxonomy (NCBI): domain Eukaryota; kingdom Metazoa; phylum Chordata; class Mammalia; order Rodentia; family Cricetidae; genus Alexandromys; species Alexandromys fortis. The sequence goes on along the minus strand of NW_026067902.1, from coordinate 25,916,010 downwards.
GGATCATCATGCTTACAGGTAAGAACTTTACTAACTAAGCTGTTTTTCCAGTCCCAGAAACCAAATAGCTTTTATAACCTCTTAAATGGCTTGGAAATTCTCTATAAATAAACATTAATATTTTTCACTAGGTTGGTTTCAGAATAACGCAATAGTGACAAGGCTAATTTAGGTCAAACTCTATATGTCATCTTCTATACGTTGTTCTGTTCTTGGGTATCATGCATAGTTGAGCTAAATAATATTTCAAAATGGCAGGGTGAATGGTTATCTTCAAATATCTGCACAGAATGATGTAAAAACAAACACCAACCAAGCAACCAAGCAAACAAAATGCTGCCCTTCTATTCAACACAGAGATTCTCCTTTTCATTAACCCACCACTCAACTTTCTAGACATCAACTCACCAATTCAACCATGACATTGTCTGGAGTTAGGACCCCACATACAAAAAACTCAGCCCCAATTCACACTGTTCCCACTTCAGAATGTGACCACCTAGCTGTAAATTAGGGGTTTTGACAAATCTCTGAGTTCTTAATTAACAAGAACAGATCATAGCTTAGGAAGTAGCTTTACCTATTATTAATAGTTCATCATAAATATAGCTGAGGAACATGAAAGACATATTTAGGGCAAGATATTATGAATGAAAATTCCTGAAAAGAAGTTGTATCTGGCTATGAACAAAAATTCCTGGAAGGAGTTTCTGTGTCTACATAGACTGATGGACCAATTGGACGTACAGTACTGTGGGGAGATTGGAATTTTGTAGGCTCAGAAGCTAATTACTTTATCTTGGTCTAGTTTTAGCCTCCTGGAACAGCCATTCCTTGCCCCTGCATCTGAATTAACACCTCATGATAATAAATAAAAACCTCTTAGAAGCTATTAACTTATCAGAACATTAGCGTCTCACAATCCACGAGCTAAGAATGCCATCTGATAGCATCTTGGGCCTGTAAAGCAGCTCTCCCCATTTCATTTCTGTCTCTCTGGTGTACCCACCAACGTATTTTAAAGTTGCCTTGGTTTATGTCTTTCTTAGTTCTGTAAAACTATAAAAACCCTGAGAAACTGTTTCTATGCTGGAGCATGGAAGTTGGGATAAACTAAATCTGTGTTGCTGGGCCATGGCCACTCAAACTAGCTCTAGAAAACTATTATTTCCTTTAAGATGAGAGCTGTAGATTTTACGTTGACAATATGGAAGAGGAGTCTGGAGATTCCAACCCATCTCCAGACACTTCACCTTCCAGGTTTCTCCATATTTCCCTCAACTGAGAAGGTCTCCAAACTCTAGAATTTAGGGTTTTTAAAAGAGGCTTCGGTAGCATGTATTCTAATAGTTCTTAATAATAAAAGCTCATAGTCAAATATTAGAGATCAGAGAAGCGGTGTAGTCAGTCACTCAAGAGACCTTTTATCTCTACCAATGCTCATACCCAAAGGGGTGATCCTGTCTCTATAAATAGCTCAGATTGCATCTCCAGACTGCATCCTTGGACTGTCTCCTCACACTGCATATGAGCTCCTGTCTCCTCTGGCCTTATATTTCTCTCTCTGTCCAGCCATATCACTTCTGTCTCTACCTCCCTAATGCTGGGATGAAAGATGTATGACTCCCAAGTACTGGGATTAAAGGTATGAGCCACCACTGCCTGGCTCTGTTTCTCTTTGAGATTGGATTAGTCACTCAGGGCGGCCTTAAACTCATAGAGATTCCCTCTGCCTTTTGAGTGATGTGGGATGTCCTTCTATATATGTGTTGTTTTTACTGGTTAATGAATAAAGCTGCTTTGGTCTATGACAGGGCGGAATATAGCCAGGCTGGAAGGGATATACAGAGAGCAAGGGGAGTCAGGGAGATGACATGTATCTGTGGAAGGAGACAGATGCTAGAACCTTGCCTGGTAAGCCATGGCCTCATGGCGATACACAGAATAATAGAAATGGGTTGATTCAACATGTAAGGAATACACTTAAGCTATTGGTCAAACAGTATTGTAATTAATATAGTTTCTGTGTGATTATTTCAGGTCTGAGCAGTCAGGAAATAAAAGAATATTCTCCATTTACACCTGAATGCTGGGATTAAAGGTGTGTGCCACCACTGCCTGGCTTCATGGCTATTTGGTGGCTTAGCTCTGCACTCTGATCTCCAGACAAACTATTTGTTAGATTACAAACAAAATATTATGACAGACTTCATTTCATAGTGTTATAGTTAGCTTCAGAGGTCAACCTGACATATCTGCAAAGGAGATGCTTCAATTGAGCAATTGCTTCTATCGGACTAGCCTGTGGGTAGGTCTGTAGGGGTATTTGATGTAGAAGGGCCCAGCCTACTGTGGGGGGTACCATCCTTAGGCTGATGGGGCTGGGTTGTATAAGAAAGGTAGCCAAGCAAACCATGGAGGGTAAGCTTTAAGCAGGCTTCCATCATGGTTTCTGCTTCAAGATCCTTTTGCTAAAGCTCCTGCCTTCATCTGTAATGATGAACTATAACTTGTAAGCTGAACCAAACCTTTTCCTCCCTTTGTTGTTTTTGGCCATAGTGTTATCATAGCAACAGGAAGCAAACTAGACACACAGACATGATTGGTTAAACCATCGGCTTTGGCGATGAACTCCGTCTCTAGCTCCTTTTCTTCTGGAGAGTTCAAAAAGTTAGAGGGTAGGGCTGAAAGTTCCAAAGGTCTAATCATGTGGTTGATTTCCCATGAGTGTGAACTCAAGTGTGGTGGAATGAGGCTCATTGTGAGTAACAAAAGACAATCCTATAACTCAGACAGTCCCAAGAACCTGAAAATCAGACTTCTATTTCTTTCTTACAAAAAATTTATTTCTTTTATTGTGGAGATTATAATATAGTCACATCATTTTCTCTTTCATTTCCTCCCTCTGAACCCTCCTGTATACCCCTCCTTGTTCTCTTTCAAAGTCATGGCCTCTTTTTAAAACCTTCTCAGTCTATATAATGTACTTTTATGCATGTTTTTAGGACTGATCACTTGGTATTGGATAGTGGGGTGGTGTGCTCTTCCCTGAAGATGGTTATTATTAAAATATAACTTTAATGCAATAGTTAAATTATATGGCTTTCTTACGGTAAATGAACAATTGGTTGCTGGTGATAGTGCATGTCTTTAATTCCAGCATTTGGGAGGTGGGAGAGGCAAATCTCTATGAATTCAATGCCATTCTGATCTACATAGTGAGTTTCAGACCCATCAGTACTACATAATGAGGCTTTCTCCAGAGAGAGAGAGAGAGAGAGAGAGAGAGAGAGAGAGAGAGAGAGAGAGAGAAACATTTGGCTTTCACACATGATCTGAAAAACTTGTTGTCCCATGTCCCATGAAGAACATTATCAAAGCAAATTGTGAAGCTGGAGACAACAGCTCAGCAAGTAAAGTATGTTCTGTGTAAGAGGGAAGGCTGAAGCTTGAATCCCTAAAGCTCGTGTAAAGTCAGGCTTGGTAGCACACATCTGTAATCTCAATACTCTTACAGTGAGATTGGAGACAGAGACAGGAGACTCCCTTGAAGCTCATGGGCTGGCTAGCCTAGTCAGAGGCGAATAACAAAGAACCCGTCTTAAACAAGGTGAGAGGCAGGGATGAACAACGGTGACTTCCATAAATGTTCCTATATTCACATATACAAATGTGTACATACATTACACACACACACACACACACACACACACACACACACACACACACACACACACAAACACACGGCCAGTTCTGGGAGATCTGAAAGTCATGCCCGCTCATGGAGAGCTCCATGCTAGGCAAGGAAGGGAAAAATTCTAGAGGTCAACTCACTTTTAGATCCCCTTCCTTTTTATCTCCTGTGAACCTCTCTGGCCCGGGCTCTAGCCTCAAGAACATTATTATTGAGCCACCCTTGCTTTCAAATTCAACTGGCATCTTCTTATCTTCTTTATATAATCGACACAAGTAGTTGCACGCCCAGCACTCATCCTCCTTTTCTTCTGTAGCAACAAGATCTTCCTTTGTTCAGAGTGTCATTCTTTCCCACTAAGAATCATGGTCCTCCACACCCCTTAACCTATATCCAGAAACTGACTAATGACGTTGAAGAATGGACTTCCTGGAAAGGTTCTCTAAGAAGAGATCACACAGTGGAAAAGTGTCTTTTTGCCTTTGCCTGTGAAATTTGCTTTAATCCTTCCTGATTAGAATGAAAACCCGAAGTCTGGATCTCTAATTGCCATATTAAAACAGAAAGTATCTTTGGAGATGGAAGGCAATGGAAAAGATAAAGACAACGGTGTAAGGGTCCACAATGAACAATCATACTGGCCGTACTCTGCCTGCCTTTGGGTTTCTTTTATGTCTAATAGACTTCTCATCTCTTTAAGCAGTATAGTCACTCCATTACCTGCGGCCCAAATGCAATTCAAGTTTGAGGTTTGAGACTGATAAGCTCTTTGATTTCCTTCACATTGATTTTTTTTCCCAGAATGCTTTTCCAGGGTTACATTTCTCGCTTTATCAGAACCACCAGCTGTTCATTCCTGTGGTGTTTTGGTTTAAATGAGCTTTGTGCATTTGTACTGTGGCTTAAGTGGGAAGAGGCATGGGTTATATCCTAATCTGCCAGAGAAAAGAACAGCCATGGGGATGCTCAGAAAGAAAGAGCAGCAAGAACAAGGCCTTAGGTATCGTTTCCTGGTGGAAGGAAGTGCATGGATTCTCTTAGCCTTCATGTTGGGGGAATTTAGCTCTGCTCACTCCTCTTCGGAAATGCAAATCTTTATTCGCTTGTCTCTAGCAAAGCTTTCTTGGATCCAGACTGGTGAGTATGAAGGACATTCCATTAAATGTTACCTTCCAGGCACACAAGCTCCCTGCAATTCTCCCTCAAGCCAGACCAAGATGGTATTTGCAGGAGAAACAAATTTGCCTTCATGTCTAGACTCACTCTCTTCTGAGGGATACTTCTCTCCTTCCTGCCCCACGTTTTCAGAGAATTCGGCATCTAATTCAATACTTAGCCACTCAATCCCTGTCGAGATCATTTCTTTACCTGCGAGTCTTTTATTATCTGCACAGATTGCCACCAAAAGGCAGCCTTGAAATGCCAGGCTTCTGGTAAGGGGAGATTCAGTTGGGAGATCATGAGTTGGGGCTTTTCCCTGTAAGATGGTGAGGGAAGCAACCCAAGCAGGTGAAATAGCTGAGTATATTAGCAGAGAAAACAAGAAGCTTTGAGAATCGAATCTTCACACGCTGAGGGTGGTGCCCGAAGGTCCTAGCTGTGACGTCAGGAGATGAGGAGGCTCATTGAGGAGTTGCAGGCAGAGAAGACACACTGGACTCACTCTGGGTAAAGGCTGCTGCTAGGCAGCCAGATGTTGGCAGGTACTCAGTCCACATGGACATACACATAGGTTGGTATAAGGTCATACAGAAGTAGGCTCATACTGGCAGGCTGGTGAAGGTAAAGTCTCTAGTTTTGACCTTAAGGCCATATTTATAAAGAACATACACAAATGTCACATTTTTCCAGAAATAGTTACATAACACATCACATCACTACATACTTTTGTGTTCTCTGGATATCTGGTATCTGCCTTTTTTCGTGTGTGCTAGTGGACATATAGCCCCACAGATGTCCAGTGTTAGCCATCTTGGCCCCTGCTGGGTATCCATCTCTCTGCCATGTTGTCTAAACATAAACTGGTAATTATGACCTTCTGTCCCCAGTAGTTGTATACTTGCAATGCCATTGCTGAGGAGGCTGAGCCAGCCATCAGGAGTGTTTAGTGTTGCCGTATGAAAGATTAGTTTGCTCTGGCTTTACAGAGCAAACTTAGAGTCTATAGAGTCCATCTTTCTGAGTCAGTTGGTTCTTTTGGATGGAGAAACTACTACTGGAATCTAAAGTTCTCCACTCTACCGAAGACTTCAGAGACAGATTTTGAAGTGGGTTTATTCAAGGCTGACCCTAAGGAAAAAGGAGACGACTTCCCTCTCTCAAATCTCTATGCACAGAGAGACAATGGGCAGAAAAATCCCAGGAAGGGGCAAGTCTTTTCTTTTTCCTTCTTGAAAGTCTTCTAATCTCCAAGTTCTGGGCCTGACAAGTATGCACTTGTTCTCAGATAAACCATTTCCTATGGACACAAGGAGAGGAAGGAGCAGCCTTTGGGGAAAAGACTGTGGGAGGGGATAAAGGTAACAAAAGATTCATGGAAAGATTAGAAGGCAGGCAAAAATAAGACCTCACTTTATGACCTCACAGTCCCTACAGCCCCCTGCATTTGTTTGAATGCATTAATAATAAACTCAGAGTCACCAATAACGTGGCGGTGTCGAATTAAGGGCAGAAATCAAAGCGCTTCCTCTTGGTATCACCTGACTAAGAGCAAGCCCAGATTTGAATTCTCTAATTTAGTCTCCTGGGTCTTCCTTCATCCTGTCTGCCTGTTTTATGAGTCTGAATCTATTCCTGTCTGAAGGCTGTCTTGCAAATCTGTTCCTGTGTCTGTTTGTCCCTAAGTGTCTGTCCCTAACAGAGAGCTTTGTTCTCTGTTTTATTGAACAGCACAGAAAGTATCACATGGGAAAGGAATGAGGGATCCTTAACAGTAATCTTTAACAGAGTTTTATAAATGATTAAGTCAGTGATTCTTTTTTTTTAATTTATTAAAGATTTCTGTCTCTTCCCCACCTCCGCCTCCCCTTTCCCTCCCCCTCCCCCAATCAAGTCCCCTCCCTCATCAGCCCAAAGAGCAATCAGGGTTCTCTGCCCTGTGGGAAGTCCAAGGACCACCCTCCTCCATCCAGGTCTAGTAAGGTGAGCATCCAAACTGCCTAGGCTCCCACAAAACCCATATGTGCAGTAGGATCAAAAACCCATTGCCATTGTTCTTGAGGTCTCAGTAGTCCTCACTGTCCGCTATGTTCAGCGAGACCTGTTTTAACCCAGGCTTTTTCAGACCCAGGCCAGCTGGCCTTGGTGAGGTCCTGATAGAACATCCCCATTGTCTCAGTGTATGGGTGCACCCCTCGCGGTCCTGAATTCCTTGCTTGTGCTCTCTCTCCTCCTGCTCCTGATTTGGACCTTGAGATTTCAGTCCGGTGCTCCAATGTGGGTCTCTGTCTCTGTCTCCTTTCATCGCCTGATGAAGGTTAATATTCAGGAGGAAGCCTATATGTTTTTCTTTGGGTTCTCCTTCTTATTTAGCTTCTCTAAGAACCCGAATTATAGGCTCAATGTCCTTTATTTATGGCTAGAAACCAAATATGAGTGAGTACATCCCATGTTCCTCTTTTTGGGTCTGGCTTACCTC
>NW_026067902.1:25750140-25908283 GCF_014885135.2 Alexandromys fortis | reverse complement strand
ATGGTATCTTAAAGTTGTCTTGATTTGCATTTCCCTGATCGCTAAGGAAGTTGAGCATGACCTTAGGTGTCTTTTGGCCATTTGAACTTCTTCTGTTGAGAGATCTCTGTTCAGCTCAGTGCCCCATTTTATAATTGGGTTGATTAGCCTTTTACAGTCTAGTTTCTTGAGTTCTTTATATATTTTGGAGATCAGACCTTTGTCAGTTGCGGGGTTGGTGAAGATCTTCTCCCAGTCAGTGGGTTGCCTTTCTGTCTTAGCGACAGTGTCCTTTGCTTTACAGAAGCTTCTCAGTCTCATGAGGTCCCATTTATTCAATGCGGCCCTTACTGTCTGTGCTGCTGAGGTTATACGTAGGAAGTGGTCTCCTGTGCCCACTTGTTGTAGAGTACTTCCCACTTTCTCTTCTATCAGGTTCAGTGTGTTCAGACTGATATTGAGGTCTTTAATCCACTTGCACTTGAGTTTTGTGCATGGTGACAGACATGGATCTATTTTCATTCTTCTACAGATTGACATCCAGTTTTGTCAGCACAATTTGTTGAAGATGCTCTCTTTTTTCCATTGTATACTTTTAGCTCCTTTATCAAAAATCAGGTGCTCATAGGTTTGTGGATTAAAGTCAGGGTCTTCTATACGGTTCCATTAGTCATAAGTCAGTGATTCTAATTGACCCAGATAACAAACAAACATTGTCAAGCAATAGCCGAATGCTTTGTTCAGCATTTGGGGTGGCTATCCATTTTATAAGGCTGCTTTCCACTTGTATCTGCTGTTTTCAGCAAATGATTATCAGAACACATGTTCAAACACATATGCAGTATTCCAGGATCAGGAACATGAAAGAGTATTAAGATTACAACTGTGCATTAATTTAGGCTGTAAACATAGATTGCATGGGAGATTCAAGGCAAGTAAGGTTGGTTGTTACATTGCTCACTTAAAGGCAGGTTAAACAAACAGGCTCAGTAATCTTAAAACAGTAGGAGAGCAGTCTTAAGTATTTTTAATTTTTATTTATTTTTATGTGTACTAGTTACTTATCTTCATGCGCACCAGAAGAAGGAATCAGATCCCATTACAGATGGTCATGAGCAACCATGTGGCTGCTGGGAATTGAACTGGGGATCTCTGGAAGAGCAGTCTGTGCTCTTAATTACTGAGTCATTTCTCAAGACCCAGTCTTAAGTCTTAAGAGACCTTAAGGTGTAATATTAACTCCAGCTTTGAGGACCATCAAAGGCATCAGTCTCTTAGCACATAAGAATTACTTTTATAATAATGCATAGCTATATCCTCCAAAATAAATCAACTTAATGAGTATGTTATTCTGGATTTTTTTTTTTTTTTTTTTTTTTTTTTTTTTTTTTTTTTTTTTTTTTTTTTTTTTAACTTTTTGGAGGATCTTACTGAAGCCTAGGCAGAAGTCTTAGTATACCTTTTGCCTCAGCCTCTTAAGTGCTGCAATTACAAGCATGAGCCTTCATGGTCAGCACTCTGCATTATTTTTTCTTCCCTTCACACTTAGTATAGTATCAATGCTTTCTGCTTTCACTGCTACGAAGGTCTTTTAAGGGACAGGCACTCATGTTAGAAGGATGTATTTCTAAGCAGGCTCACATGGCTGTGACGCTCAGGGAAGAGCTCGTTGAAAAGCAGAGATGAATGAATTAATGATGATCTCAAAGACTCTCTGACATTGCCATTTTTAGCAACTGTCAAGCACCCTGTAAACAGAACGTGCTCTGTCTTGAGTCTTGATCACCGCGGTGACAGACGCAATTCAAAAGCTATTCCAGGAGCAATCTTGCTCCACTTTTATTTTTGTTTTCACCTCAAACTCTGACAAATTTCTTCTTGAAATTGCTAACATAATTACGTTAACGGAAATGACTGAAGTTGAGACTCAAAGAGCAGAGTTCCTTTGTTAAAATGAGTATAACATCCTGTAGCCAGGAAAGGAAATCCATTACTCTAGTCCTGATACACACAGTAGACGTATGTGTTTATACATATGTATGTGTATGTGTCGAGACAATATGTATGCAGAAGATGTTTTCTTTCAAATCTTGAATGAAGTATGCTCATTTAAGTTACATTAAGTACAGCTTATATTACAAAGATAAATGCTAAAACAAATACAGATCTCCTGCCATTGGAGAATGAGAAGCAACTCCAAAAATCAGTTATGTTCTTTCAGCTGCTTTTGCATCCTTTCTAGCATCCCCAATTATAAATCTTTCAAGTTTAAAAGCCAGCTAAAATAGTGAAACACACACTTAGCTTCTTCTCTTCCTGGCAAAGGAGGTCCTAAGCAGTAGGAGCAATTTTTGCTCCTCATAACCTTTTGGTCATAGCTAGGTGTGTGAATGGCATGAGACTACATTGCTGAGGGGCCAGATAACTTCAGGGTAACACCTGGGTCCAGACAGACTAGAACTTTCTAGTGCTAGGTGAAATCAAATTACAGGGTCAGAATGTTCAGTCTTCTTCCTAACCTCTTGGAGTAAGGTGAGATGATTCATTTCAAACTCAAACACCAGTGGCCATTGATTCAACCAGTCAACACACCTATAAAACTGTTAAAGATCAAGGCTGGTGGTCAGTGGTGGAGCACTTGCCTATCAGGCAAACCATCCTAGGCCCAATGCCCAGCACAACAAAGAAAATAAAGCATAACCAAATACCACCCCCAATAAAACCTCCTGAGTGAGGTTCTGGTGACCACACAAATGTGCTGAGAGGCTGCTACCTCTGGGGAGAGCATGGGAACCCATGCAGCCCCAAACCCAAGTATTTCTGTTCAAATGCCCCTGAGTTGTATTCTTTCTAACAAATCACTAATCATAAGTACTTTACTGAGTTCTATGGGGGCCCTGAGGATTGGAAAACCTACCAGAAAGACCAAACTGAGAACGGAAGTAGCTAATCTCACAAGCTCTCAGCTGTCCTAGGAAAGGGCATTGTCTTTCATGATTATGTTTTTCTACTCTGCCCCATCTTTCATTACTGTTGACTTGAGTTAACAGTAAAATCAAATATGCACATTCCTTTTCGTTTTTTTTCCTGTAAACTAGAGCACTGTCATGGGCCCAGAGGCAGACTGAGAATTTCTCTTCTTAGTTTTGGTCAAAACTGTACTAAACTCATTTCCCCCATTAACATCTTTACTCTTATTGTGGGTTCTGACCCAGAGCCAGATCTTATTCACTACGAATCATGCCGAAGAAGGAGTCAAGAAATCCAGGTTTCTATTCTGCATAGCACAGCAGAACTGGGGATAGTCTGGTCACCTCCTGTGAACATCTTTTTTTTTTTTTTTTTTTTTTTTTTTTTGGTATTTTGAGGCAGGGTTTCACTGTGTAGCCCTGGCTGTCCTAGAACTCACCCTGAACACCAGGCTGCCTCGAACTCACAGATATCCGCCTGCCTCTGCCTTTTCAGTGCTGGGATTAAAGGCGTGCACTGTCATCCTTGCTCCCCACTTCCCTATCATATTACTATTCCCTCTCTTTCCAATAATTCTCTCTCTTCTGTTATTATCTATTTGTTTTATGACCTACTGAGAATAAACTGGCCATCTTAGTGACCATGGGCTTTCTTAGTGACCATGGGCTTAGAGTTATCCTTTGGAATCTGGTGGGCTCAGCAGAGGGCACACAAAGACAGTGATTCCCTCCTCTCCCAGAATATATTAATATCTAATCATTCAGAAGTAAAGGTAGGTCCCTGTGAGCTACTTTCTGTTCCTTGATAGATTGCTGAAATGTCCAATCTTGTATGGGTGCAATACACATAACTTCAGTTGTCAGCTAATAGTTGCTATATTTGTTAGTGATTTCCTTTTTAAAATCCTATACAAACACTCTACTACTAAACTACATCCCCAATCCATGGATACCCCATAGATGCTGGTGCTTGGAGTTGGGGCATTCTTATGGGACTATGCTAACTCTAGGGAGAGTCAGAAATAGTGTACACTGTTGGGTACCCTGTTGATAATGAAGTGTAGGACCAGTGTGAAAAAACGCTGTGTATTTGGTTGTAGGGAGGAAAGAAGCAAAGGTCAAATGTTACAGTTTAAAGGACACATTTGTATGTCAAATTGATGAGGGGTGGATTTGTGCAGTTTAAAGGGGAGCAAAGAAAATAGTAGAGCTCAATAAAAATCAAAGAAAAAAGAAAAAAATAGCATCACATAATTAAAAAAGGACACATTTGTGTGTCAAATTGACAAAGGGTGGATTGTGACAGTTAATTTTGGTGATTAACTTGACTGAGTTAAGAAGTACCTAGGGAGGAAGCTGGAGAGATGTCTCAGGGGTTAAGAGACTCTTCCAGAGGAGCCGAGTTCAATTCTCAGGACCTACATGACAGTTCGTAACTGTCAGTAACTCCAGTCCCAGGTATACAACACACACATGATGTATAGACACATATGTAGGCAGAATACCTATTCACATAAAATAAAAATAAAGGTTAAAGTCGGGCAGTGGTGGCACATGCTTTTAACCTCAGCATTCTGGAAGCTAAGGCAGATGGGTCTATGAGTTTAAGGCCAACCTAATCTACAGAGTGAGTTCCAGGACAGCTACACAGAGAAACCCTGTCTCAAATGAACTCCCAAATAAAATAAATAAATGAAAATAAAGGTTAAAATATTAAAAAAAGAAATGTCTATGGTATTAGTGAGACCCAAATTTGAGTGTGTCTATGAAGGCATTTCTAGAGAGGATTATATGAAAGGAGAAGACCCACCCTGAAGGTAGGAGGCACCATCTCCTGGATTGGGGTCCCAGACTTAATAAATAAGGAGAGAAAAGGGAAAACCAGTTGCTTCCCCTTAGTTATCTGGTCATAGCCTGGAGAATGGTAATTAATACAGTAAGGGTCTTCGCTACTACGTTCCAAGTTTCCCTGAACTGAGCTGTGCTTCTTCTACAAATACCTCACATCCCCCCCCCCCCCCCCCCCCCCCGCCCTGGAAGATTCTAACCACCTTCCATCTTGGGTAGGAGAAGCATGGCGTCTGCCTGTCTCTGCTTTCTTTCTCCCACAGTTCTGTCCTCCACATTCTTTACAGACACATAGGACTACAGGCCTCCATATATCTCAAATTACTGTTTAACTATCCATTATAGCACAATTCAATTTCATATGCCAAGTGAACATATTGGGTTTGGATAAAGGATGACTCATACAGAAAATTTCTGGTGTTATAAGAATTAATTTCTTAATTATGACATTTGAGCATTTCAGCTGTCAAACATCCAGAACACACTGTTTCCTAAGGATTTTCACCCATAGTCCCTCTTCCACATCCTCTTGTTCTGTTCCTTTATGGTTCTTAGTCTTGTACTTCTTGCAGGTCTTTGTTCAAATGCTGCTTTCCCAGTAACACCAGTTAAGGAACTGCCGCTCCATTCTACCTGCCTCTCCTAATTCTTTTTACTTCTCTCAGTGGGTTTTACTCTGGTTTTTCTTTTTCATTTTAATTGTCTATGTCTCTCTACTCCTAGAATGTACGTGCCTATGCTAAAGAGTATGTCCCCTCCCTCAAGACCTTGGTCAAGGCACGATCAAGGACATCCACTGAATGAGTACCGGAGTGAATAGCAGAAGGGCCAAAATGAGTCAAAGCAATCCTATCCAACCAGCTCCCCGAGCCTCCTAGTGGCCCGTGAGGATGCCTGTCTCAATCCATACAGAATCACTGGTCAAGGAAATCACTGAACGGAGGCTCTGACTTTTGGTGGGGAGACTGGTAGTGGTAGCTGTGGCTTCCCTCATCTCCCCGGCAACAAAATCATCTTTCCATGCTATTTGATTGGCTACACTAGCCTCAGAGAGCAGCAGGCAGCTTCCTGAGACCTCCTACATACCTGTTGTTGTCCACGTAGCGGATCAGCATGGGGTAGAAGGCGTAGAGGTCCCTGCAGAGGACCGCAAACTCGTCCAGGATGAGCAGCTCGGCCTCCTGGGTGTCCCCCTTGCCGTCCGTCTTCAGCTGCTCCTCCTCCTGCACAGTCTTGACCGCCTTCTTCTTTAGCTTATCCAGGGTGGGGATGAAGTGGCTTCGCAGCAGGTCAGGCCTGGCTTTGCTGATGATCGGCTGCGCGTACACTGCGTTTACAAACAAAGCACCTTAATCTTATCCCATGTGTTGTGACCATTAATGACAATGGAAGGGAACACTGAGGAATCCATCGACTCAGGATGTCACCTGCGTCTAGCTCTCTCCTTTAATCCTTCCTTGGTATCTCCCTCTCATAAAAGTTCACAGTGGAGCTTGGGCATCTAGACCAGCCCCAACACTACTCAGCTCCTCCAGCCCCACCCCATATGAATTCCTCATGTATGCATGGCCTATGTCATACCTCTCTTCTCTTCTAACAGACTGTCTTGCAGCATCTGACAGTCTGTCCATGTTGGTCTTGTTCTGGCAGCTATATTTTATAACCCTGAAGGAAGCCTTTTGTTCACAGGAAGAGTACTGTGCTGACCTGGGAGCAAGCATCGGGGGTGTGATTTCTACTGAGGTGACAGATATGTCAGTTACCCTGACCTGTCATTACACATAGAAGTCATACTGTGCCCCACAAATGTGTATAATTTTTATGTGTTAAAAATAAAAGATACAGGTATGCTTATGTGTGTATGTACACACATGCTTTCCAATTACAATAGCCCAGGCAACTTCTAAGTCCTCAGCACTGGCATCTTCTTTGGGCTTCAAGGGAGGGAGGGAAACATGGGCTGGGAAAGACTAGGGCATTGCTAAAGTAGAGAAGCTAAACAAGAAATCAGCAGGGCTGCAATGTTGGCCTTTTGTGAGAAGAACGATGGAAACCCACATGTCCTACTCTTTTTCTTATAGCCCACTGGCTAGATACTGGGTATGCTGTTATGAGTTAAGTCGGCGGAGGCGAATAGTCTGAATATGAGTCAGGGTAATTGCAGGAGAGAAGGGAAATGAAATGAATCCACTGTGACCCATTGGCAATGGACTTTGAATGTCCATTTTGACATTTCTTGAGCTCAATTAAGTTCAATTAAGAACAGTTACATTCCAGGAGCCTTTCTTTTTCACCTCATTTCCCCCATATGTTTTGTTTTTCTATTAAAGAGCGATAGCTTCAATCAGATAAGGTGAAGGCAGCCTTTTGGTGACAAGGAATCCTGACTTCTCAGCACTCTTCCCGGCATAGGATGGCTGCTGTACTAAACTGAGCTTGAGGTTGTTACTTAAAACTTGCAGTGGTCCCCAGGAATTAAGCAGCCACACTGAACGGGATCTGGATTTGTTGCATCAGTGCCCCTCAGAGCAGTGACAGGTACCCTTGGGAACAGCCTTTTCTAACCTCAGGTTTACAGATGAGAACCCAAATCGCCTTATGATTGACAACCTTTTTAGGGTCATTGATAATAAGGGGCTGGATACTCTGCTTACTATATGTCCACATATAATATGGTCTGTGCTATCCAGCAATCAAAACAGTTTTAATTTTAATCTCAGTTCATTTCTGAGACAGAAAGGAGGTAGGAGTATTTCCCGCTTGCTCTTCTAGTAATGTGTCTATTCACCTTCTGGTGGTGTTGTGTTCCCTGTAGCCTAGCTTTGGCAGTTCATGGCCCTGGAGGTTGTATGGGGCAGGGGCTGGGACAAACGGACTCCATGATCTAAACTGAAGTTTCATCCATAACAATGATTTCCCAGTGTTGAGCTTCAGAGACTCCAGTTTGACACACGGGATGCTAAATATTCATGGTTTCTTGAGTGTGGGAAGTACATTCATTTTCCAAAACTTTTCCTCTTTTGGTTGCTTCAAGAACAGAAAATTGGCTAATAGCATTCATTAAGAGCCTACTGCAAGCCAGGAGTTAGAGAGGGATACAAAGAGAGAGAGAAAAAAAAAAGTCAAGGAAACAAAGTGTTGCTATTATTAGCTACATTCAAGCCCGTCTGAGAAAGCACACCGTGAAATGCAAATGCTGAACGACATTGAGGAACTTGGCGAAGCCCGGATGGGAGTGAGTTTTACATACTTACCGATAAATTACAGATAATTAGGAACAGAAGAGCTAATGGGTTTCTTAAGCACCCCAAACAAATAAAGCAATGATCATCACAGGGGAGAACAGCTGGTCTAAAGGGCTCCTTGAAGCTTTGGGGGCCTGGATTAGGAGGGGAGTAGGGCTGGAGGAAAGGCGTGAGGAAAGTATGTCTGTTCAGTTCACTGTGTTGTTTTGTTTAAGACAGGGTCTCACTTGGCCCAGGCTGGCCTTGAATTCCTTGTAGTCAAGGCTGGCCTTGAACTTCTGATTGTCTTACCTCTGCCTCCCTTGAGTTCACATTACAGGGCTGTACCAACACAGGTGGTGTATGTACTGCTGGGGATTGAACCCAGGGCTTCATACATGCTAGGCAAGTACTCTACAAACTCTGCTACACCCTCAGCCCCTAGTTCGCTGCTAAGCAAGTGGGAGGTAGGAGATTAAAAATCAGAATAGAACTTGCTCAGACTCGTCATAGAACTACCAAGAGTTCTAAAGAAAAGCTGCTCTAACTGCAGGGTCAAAGACCCAGAGAAAGGGTGTGGGTACCTGCGATGCGCTTCATCCAGGAGGCTTCATCAATGCCCAGGTTGTTGTTGATGATTTTCAGGATGTTGCCCAGGATGAGGCTGAGGTGTTCAGATGTGACCTTGGTGCAGCAGGGCCCTGTGCTGGGCGGCAGGTTCTCAGGTCCCCGCTCCCACCAGTAAGACAGGTAGTTGCAGAGCATAGGCAAGATCACTTCAATGACATGGGGCATCTCCATGTACCGGGCACCTGACTCAGCCAAGCTATTGATTTCCTTCATCAGGCCTTCCAGCTGGGGGATGTCAGGACACATCTCTTCCACCTTGTCTGGCATCCCCAGAACTGACCAAGAGAGTACAGGAAGAAGAAAGGCACGGTGATTCAAAGGCACAGTGATGGGGCATACCCTTCTTCTAGTCTTTAGATATAAATCTCCACTGCAGAACCTTAAAGGAATGAGCTTGGATCAAAGCAGCCTCAGGACTCAAGTTTGTGTGTGTATGTGTGTGTGTGTGTGTGTGTGTGCAGACTTGTAGTTTCCAGGGGCATTTTCTTAAATGTCATGCTGAAGTCAGAAACTCATAGCTAAACAAACACCATGGAGGCAATGCTGAGGGATAAAGCGTAAGACAACTTGGTGACACACAGATTCTTGGCTATTCCCCCCTGGCTTGCCTGTTGGACCTTGGTGTGACCACTGCAGAAAAGGTAGCATCAGGGGTAAAACAACTCCTCAACATTCAGGAGTCGAATTATCGCTTGCTCACCTGGATCATTTCCCCACTGATATAAAGGGAGAGGCAAACATTCCATCAAACACTAGCAGGACCGGAGACTCTAATACTTAGCATTTAGTTGAAAATACACCAAGGGAGAAAAAATCATGGATTGATTTTTCTGCCTTTACAACAGAAATGATCAATAACCTCAGGCGACTTAATTGACTTTCTGTCAGTCATTCACTTTGTTGTTGAAGAAGCATATTTGCAGGGACTCGTGAGTTAATCCCCTCTTCTCCATTTCGCATGACTGAGGGCAGTTCACTGGAGAAGGGCAGCCAGGATGAAATGAAACTAGAATTCAACATTATAGCAGAGAGGATTAGGAGATTATTAAAAAAAATGGAGAAACAACAACAACAAAAGAGGATTATTTGTCCTGTTCCCTTTAAAATAAGGAATACTTTTCCCTGCAAAATAGGGGCAAGATAGTAACTGTCTTGAGATTCTTGACAGAGCCCTGATAACAGACAGACAGACACACCACTGGTCCAGAAGAGAAAACTCAGGAATAAACTCATGCAGTTTTTGGCACCTACATTTTTACAAAGGTGTCAAAAAACACACTGGAAAAAAGGCAGCCTCTTTAACAAGTGGTGCTGGGGGGAAAAAACTCGTTTTCCACATGTAGAAGAATGAAAGTAAATTTGTAGCTATGATTTCAATGAGAAATATCCCCTGCAGGCTTATGCATTTGAACACTGAATCCCTCACTAGTGGTGCTGTTTGGGAAGGTTATGAAACCTTCAGGAGGTGGAGTCTTGCTGGACAAAATACATCCCTGAAGGCGGGATTTGATGGCTTATAGACTCATTTCACTTCTTACTTGCTCTCTCAGCTTCTTTTATGCAAATAAAATTTGATCAGCAGCTTCCTGCTCCTACCGACAGGCCATGTTTCTCCTGCTATTATGGCTCCTAGCCTTCTGCAACCATAATCAAAATAAACAATCTACATGTTGTTTTTGGTCATGAGAAGCAATTAATACAAACTCTATAATCCCTGTAGAAAAGTCAGTTCACAATGGATTGAAAACCATAATGCCACCTATAGTCTATTGCAATGCTGGCTGTTGGTAGAGGATGAACCTGTCTTGTACTTTGCAGCAGAAAGCATAGACAACAAACTGGGACTCCTGGGACACCGACACAAACAGGGTAATTTTACATATAAACCTGCAGAGTAAATAGTTAAGTGGCAAGAAGTCAAAAGTTTCATTGGGAGCTCCACGTACGGAACAATGCCAGCTATTACAGAGGCAACTGACACACTTACTTGCTGTCATGGTTATACATGAGAAAGCTCGTGTGTTGTGTTTAAAAGTCATATAAATACTACATTACCATAGATACTTCTTTCTCTCACCTGAGAAGAACAAGGAGTTGCGCATATAAATAAAGAAAGTCTTCCTTTAACTAATTGCTTTCTTTAATTAATCTGGTCATGATGACTTGGGTTAGTGGTCTTTTTCCTCCAATCTTTGGGATTAACAGTTGGTGCATTGGAGTCATGAGAATGACCTTTAGAAATTATTTATATGTACAATAATTGGTCCTTGAATGGAACCAACATTTGTGATTCAGAAGGTATTTTGCGTTCCAAATGCCACACGATAAACTCAGTGAACTCTGACGAATTAGCTACACGAAGTCAGCCTCAAATGAGTCCTGTTAGCAGCAGACACAGAGTGTTGGTAAAGTCATTAGAACACACAGCTCTTGTACTTTCTAAATAATGTCTCTCACGATGAGATGCAGGACTCCAGGCCCTACTCTAGGTCTACTGAGTTAGAAACACCAGTGACAGTGGTGATCTTCATCACAGTGATTTTGAAGCCACACTGGGTAAGAGTCTAAAGTACTCTCATGTGCTCCAAGCAGCCCTTCACCCAAAGAGCACTCCCCTTTGCAAGACAGGCTGACGGCTGACACTGGAACTGGACCTCTTTTCTCTGTGGATGGTTATTCCAACAGGGTGTGGAAGGTAAGCAAGGTGGCTGGGGACAGGATGTTTCTGCCAACCCAATACTCTGATTAATAGGCTACGTTCATGTGACTAAGGATTTCTGCCATTTGGAATAAGTGTCATAAAACACTATTAAACCTTTTGTTAATGCATATCTTAATTTTGGATTAGAAAATGCTACAAGTTCTTAGAGTACGGAGGCTTTTAATATAATTAACTCCACTGGCACAACGCCAATCATCAATTAATAGAGATGTCCAGTTGACAAAAGGTTTGATACTGTAAATCAGTTCATTCATTTTAAAAACATGCCATCATTTATCACCTTCAACATCCTTTCCTTTCTGTTGTTCCTTAGGCCACCCATTTTGTAATGAATGACATCTACTGTCTTAGGGTCCATTAAGCTATCAGTCATTCTCCACCTAATCCTGTGTATCCCCAAATACATATTGATGTACGTTATAATTTTTAAAAGAGGCACATGCATACTCAGCATTTACTTTTTGCTTATTTAAGCCAATTGTGAAAAGCAGGGAACTTGGGTGTCAAGTCTCATAATACATTACCGGTGAAAGGGAACTCCCAATCCCCCTAAAAGGCAATGATGTCCCACAATGACAGTCTGGGCTTAACCCCGCCTGCATATGTTTACATGTATCATTCCTCAGAAACCTGTGGAATAGGTTTCTGTTTGCCAGAAAGACACCCTTTCCTTATCTCTGCTGGCCTCTGGCGAACGGGGCATCTGGTTCTCTACTGGTGAATACTCGTGACATATGTCAACGCCCATGCTAACCTCCAGGCTCCACTGTTATTCTAGTTCAGGAAAATTATTAGCGGTCTTACCTAAACTGTTCTGGGGACCCTTTCTTGGGGCAGGGTGTTCTTAGTACATGAAATAAGAAGCAGGAGAGAATAAAGCTTTGGTTTAGGTTAAAAGGACAGTGTGAGAAGGTGTGCCTAGGACCTCAGGACAGTTAGATAAATAACGCTTGAAAATGAAAGGAATTGATGTAGAGTGGAGCCATTCATTTGTAGTGTGTATCCATAATTTAAGAAACTCAAGATGACATGGATTCTAATTTAAAATGGTTTACTGTGATCTTTACATCTCTTAATATTGTTCAGGTCTATAATTTGGTAGTTTGGGCTTCAGATTTATTAAAAGTATCTATGGAAGATTTTTATTTTAGCCTGTCATCTTGTGACAGGGCAAGACAGTACGGAGCTTCCTCCATCTTGTATTCTTGCTGAGGCCATTCAGGTTTAACTAGGATCTGGTCGTCTTGGTGGAGAATCCTATGGAAAATTATTCAACTCTATTGTAGGAACCTGATGTCAAGATGCCACAGCTAACTTATTTTCTACTAAACTGCCTGCTTATGCAAACCTCCTCATCCAACTAATCACTTATTTTGTCTTCTGTTAAACTGCTTGCTTGCACAAAAACTCTCCCTGCGAGCAAGATGCCAGGCTGTGGTTAAAAAACAAACAAACAATAAAGCTGCCTTTTATAACCCTTATCTTAAATACTTGGCACTAGACTTGGGTCCTGATTATCTATGTGTAGTACTAGCTGGCTGAAATAAAGATTTTCAATTGGCTGTAAACTGTGTCTGAGTGATCATCTCTGGTGGGCTCCCCATAATAATATTTATCTAGTATCACTCTGAACCCAAATAGGATTCTTTTCACTCTCCAGAAAGCAGATTACAACTTGATGTGAATTTTAGCTTTAATGATTATTGGTTGTTTTCTAATAAATCTTTATTTATCAAAATAGGCTGTGGGCCATATTTGTCTTATGCACATGAATTACTAGTCTCTGTTATAGAATCTACTGCATGCCAATGCTTCTGTTAACAAAGCCTCTCCTTGTATGACTACAGTTCCTTCTGTCACTATTCAATGTCTCCTTTTCCATGATGATAGAGTATGCACACAGTGTCATTTGAGGCATAGCCTTCTCTTGAAGAGCATCCTTAGGGTATTAGTATGCCTTTGCCTTGTTGTGATATCACTCGGAAAAAAGTGACTACTAAAAGGTTGTCATATCCCCAGGAACAAACCAGAAATGGAGACCTGGGGCAGACAGAAGACCACAAGGTCTTGAGATGGCAGGATAGTAGAACCTAACTGGACTGTCTCCTCATTGTATTAAAGAGTTATAAAAAGTCTAATGATCAAAAAAGTCTCATTCAAGCTCATTTCTCCAACAAAACAGAGAATTTTTGCTGAGGAGGGAAGACCTACTCTGAATGTGAGCAGCACCATTCTGTGGGCTGGGATCTCAGAGGGAATAAAAAAGAGAAGGTGAGCTGGGTGGCAGCGGCACACGCCTTTAATCCCAGCACTTGGGAGGCAGAGGCAGGTGGATCTCTGTGAGTTTGAGGCCAGCTTGATCTACAGCGTGAGTTCTAGGACAGGCAGGACTACAGAGAGACCCTATCTGGAAAAACAACAGAGGACAAAGTGCATGAAGAATCGACATCTCTCCTTTTTCTCACTGTAAACACAACATGACTAGCTGCCTCATGCTTTTTCCTCCTGCCTTCTCTATCTTGAAGGACTGACTGTATTCCTTAAACCCACAAGCCAAAATAAAATTTCTTTCCTTTTGGCGTTTTATCTGGTGCAAGAAAAATAGCTAATAACACACCGTATAAAACATCACACCACAGGACTGCTGTTCCATCCCCACCACCTTCCTGGCTAGTCCCTGGCGATCTCTGTGAGAAGATACTTACTAGACCGCTCCCTAGGAGTCTTGGTGTTGAAGACTGAGAGGGGATTATAGCGGTTAAGGTTGGGCTCCAGGAATGCCACTGGGATGGCAGCTGCCAGGGAAGCCAGACATTCTCCAAGAGCCGGACGTTGCCTGGAGACAAAGAAGTCCATTTAGAAGTGATTCCATCTGGATGCTGGTCACACACACCGGCTAGGTCCCTTACTCAGGCTGTCTCACACTATCCTGTTTAATGCACTGGACATCCTGGGGTACAGTAAAGTTGTACATACTTTCTCTCCCCTATCTTTTCCCAGGTATTAAGGGTGAGCTCACTGTTTTGAACCTAGTTTGTGGCTAAGAGGATATAATCATATACTGCAGGTGTTTATAGGATGATCATGAAAATAACAGCCTGCTGGAGGTCAATTGGTCTAGGAACCAAGAGTCAATGCCATACTGCTGAAACATCTGTGGAGCAGGTTGTCAGCTGTAGGATTCCCTTCAGTTCCCAACCTGTACCCAACAAAGCCCACGTGTTAGTTACCCCTCACTGTGACAAGAACCAACAATTGTAACAGCACCAAGTGGCTGGAATGTCAAAAGCATAGATTCTCTGAAACTAGATAAGGATTTGTAGAGGTGGTAGCATTTTTTTTTTCACGAAAGAGTAAGCTACGTTGGCCATAACCTTTGTCTACTAGGTGGTGAAAGTCCTTTCTCACTGATATAGACCAAAGGTTGAACATGTATTTTATACAGGAGTCCGGCATGACACAATTCAAAAGTTAGATCTTTGCAAATTAATTGTAAGGATGCGCTTCAATCTGCAGCTTTGTTAGAGAGATGCTTTTGAGTTGAGCTTTAAAAAATGTAATCCTAACTGTTTCTGAATTTGATGACTGAATAAGAGCATTGGAGCAGACTTAGAATCTGCGGGGCAGCCCAAGGGAGGACAGAATGGCTCTGCTTGAGATGGAAAACTAAGGGGCTGACCAGAGAGGGGGAAAAGAAGAGGGTGACTGAGTCGGCTTAAAGTTTTAGTTTATTGGAGAAACCCACTCAGGCTTCACTCAATTACCAAACTGACTTAAAAAGTGATCTTTTAAACTATTCTAAAGAACAACTAAAAGCTGCAATTTTTATCCCTTATCGTCTTAGGTGTGGCTTTTAAGAGACAGACCTCTTATTTTCTATGAAGGATGCAAGAAGACAACCTTCAAATCATCCCAGAAGGACAGGTCCTTAGTCAGATTATCACCTCCTAGCTGATGTACATCTTTGTCCTCCAGGGATAGGTTTGGCTGTCAGAATCCTTCTATCTCTGTCCCCTGATCCGGTAGGTTTCACAGGCAGAGCAGTACCGTAGGGCCAAACCAAGACTCTGTGCCTGTGTACCAACACCGCCAGAGTCTCCTCTGGAGCTGTGCCCGTGGGAGGAGGGAGAGGTGTATACATTGCTGACACCAAGGCCTACTTCTGAGGACTCTCTAGCCAGGCCTGTCTCCCTCAACTGTCCTTCTCATCACCCCATCTTTCTTATTTGCCTTTTTGGCCAAGCTCAAGGTGACAGGCCAGTCTGAAGAGAAGAGTAACACTTTAACTTCAGATCTGAACTGGCCAGGATCCTCAGTGACCAGAGAACAGGGAGGTAAACCGGGGTGAGGCTCACAAAGGGTCATTTCACAGTGTGTACCAGCAAAGTAGTCAATAAGAAGTTGTGTAAGGTCTCTTCTGTATTGCTTTTAGAGAAGCGAATGAGAAGGAGTGATGGGGAAAGGCATGTCACAGGGGGAAGCACTGGTGGAAGAGAATCTGGGAGACACTCAGTGATGTGGGAGGTGATATATACTGTGGATATGTCTTATTGCCATTGGTTAATAAAGAAGCTGCTTTCGGTCAATGGAGTAACAGAGTAAAACCAGACTGCAAGAGATATAGAGAGAGTAGGCAGGCCCAGAGCGAAGCCATCCATGTAGCCACCATAGGAGACAGATGCCTTTGCCGGAGTCCCCTGCTGGTAGGCCATAACCTTGTGGTGATGCACAGATGGATGGAGATTGGTTAGTTTAAGATATAAGAGCTAACTAGAAATACGCTTAAGCTATTGGCCAAAGAGAATTGCAAATAATATGGTTTCTGAGTGATTGTTTCAGGTCTAAGTGACAGGGAACGAACGGGCAGCCTCTGCCAGCAACTCAAGTATGAAAGGATCAGGTGCCATCCCAAGTCTGAGGGTAAATTTCAGCTGGCACTGGGAAGTGGTGCCAAGCTGATGGCTTCTCCACTTGCTCTGTGTTTTTACTGAAGTTGGAAGTTCTGAGCTCATGACTGTGGGTGTTTGGAAAGTTAGGCAGCTATAAAGGCAAGCCTTGTGGTGAGAAAAGAGTCGAGAAGTCCCAGCTGTGCAGGGCTGCAGTGACAGGGACGTGGCCCTGTCCTCTCTGATATTAATTACCGAACAATCCGAGTCACACCAACTTCTCATCAGGGCTTTCTCTAGTCAGGGGCACATGCAGATGCTAATTAGCTGCTCAGCCGAGAGAGATAAACAATGGCTCTCCTGGCCCAGCTGCTGCTAACACAGAAAAAACCAGAAGCCTGACAATTAATACTCCTGTCTATGAAATGCCAGCGGGACCTGGGGCCTCCAGGTCCCTCCAGGTCACTCCATCACTCTGCAATGATGGAGCTAGACGTAGGCTTCTTCAGTCATTAGTGCCCCCAGGGGGCAATGTAGGTGTGGGCAAAGCTTCTAGGCAGGGCATGGCCTGTACGGTTAGCTCCATGGCAACCAAAAAAAAAAAAAAAAAAAAGGACTTGGAGTTTATCATTGGAAACTGTTTTTCTTTAAACTTTACTGCCAAGTAGAGTATTTTTCACAAGATGGTTAAGTCGAAGGTGACTGATTGGAGAGATTTCAATATGTATTTCAGTATATTACTTCCCAATTTCCCAATTGTGAGAATTTCTTTGCCCGTATCTTAATTTTGTTTACAGGACGCAGTAACAGTGAGTCTCTCAACTGCCTATTGTCAGGAATGCAAAGGCAAAGAAATTACAGTATCTTAATACGGTGGTGGTTTGCATGAAATAGCCCCCATAGGCTCGTAGGGCGTGGCACTATTAGGAGGTGTGGCCCTGTTGGGAAAGGTGTGGTCTTGCTGGAGGAAGTGTGTTGGGGGGGGGACTTTTGAGTTTCAGAAGTCCAAGGCAGCTACTTCTCCAGCATGTCTACCTTTGTGCAGCCATGCTTCCTGCCATAATGACAATGTATTAAACCTCTGAACTGTAAGTCAGACCCAACTAAGTGATTTCCTTTATAAGTGTTTCCATGGTCATGGTGTCTCTTGGCAGCTGTAGAAACCCTAAGACAAATACCTTATACACATACACTCTTCATGATTTTAAAGTTCCACCGTGTATACTCCCAATGATACTGTGGAAAGAAAGCAGCCTGTAGCAGAGTAGAAAACACAGCAGAGGCAGAGAAGATAGAGCAGAGATGTGGACATAGTCTTAAATGGTAATATTAGTAAACTTAGTGCTTTAGATATGTGTGATGTCCAATCAGGAATGATTGGTCAGTGGAAGACAGAAGTGTGGATGGAACAAGTGTTTAAAATGTAAACGGGGAAAATACAGTTTCCATTCAAAATAAAACTGAGGGCTGGAGAGATGGCTCAGAGGTTAAGAGCATTGCCTG
Organism: Alexandromys fortis; assembly: GCF_014885135.2. NCBI lineage: Eukaryota > Metazoa > Chordata > Mammalia > Rodentia > Cricetidae > Alexandromys > Alexandromys fortis. The sequence goes on along the minus strand of NW_026067902.1, from coordinate 25,890,522 downwards.
CTCTTCCAAAGGTCCTGAGTTCAATTCCCAGCAACCACATGGTGGCTCACAACCATCTGTAATGAGGTCTGGTACCCTCTTCTGGCCTGCAGGCATACACACAGACAGAATATTGTATACACAATAAATAAATATTCAAAATAAAACTGAGATTGAAGAGTAATGAAGTACCAAACTTGATTTTCTGGAAAGTCTTCCCTGAAACCTTTAAATCCTTTAAAAAAATCTTTATGTTAGAGAACTCAAGAGTTTTGCATGATCAAATAAACAAAGCCCTTACCCTTTAAAATCTGGTATCCAAAAACCTCACAGATCAATGTAACTCTTTAGATTACTTTAACTAGATAGTATTCCAAAAGAACGTCTTCACTCTGCCTTGCTGAGCCTTTCTTTTCACAGTCAATCCCACAAGGCACAAGCCAGGTACAGCTGGGCTGAACACTTAGGGATTCCTCTGCAAAGTGGCAGATGCTCTTTTGTCAAGAAAAGCTTAGTTAGAGGCTGTCAGTCCAAAGGAAACCCCTGGGGGCTAGACAAAAGCCAGTTCTCCACAGGAACTGGGAAGCTGCTCCCACTCTACCAGAAGGAGCCTGACAGAAGACTCTCTGTGGCCTCCAGGCTCCCTCAGTATCACAAGTACCCTTACGCATTTCAAACTCCACGCCATTAACCTGACTTCTTTTAGCTCCTTTCACCTCCTCCCCTACCCTAAACTTCTCCAGCTCATGGGATTTCCTCTGTGCTGCTACTTTCTCCTTATAACCCTGCTATTTTAGCTCTGCTCGGTCTGTTGTCCACACTCTCTTTGTCTCTCTCTCTCTCTCTCTCTCTCTCTCTCTCTCTCTCTCTCTCTCCCCCTTTGTGTCTATCTCTCTGTCTTTGTGTTTTTCTCCTGCTTCTCTCATGGCCAGGTCCATTCTTCTGGCCAAGATCAGTCTACTACTTTATCCTTTCTGGACTCTTCTAGATGAAAAACCATCCCCTTACCCATACCATGGAGCAGTTATGACATCAGTTTACACAAAGGTAGTAGAAAAATGCTATTTTTTTTCTTTTACATGTTCTTCATAAAACTCAACATTTAGGAAGGAAATTGAAAAGAAGTCTGGATCTATGCTGAAATTATAATATGTATTATAACCCCAAACTATAAAGTAACAACCAAATCAAGTGAAGGTGCAGAAATTAAAACATATTTGCTGTGGGACAATGGTCTGTACCCTGTCACTTGTATTTTAAATAAATGCTGATTGGCCATTAGCCAGGCAGGAAGTATAGGTAGGGTGACCAGGCTGGAAGTAGAGGCAAGGCAGGGAGAATTCTGGGAAGAGGGAAGTTTCAGTTAATAGTCATCACCCAGATGCAAAGGAAGCCAGACACAGAGCAAGCAAGATGTGACTGCTTTGCCGAAAAAGGCACTAAGCCATGTGGCTAACACAGACAAGTAATATGGGCTAATATAAATTATAAGAGTTAATAAGAAGCCTGAGATACTTGGCCAATCAGTTTATAATTAATGTAGACCTCTGTGTGATTTCTTTGGGGCTTAACGACTGTGGAACCAGGCAGGACAGAAACCTCAGTCAACACATCCTCTCCAGTGTGGCCTCAGAGATGACATAGTTAAGAGTGCAGACTGTTCTTTGAGAAGACCTCGGTTTGGGTCTCAGCACACACACAGCAGCTGGTAATCATTTGTAGCTTCAGTTCTAGGGCACCTGACATCTTCTTCTAACCTCCTGCGGTACCAGGCATGCATGCGGGACACAGACAACGCTCATTTATATGAAACAAATAAATGAATTTTAAAAATCAACAATAAAAATAAAACTCCCAAACCCATACTTTCCAGAAATAGAAGAACATGAGGAAGTCTCTGGAGAAACACAGGAGTTAGAAATTGCTTGAAGTGGTGAGCATTTGGGGTATGGGAAGGCCATGAAGACCTGGCGGACAATGTGTGCATGGGAGCTTCCATCTTGCAGAATAAGAGATAGGGCCGAGAATGGTATGTGCCCGCCATTCCTGTCATCTGTACTCCCACCCTGGAGAAACTGTAGGAGTTTCAGTGGCATGGAAGGAGGAGAACTTGTCTTATAGCTGCAGGCCTAAGTTCTCCAGAGGATGAGCATGCATTACATCTCTCAGAAAAAACCCTGACTTCAGTGTACAGAGTTTCACCCACTTCTCACCAGGTTTAGTCATTTACTGGTTAGGGGTGGACGTCAGAGCCCAGGAAGGGTGTCAGCCCTGTACCAGGCTTTGCAGCTTTGAAGCTGCCTCATGTTTCTTCCCAGTTCACTCTCCTTTATTTTGACACACACACACACACACACACACACACACACGCACACGCATATCTCTTCTTGAGTTAGTAATATTCCTAACTGCCAAAGCAAGAAAAAAAATACCATAAACAAAAATTTATTTAGATAAACCCCCAGAATATATATTCTCTATACACTCACAGAAAACAAAGAAAATTGAAAAGAAAAACACAGAGGAAGTTTTAGAAAAAAATCATACAAATACAAAACAGAAAAGAATAAACAGCTAGAAGTTTCTAGAAAAAAAACCAGGTGCAATAGGTTAAAAAACAAGCCAAACTTACACAGAATTACTCTCCCAGAACAAAAGATAGAAAACAACTCACATTGACTATGCTGTAATTTAGATTTGAAATGTTCTCAGAAAGTTCATGAATTAGAGGCTCAGGCCTTACCTACTGGGAGGCAGTAGAAGTTTTAAGAGGCGGGGCCACAATCATCATCAAAGTTCATCCAGCAACTGATGAGAGTAGATGCAGAGACCCATAGCCAAACATTATGTAGGGCTCAGAGAACCCCACAGAAGAGGGGGAGGAAGGATTGTAGTAGCCAGAGGAGTCAAGGACAATGGAGGAACACAGCTCACAGAATCAGCTTATCAGGGCTCATAGAGACTGAAGCCACAAATCATGAAGCCTGTATGGGTCTGAGCTTGCTCTTTGGTATATATGTTATGGTTGTGTAGCTTGATGTTCTTGTGGGACTCTTAACAGTAGGAGTGGGGGTTGTCTATGACTCCTTTGCCACTCTTGAGACCTGTTTCTCCCCCTACTGGGTTGCCTCATCCAGCCTTGATAAGAGGGTCTGTACCTAGTCTTATTGTAAATTGTTATAGTGTGTTCAGTTGATATCCCAGAGGCTTTCTCTTTTTTGAAGGAAAACAGGAGGACTGGATCTGGGAAAGAGGGGGATTGAAGGAGTACTGGGAGGAGAGGAGGGAGGGAAAACTGTGGTCAGGAGGCATTGTATGAGAGAAGAACAAATAATAATAATAATAAAATTATAATAATAATAATGGGCCAAAGGGAGGATTTAAGTCATTGCGGCTGTACCCTTGAGTGGGATTGTGGCTCCTTGCCATGCTTAATTATTACTGCTTTACCAATTGTCAAAATAATGGGACCAATCAACTGTGGACTAAAATCAACACAACTCTGAGGCAGTTAAGGTATTTATCTCTGGAATTATATTATGTAACAGAAGGCTAACACAAATCACAAAAAAGAAATAATTTCCCAAACAAAGTAAAATTTCCTGAAATGAAGAGTAATGTGAAGAGGGTTAAATAGAATGGCTGGTCCTGGGATGCCCCATGGGGAAGTGAATGGGTTTTAATCTAACGACTCCTATGGATGACCAGTGTCCTCCTGTCTTCTGTAAAGTCATGTGTGAATGCACTTGTCTTCTACATGCCTTTGAGAGAAAATGATGATGGCAAAGGCTGTGTGCCCCGGAATGGATGTTATAAAGTATACGGAGACTCCAGAACACTGCAGTGTTCTTACGGAAGTGGCTATCCCATGACGACTCCAGATTGTCAAAAGATAAATCTAAATTCAAGAAAATTAAGAACTGGGAATTGGTTCAAAAAATGTAGATGATGTGCTAATGACCTAGGTTCAGATTAAAGTGAACAGGTCCGGGAATGTTAGCATTAGAAAAAAAACATAAATACTACAATGAATTTTATAGCAAAATAGGAAATGGGACAGGAAGCGGGTCAGGATTTCAGTGTCTACAACTTCATCATCTTTTAAAGTGTAAACTTAATGGATGTAGTATGCCAAATGATTACATTTTTACAAGTATGAATTATAGGATAAAGAAATCAAGTTTCATCCAATATGATAAAGCTGCAAAGCTCTCTCTCCTTATATTATGATATCACATGTCTGAAAATATATACACAGAGAAGTTATTCAGACTGGTGCATACCAAACTGAGGCTAGTGGCTTTGGAAAGGGGACCTGGATGGGGTACTGCACAGGGTAAAGAATACGGCAGACTTTAACTTAACATACTTCTGTCTTTTGTTTAGTGAATTAGCATGCCGTTCACAATTAAAACTACAAAAATAGACAGCCAAAACCCACTAGCTGCGCCAGCAGCGCACTTCTAGGATTCTAAGTCCCTAGCTTTTCGGTGGTTGAGTCTCTTTAATCTAATCCTGGCTCGCTAGACCTGTGCAGATGTAGAATAAAAAATGCAAACGCTAACACTCCCAGTTCTGTAGTTGAGCAATAATTCTGCAATAAATGTGAATAAAGTACAAAAAGCCACGGAGGAGCAAGTCTCTCTGGTCTGACATTTCAGAACTGACCTTTGGTTTACTTTTTTTTTTTTTCAAAAGAAGAATGTAGAAACTGTACAAAAAATTATATAAGGTTATTTGGTGTGCATACTCTCTCTCTGTGTCTCTTTCTGTCTGTCTGTCTGTCTCTTTCTCTCTTTTTCTCTCTCTCTCTCTAATTGAGATATCTCCCCTGTGTTAATTAGGAAAATCATTTTATTGATTCTATTGGTTAAAAATACATGTTTAAAATTTTTAATTTTAGGGCTGCAGAGATGGTGAAGTGCCTAAGAGCACTGGCTGTTCTTCCAGAGGACTTGGGTTTGAGTTCAGCCACCACCTGGTGGCTCACAGCATCTGTAATTCCAGTTCCAGGGATTTAATAAGCCTGGAGGTAGCAGCACACATTTAATTTCAGCATTTGGGAGGCAGAGGCAGTTGAATCAATTGAGTTGAGACCAGCCTGGACTACAGAGTGAGTTCCTGGATAGCCAGGAGAACTACACAGAGAAACCCTGTCTGAAAACACACACACACACACACACACACACACACACACACACACACACACACACATATCTCTATACTGACATATATATGTCCGTGTGTGTGCGTGTGTGTGTGTGTGTGTGTGTGACATATTTTATGGAAAGCCAGGTAAATGTAAGGACATAAACACAGAGCAAATTTAAGCATTAGTTTTTCAACTAAGTTCTTGAACCCCGAAAATCTTTGGGAGCTGTAGCTATGATGAAATAGACTTGTTTGCAATTCATTTCTTAAACCAGATTTCAATCTACTAGCTTAGTTCTTAAGTTCTTATAGGGGACAAATTCTTATTTTGCTTTATTGTTTTGTTTTTTTCAGACAGGGTATCTCTGTTAGCTTTGGAGCCCGTCCTGGAACTCACTCTATAGACCAGGCTGGCCTTGAACTCACAGAGATCCGCCTGCCTCTGCCTCCTGAGTGCTGGGATTAAAGGTGTGCACGTACCACCACTGCCCAGCAACTGACACCATTTTGATACATGAGTTTCATTATGAAATGAGGGTCAGATTTTAGGGTGTTTGATACAAGCTTCATCCTAAGTAGATCCCAAGGAGTGTTCAGATTAAATTACTTAAAAACAGATTAAATTCTTCCAGTGTGTTTATTTGATAGGGGAAAAAGGAATCAGTCCTTCCAGAATAAAGCTAAGTCCTGAAATTTTATCATTCTGATTTTACCCCGGGATTTAAATAGAACAACACAAGACAAGGCATCTGACTCTGAAAAGCCAGCGGTCTCTAAAGCTTCCACTGTCACAGGCAAATGATAGAGGCCAAATAGAACCTAAAATCTCTCCAAACAAGCCTGTTCAGATTCAAGATTATCAAATAGCTTTTCTGGTGCCGAGCTGTGCACTGTTTAAAACCGTAGCTAATCTGATAGCTGAGAACGGTAAAGGTCCACGGGTGTATCACACAGAGACTCATTAACACTAAAGCAGCTGCCTTAGCTTCCCGAGTGTCTCAGCAACCTGTGACCACAGGAACGCTGGGCGCTACTCAGAAGCCGTGATAATGAAGTAGATGCGCCTTCAGCATTATTATTATTATTATTATTTTGACTACCAGCACATGATTTTGCAGCATTTTTACAGTTTCTGTAGCCATATATATTTAGTAGCTTTCTCCGCAGAAGCTGTCAATCTCAGTAACCTCATTATGTTTCTTTACATTGCTACAGAATGTGCGTGACTCAGCTGTAAAGCTACCACTTCTGATCAGCGAATATTTAGATTTTGCTGGACTGAAAAACAGATGTTAAGGGCTTTAAAAAAATTTAATGTAAGGGGTGGGGAAATACATTTTAATGTAATATTTTATTGATAGGAATTTTATATGTGCCTTCATCATTTATTGATAGGAAATTTGTATGTGCTCTTTCTTCCCTCTAAGCCCATATGCCCCTCCTTGCCCTCTTTTAAATTTGTGGACTCTTTTTTTTATATTAATTGCTGTTATGTGTGTGTGTGTGTTCTCAAAGATAAATAACAATTCTCAGTTCTCAGTCTGCATAAAGGTATTCAGATATATGTTTTTAGGGCTGACCATTTGGTATTCGATAATAGGTGTGCTCTTCCCAGGGGAAGACTAGCTCTCCTTTCTTATCATTCCTTAGCTGCCTATAGTTCTTTGGGTAGGGCTGAGGATTCCTGGGCCATCCTAAGTTCATATCAGCATGTTTATTGCTATCCTTGTTCAACTCATGCTTAGGCCAAAGGTAATGCCCCTCCCCCCATTATATTTTTCTGAGCCAAAATGTTTGGAGGGGAAAAAAAAACAAGCAAGCAAAAGCTAGTTACCTTTCAACGTAGATGTTTTTCCCAGTCCCGAGGGAATAGAGGCTGCACAGAATGTGGTAGCAGGAAATCTGCACGTCACCCACTGGAACAAAGAAGAGATGTCATAGCCGCATGTCAACCCCAGCTCCGTCTCCAACACACGGAAAAGCCCATGAAGAAAAATATTAGGGTAAGCATCAGTCAAGAGCAGACGACCCCTCTCTCTTCCCCTTCTCCCTGCCTCGGTCAACTAGTGAAATCATCTTCAAACTGGCTACTGTTTTGCTAGTTGCTGGGAAATACTGAGAGGAAACTGTGCTCCACCACAGTTGCCCAGGTCATTTGCAGAGCTGCTGAGGAAGATCACAAAACTTCTTGGAGAAAAGAATCACTTGGCCAATGGAGCCAATGGAGCCTCCTTAAGAGGTTGCTTCTCCAATCAAGGAAGACATTATATTCAAATTTTACCAAGGGCAGTCTAGTCTTCTTTTGGACTGAAGTTTCCATGTCATGTTTGCCATTTCCTAAGAAGGTCCACACAACTGTTATGCTTTATTCAGAAGGTGAGGGATGGAAGAAGAGAAGGGGAGAGAGTGGGGGGGGAGGGATGGAGAGAGAGTGAGTTCTCAGTTTTGCTTACTTAAAAATTTCTGCTGTATTAAAAAAAAACACACACACACTAAATTGTACCGTGATTTTTCCCTTATTTTCTAAAGGAAGGAGGTTCTGGGGGAAATAGGAAGAATTTCATCAGCAGTGATCATGCATGCCCCCAAACACATCTAGACCTCATTCCACGGCTAGGACTACTTCAACAGAACTAGAGCTATTTTAATGCTGTATTTTCCGACCAAGGAACTGCCTTGTTTGCATGGGACAGACGCCTCCCTAGTGAGACTAACTGGTGGGAGAGACAGCCTGGGCTATCGACAGCTGACTCAGTTAAACCGTATGGCAGTGTTTAAGCAGGCCTCAAGCTTGGTGACAGAATATGAACGTGGTGGGCATGGGGGATGGGACTGGACTCACTGCTAAATACAAAGCAAAATAAAACCAATTGAAAATAGGGAAAAAAGAGATTTTAGCCTCTTTCCTTTGCTGCTAGTGACAATAAGTAAATTAAGGATTCTTCACATGGAGCACGGCGTCTGGAAAGTCTGGTAGCGGAAGTCTATCTGATGCGCACTGCTCAGATAACCTTTTCAATTAAATGGGAGCACAACCGCCGGTAGTAGCTAGACGAGCAGGCTGGGAGACTGGTTCAGAGTGAAACCGGAGAAAGATGAGTATTCTGTACTCCAATTAAGGGATGCTTTTCCCCTTCCCAGAGTCTACCACTTGGCTTTCATTTTTTAAATTTAGGTAAAATATGGCGCACCTGTCTTTCTACTCTGCCCTCAAGGTCAACGCAAGTGCGTGGGTCTCACATCTGTGCTTTCGGGGCATAGACATTGATGACAAACAGCGGTAGGACTCACAGAGTAGATCCACCCCAAACTGATGCTGAGCAATGTGCTCAAAGATGGATGTCAGGATGGGAAGCAGGGCCACTGTGGTGTAGTTAATATTCTGAGAAACACCTTTGATCTGCGTTCTGGAATGGGTAAACTTCCCCAGCTTCAGGTTTTCGGAGGTCTTCTCTAAGTCTTCTGCTGCATTTTCAAAGAAGGAGCGCAACCCGGCTTTCACCAGCTCTGAGCCCGACTTCATGACAGTCCTGCAAGTAAGCAGCAGTCAAAGGCAGGAGCACAACCACACTGTGGACCCAACTCCCTTATGTGGTGTTGTCGTGGAGGCAAACTGGGCAGACAGTGGGTACTCTGGTCACCTTTTGAGAATGTGTCAGCTGCATCTGGAAAAGAAACCTGTTCCCTGGAGTAGTGACTGACTGTCTTGGGATCATTGCTGAACTCTCCAGGACACAGAGAGAGCGAATGAAACTGGTATTAGTTCCTCGTGAGCTAATTGCTGCAGCTGCCTAGTGTTGTGTTAGTATCTAAGGAAAGGACAGGGGTGAGCCCTTTCCATGGCTCACTTGGGGTCAAGAAAGAACCTTTAGGAGTAGTATGTAGAAGCAAGGAGAATGGGGAAGAGAGGAGAAACGCTGCCTGAAGCTGCACTCCTTTTAGTCGGCACAGCAGTCCTAGAGTGGATGAGAGGAGAGAAACGGAAAGGCAGCCCTTTATAAAGCCAACCTAATTAGGTCACTGAGGCAAAGGACAGGGAAACACGCCTGGAGAACAGAAGCTAAGAACGGCTGAAGTCTTCCCTCAGAACCGTATCATGAGACTTAGAATTGGAATACGACCGAGAAGCAGTGTGCAACCTTCCACATTCCAACATCCTCACAAGATGATGACAGCATCGCTTCAAGGGAAGATGCTCTTTATCTTCAAAGTTTTCTAGGTAATATCAGACATACCAGGACAGTGAAGGCCATCAGGGAGGCTTCTTCAAATCTGTACATATTTCATTTGTCAATAGGAAAGCAGGCAGGCACCAGATTTCTATTTCACTTGTTTTTGTTTACATCCTAGTTGAACTCACATTCTTTTCTGATATATAACCCTATGGATTTCAGGTCACTTGTGTGAAAATGCACTAACTTACTTACACTTGCTTCTAACTTTTTAAAATGGTGAAAGAACATTACTAATATACTACTGTTTCACCCTGGGACTGTCTCTCTCTCTCTCTCTCTCTCTCTCTCTCTCTCTCTCTCTCTCTCTCTCTCTCTAAAAGAGGCAAAGTGGCTCACATAGAAAGAAAGCTTTAAAACACTAGACAAAACCAAAGTAAGAGTAAAATGCTAATTTTACCAATCTATTGCTGTTCCCATCTTCCCTGTGTAGCCCAGGACGGCCTGCTGGAATTGCAGGCCTGCGTTATCCCTTCCAGCTTCTCCTCTCTTTCAGTATTTCAATGCCCTCAGTGTGTTTGAGTTTAAATTCTCCCAATGTTAAGCGAAAGACTGATATGGATGGAGTTATTGTCACAAGAGTCTTGGATAGACAGGTACAAGGCAAGCAAATGGCACCAGTGGGTGCTGGCCATGAACACACTCTAGTTAGACCAGACTACCCAAGCTGCTTGGGTCAAAGGCTGACCTGGACCTGGTAGGTCATTCTTACTTCATTGTGTTCTATTTTTCTCCCTATTTGCTTGTTCCACTCTATTATCATTAGAACAAGGTGAGAGGTTCAATTAGTTTAAAATGCTTAGATACACCTCAAACTGTATTACTCAAATATTTTTATATTTCTGAACATAATTTCTACCTTCAGTTCTTTTAGAGATATACAGTAACTCATTTGGAAGGATAGGTGGAACATGGTGCTAAGGAATGCCACCATCCTTGGGCATGGCTCTAGTGTGTAGTGATATATTATTTGTAGTTTGATAAATAAATCCTGCCTGAAGACCAGAGGCAAATCTAAAGACACTAAAGGTCAGACAGTGATGACACACACCTTTAATCCCAGGATTTGGGTGACAGAGACATTGAGTTCAAGGCCACCCTGGGCTGCTCAAGATCAATGTGGAAACAAATCCACATGGTAGTGGCTCACACCTTTAATCAAAGTCCTAGGGAGTCACAGGCCTTTAATCTCAGCACTAGAGGGAGTATAAAATGGGAGGAGAGAGAAGTTTTGTCTGCTTAGTTTATGGTAACCCAGCCTTGGTAGAGGTAAGACTTCTCTAGTGGCTTGGTTTTTCTGGTTTTTAGGTTGAATACCAGTTTCTATCTCTGAGTTTTTATTATTCGGGTTACACTGGTGGATGAGTGGCTCAACGGAGGTGGGCAGGATCATCTAGTGAGTCTTCTCCAGGAAGGTCTTGCAGCATCTGAGGCATTGCTGGTACACCAGCTCGAAGCTGGAGTCAGTGCCATGTTAGGGATCTTCAAGAATGAGTTGTTTCTGTGGATTCATTCATTCATTCATTCATTAATTCTTTTTTTTTATTTTTGAGACAGGGTTTCTTTCTATAACAGTCCTAGTTGTCCTGGAACTAGCTCTGTAGACCATGCTGACCTCTAACTGACAGAGATTCTCCTGCCTCTGCCTCCTGAATGCTGGGATTAAAGGTGTGAGTCACCATTGCCTGGCAATAAGATCTTTTCTTAATGAATATGTTCAAAAGAACTTCTATTGGTTCTTTTTACTAAGCCTCTCTTTTAAAATATCATGTATGTTAATATTACCAAAATTAGGTATTATTTTTAAAATAAAATTCCTATTTATTTATTTATTTATTCTTTCTGCATCTCTTATTTTATTGAACAGGGTTTTACTGTAAATCCAAGGCTGTGTTTGAACTTGGGATCTTTTTGTCTCTGTCTTCTACATGCTAAGATTGCAAGTATAAATTACTTCACCAGCTAGCTGATGTATTTTGTAAAGTATATTTATTCATTTATTTATGCATATGTAATTTATACATATGTACATGTGTAGGCCAGAGGACAATTTCTGGGAGTCAATTTTCTCCTTCTACCACATGGATCACAGTGAGTGAACTTGGAACATCAGAGCCTAGACCCCTCCCCTGACTTCCTAGATGATCCTTTTGAAGTCAGATATCCCCACACTTTCCTGGCCATGTTGAACTCAAAATGATATTGATCATCTCTCATGACGATGCGGGTTTCATCACCTACCCGATATCTCTGCTGTGTGAGGGCAAGCGTGTGTGTGTGTGTGTGTGTACAATTAGGCACAAGTTGAATGTTGCAACATTATATATCTTATCTCCTGACAAATGAACTCAGTAAGGGAAGGTAAGAACTGATCAATTGTTTCAGATTTCAGATAGTCCATGACAATAGATCTGTACTGTGGGGACGAGAAGCAGAGCGTTGACTTCTCAGGCCTGCTGTGCCTATTTTGGGGGCCAGAGAGAGAGAGTCAAAAGGAAGTACTGCAGAGAAAACATCAGACTTACCTTGTGTCAAGCGTCTGAGCTAAGATGTGAAGGCAGCTCACCATCGTAGTTGAATCACTCCCTAGAACAGAAAACATCGCCGGTGACTCTCTAAACCCAGCCCGGCTTTTAAACACATCCTTCTTAGTATGCATCAGGCACAGCCCGGTGTAATTAACCAGCAACACACAAGGTGCCAGGTCTGTGTTCAGGAATGAGGCATTTATCTCTAGTCTGACACAGCCTCTGCCTCATGATGGATGTCACAGGCAGAGCTGAAAACATTCATTGGGGTGGAAAATCTGAGCTGTTAAAGGGGGAGAGAGGTCATTAATCATGCTTCAGACCAATTTTCTGTGGAGAATTTAGGTGACACCTCAGTCCCAAGGTGTAGGTTTTCCTAATGGAGAGCCACAAATGAAGGCAGAACGGAAGCTCAAGATAATTACAGGAAGACTTGCCGCCTTTAGCAACTCATCTCATCACTTACCGAAGAGAGAGATCCTGTGTCTCACGAGAGCGGCCAGCTTGCAGAACAGGCTAAGGCAGAAAAGGTGCAATTCAGAAAGCCGTGGAGACTCAGGAAGTGATTTCTACCCCATTCTTCCTTACCCTCACGTGTGAAACAGTGCATAGTTTGGGGCTTTGGGGGGAAGCACTGTGTCCTCTAGAAGAGTCTTTGGAACGGCACTTAGGGAGATGTTATGGGTTGCACTGTCTTGGAGAATCATGAAAGGTTACTTGCCGGCAGCTCCATCCTACTCGAAAACCATCCTTCGGTAATGAGAAGAGTGTTTATTTGGCAATGGCCCTGTGTAATCTTTCCTTGGTGCTAGGTACCATGTATTGAAATGTCCATTCATGTGTAACATGGAGAAAAAGCGACGAGGGTACTAAAAGGGAGCTTGACTTTCTGCCATTGTCATGAACTATAAACCATTTTGCGGTCTTTATGTGGAGTGTGAAGCTCGAGTTGGAAAGTGGGAAAAAATGTTGGGATTAGAACAAATGTTTAAATGACTAGAGTAGGGAGTAGGAGTCTGTTAAATACAAAAAACACTTTAAAAATACAGTTTTCAGAGCTATGGGGTCTTCATGATACAGGGGATAATAGGATATCCAGGGGGACTCCCAGTGAGGACCCAGCATTGATTGTGTAGGAGAAGCCAGAGGCCTCGAATCAAACCAATGACCCATTGCAATGCACACTTACAAGTAAAGACTAAAGGGTACACGGTGTGACTAGCTGGGCCATATTCCAGTTTCCATGCCAAGATTCTTTTATTTGTTTTGTTTTTTTTGGGGGGTTACTTTTAAATTTTGTTTTTGGGAGGTTGCAAGGGCAGAGGGCAGATGTGAAGGGATGGGGAGATGAATGGGGTCAGCATACATGGGGTGAAATCCATAAAGAATCAGAAACGTTAAAAAAAAAGAAGTTCATTTTTTGCTGCCATCTTTGTTGGTCTATAGTCTGTCCTAATTGGGTCTTTGGGAACTAGGAAGCAATTATCATTATTGTTACTGTTATTATTATTATTGATATTGTTGCTGCTGCTGTTGTTTGTATTTCTGACTCCTTGCCATGCTTCACTTATACTTTGCACCATGGAGACCCTTGAAGTTTGAACTGTACTTCAGGTGTAGCTGGGAAGGCCTTGTGCAGTTAGGAAGAAGCCCTGTAGATGTCTCTGACCATGTTGACAAGTGACCCCACTCAGGGGTACTGTGACTAGAGTCCACACAGGTGGATGATACTCTTGGGAGTTTGATACTGGCATGGCTCGACAAGAACTTTGCTTCTCTTTCAGGAAGCAGGGAACAGAAAGAGGGCTGACAGGGAAAACAGAGACGAGACACTGGTTCAGGCTGAGACGCTCCCTGAGGGGACTCAGCTGATCACAGCCTCAATTCCTAACTTGTCATGGAGATCTCTGACTCACACAGGACAGAAGTCTCCTTAGGACAATCCAAACAGAGAAGAAATGTGCCTCTAGTGCTGGTTGATAAACCCCATCAATTTAAAGGACAATAACTCTTAGTTAATTAATGTCCTGCATTTTTTTCTGGGCTAGTTTGAAAAACTACAATCAATGCCTTGTTGATTAGTAAAAATAAGTCAGAACCTCCCCGGTCTAAGAGTTTAGGAGAACTCACAGTGCGTTAGCAGAAACCTGGTACCTAATGTGACATTAAACAGGGGCTCGTGCTTGTTTGATGTGAACTCATGGAGCTGGACAGGGAGAAAGAGTATTGAACAGTGCAGTCTGTATTGCTGATGGCTCAGTTCTGTGCTTGGCCTGTGAATAACTGAGCTGTCTTAGCAGAGATCCTTCAATGCTCTCCACTCTGTATTAGTTTTTTTTCTCATCTGTAATCAAGCAGTTCTTCTACAAAAGTTGGAGAACAACTCAGAAATTTGAAAACTCTTTAAACGGATGAACACGTATTTTGTATGCATTGGAAGAAAATGTTCTTTCTACCTAAAGCCCATGGTTGGGCTATTAGGATTGGATACTGAGGTGGCTCCCATCGCTGTCAGAAGTCAAGGTGCTTTCTCAGACTTGCAAAAACTAGTGCCTGAAACTTCAAAGAGTTGTTGCTGTCTCTTAAGAGTCTGTGATGTAAATAAAAGAATTATTGCATAGGGTTAGTTTCTGTCAACTTGACACTAACGGGAACATGTCTGGAAAGAGGGAATCTTAATGAACGAATTGACCCTATTATTGGGCTGTAGGTGACTCTGTAGGGCATTTTCTTGATTAATGATTGGCGTGGAAGCATGATGTGTGGGTGCCATTCCTGGGTGGGTGATCCTGAATGTATAAGAAAGCAGGCTGAGCAAGCCATGAGGAGCAAGCCAAAAGCAGCATTCTTCTGTGGCCTTTGCTTTAGTTCCTGCTTCTAGGTTCCTGCCTTGAGTTTTTGTCCTGACTTCCCTGGGTGAGAGACTGTTACCTGGAAGTGTAGAATAGAATAAATTATTTCTTTGCCAAGTTGGTTTTGTTCATGGTGTTTTTTACCACAGCAGTAAAAACCCCAGTTAAGACAATTAATTACTTTTAGTTCAAAATAATAAAGGGCTACAGTTCCCAGGTGGCTATCTTCTTTCTGAGAGTTTAAAAACTATAAAGCCTGGCACGGTGGCACAATCCTTTGAGAGCCAGGACATCCAGGGCTATAGAGTGAGCCCCTGTCTCAAAAGGAAAAAAGATGAATATATAAAATGAAATTATTCAAAAAAGAGAAACTCCATGCTATGAAAGACATCAGATTAATGACAAGGTGGATCAAAAATGAAAGATTCAATAAGGGGGATCTAGTGGGTATCAGAGGCTGAGGCAAGAGAATTGGTAGCTTTAGAGAAGCCTGGGCTGGGCTAAGGAGGTCCTGTCTTTAAGAGAGAGAGAGAGAGAGAGAGAGAGAGAGAGAGAGAGAGAGAGAGAGAGAGAGAGAGGAGAGAGAGAAACCTTTAATCCCAGCATTTTGCAGAAACAGGCAGATTTCTGGAAGCCTGCCTGACTTACATAGTGAACTCTAGGCCAATCAGGGCTACGTATTGTGACCCTGTCCCCAAACAGATAAACAAAAACCAGAGGGAAAAAAAGAGTAAAAGAAAAGAAGGAATGAAAGAAGAAAAGAGTCTGCTAGGGTGAAACAAATAAACAAAAACCAAAGCGAGAGGGGGAGAGTAAGAGAAAAGAGGGAAAGGAGCCGGGCGGGGGAACACGTGCTGCGCAAACACAACCGCTCCTGCGGGAGATTTGGAAAGCATTTGCAAGGCTGATCAGCTCCAGGTTGTATTCCAGCCACGACAAAAGGTGCCTGGTTGAACAAATGTTACATTTCCATGAATTAATAGTCTAAGATCAACAGATGAAGAAAACAGACGCATCTGCCCTCTGTTGGATTAGCTGAATGTCTCACGTGGCCTCTCATTTCCCTAGCTTCTTAAAGAACACATGAGTTCAATGTAAAGGTATAAGATCTTGGAACCGATACCTGGTTCCAAAGCATCCTGTTTTGGCAGCATGGGATTTCTTCTGTCTGGAGTGGCACTAAGTGATTGCCGTACACGTAAGAGGCATGCAGTGTTGTGAGTTTTCAGTCTTAACCATCTGTAACACTTTGGGTACTGGAGTGAAGCTAAGGGCACCTCAGATTCTTGCTTTGTGAAATGGAGACCGTGCAGCACAGGCAGAACTTTCAGTTTAACACACTGTGAGGTTTCACAACCATATTTACTCAGTTGGCTCATAACTCTTGCGTATGAAAATTAATCTCAGTGCCTGTCCATGCAGAGTGTTTAGTAAATGTTAGGCCAATCGTCAAGCTGAATATATTCCCGAAGAGTGTGATAGTCAGTTAGTACCTGAGCTCTTATCCAGTACACCGTGCGTGTTCACTGTGGAGGGATTGTGTGCAGACTTCACTACCTTCTTTACTTCTTTGCTGTTTAGAAGTCTAATGCAGCCTCACTCAGCTTTTTGCGTGGATGCAGAGACTCAAACTCAGGCACTCATGCTTGAGCAGCAAGTGC
The DNA here is from genome assembly GCF_014885135.2 of Alexandromys fortis. Lineage (NCBI taxonomy): Eukaryota > Metazoa > Chordata > Mammalia > Rodentia > Cricetidae > Alexandromys > Alexandromys fortis. Next base: position 25,874,119 of record NW_026067902.1, on the reverse strand, counting down.
CTTTACCCAGTGAGCCACCCCTTCAGCTCTGAGACTGAGAAGTCCGAATAAACATTTAGACTGAATCATGTAGTTCTAGCTTTGAAATCTCAGACTAGCTGCACTGGGATTTGTAAGATCGGAGTTCTAAAAATTCTAATCTTGCAGACTTGATAAGGAGCGACAGAAAGCAGTGTATACCTTAGTGCTCCATGTTTAATTTTCCCAAGCTTCAGAAGGATCGTGGCCTTCTACTCAACATTATTTCAGGGTAATTGACCTGGCTATCTACATATTTCCCAGGTCCCTATGAACACCCCAAACAGTGTGATTCTATTGGTTCCTGAGATCACCGAGGTATACACAAATATAAAAATTTTCAAATCAGGATGGTAATCAATTACTAATCATCAGGCTATGCACCATTTCTACAAAGAATTTGTGATTCAGTCCCCAGGTGGTTGATGTCTTAAATAAACCACATTAGCACTGAGAACGGCAGTTTGAACGAGTATCCTCCTAGAGCCCATGTACTAGAAGCTCTGTTTTTAGGGTTTTGCTATTGGGGTACTTGGAGGCTAGGGATGGTTGGAGGATGGAACTGAGTGGGAGGTTTTTAGGTCAATGGGACATGCCCTTAGGGAGATCTTAGGATCCTGTCCTTTTTGACTTCTGGCCATGAACCTGAGCAGTTTGCCTAAGAGTGAGCTCCCCATCACTGCCATCTGGACCCCCTACCATGGAATCAAAGAAAGGTGTCTACTCACCCCGGACATGAAACTTCAGAACTTTGAGCTAAATAAACTTTTAAGCTTTACTTATAAATGACATTGTGGTACAGTAACTCAAAGCTGACTAGCATAGTGGCCCTCTCCTGATTTCATGGACTCACCTGGCTACCATTTCTTTCTCTTTATGGGAAGCATACCCACTGCTGCTAAGTGGCTTCAGAGGAGATGACAAGAAGTAAAGGCGGTGGTTGGTGAAGTACTGGTCAACCAGGGGGAGGAGAACCTGGAAACCATCAAACAGCACGTTTAAGGTCGCTGATCCAAGTCTATCTGCCAGTTCTTTTTACAGATGTCATTCTCAGTAAGCAGAAGCCTCTCAACACTGGATGTAGAAAGTTCCAGGAAATTCTATCTGGCTCTCACTTTGCATTATTATTATTATTATTATTATTATTATTATTATTATTATTATTATTATTATTATCATCATCATCATCATCATCATCTACTAACCAGAGGTATTGAGGTTATGTGACAGGAAAGGACATTGACTAAAGGCACAAATAAATTTGCATGCTGATGATCTGATTTGAAGAGGACACCTGGGAAACTCAGATTGCCTTCTTGGCCAAAGGATCAAAAGGTACAACTGAGCCCTCATCTCAAACGTCTATCTCTGCTTTTACAGAGCCCAGACACTGAAAGGCTTTGGGTCCTCTGAGAAGGCTTCTGTGGGCAACATTGATCATTGGTACCCAAATGCATTCTCTATTTCTTTTCAGCAACAGATTTTAGTGAGACATATGCCGCTGAGCCAGGGAATACTTACTCAGTTTCCCTTTTTGCTAGAGTAAGCTGAAAAGACCCACTTACATCACCACTAGGTTAGGACTTCAGAAAAGCAGCGGCTTGCTCTCTCCTCCCCTTTCCTTTTTGCATCCCTTTGCTACAGATATGATGAGGTTGGGCTTGTTTGGACCACAGTAACACGAAGCACGCTGTCACAAATGGTGCAGAACAAGGGGGGAGGATCCTGAGTACTGAGGCCATGGTGTGGAACTGAGCAGCCTGCATACTTTCTTAGACCTCCTACCCACACTGAGTCTGTTCTGTACAGAGGAATATAACTCTATCCCACTGAAGCTTTTAGAGTGTTAGATCTCCTTGATGGGCCCCTTTAAACCACACCCCCAGTCGTAGAGATCTTGAGCAAAGAAGAAACACTTACTTTGGCAAAGAATTTGATCTCCTGGTCGTGGGGAGACTTTTCGGTTTTCCCACTGCTGACAATGGCTTCTGCAAAGAGAGAGGTAAAATATTTGGTCAGAGCAAACAAACAAATGAACAATCATGGTATTTTGAGAAGCAGAGCAGGCTTTCAAAAGACAACCAGCAAGCTTAGCTGCTTTCATGAAACAGCATCTTGTAAAGTATTTTGTAACTGTGCTGGCCGGGTATGTCTCGTATCAATTCTCTCACAGTTGTCTCGCCACACCCTTTTCCGAAAGAGCTTCAGTGATGTCCACAGTCAAACAGCATGGGGAAAGTTAATAGGATGCGGTGCAAACAAACCCAAAGAGTCAGTCAAATCCAGCAGAGAAGTAAAGGAGTTTTATTTCCTCCATACTAAAAAAGTTAAGTAAGTTTTTTTAGTATGGAGGAAATAAATCTCAGCCATTGTTTTCCACCCAAATTATATGCCTCAATGAATCATGAGCAATGGTGACACAAGAAGCTAATTCATAATTATGTCATTTTTTTCTAAAGGATTGCAATGCTCTTTCCTGACAGTTTGCAGCTCTACTTACCCAAGTGAGCAATAAACTCTTGAGCAGAGTCAACATATTTCAGGATCTTCTTCAAAAACTTATAGGCAAATCTCTTTTCCATGGAGGAGGCGTCCAGCTCCATGTCCTTCATACCTCTAGATTGGACAGAGATGAACCCCAGGAGTAGCAGAGAAAAATATGAGACTTTGGTGTATTGCCCATCTTTCCCATATTGCTGAATTTAATTCTCCGAGTTGGCAGTTATTCTGGCTTAGTGGAATGAATGCCTCATCATTTGACTGACTTACTCTTGAACTTGGACCTGACTATGTGAGCATGCAACACTTTCGTGAAGGTGATTCCTCAGCAGAGTTCTCAGAAAGATCTCTGTAATTGTTACTAAGTCTATTGAGCTGGAGATAAGTCAGAGAAGACAACAAATAGTCCTCATAGGCTTGACCTGATGCTAGCTATAAATAAACATCAGCAAAATATAAATTATGTGGAATGTTAAAAGCAATGTTATGTTAAAAAAAAGAAAAAGGAAAGCAGGCTGAAAAGACCTAGGGAATGTCGTTATAAAGGTTTGTGGACGATGATGTAAAATATGGTAATCAGGGTTAGGATCACAGGGAAACGGGAATGGAAGTAATGGCTTTATGGAGGTGAAGTGTGAGTTATAAGGATATGTAGGCCAACATTCTCCCAAGAAACAGGTGGTGCAGAGGTTTTGAGGCAGGAGCATGCATTCTGGGTTGCAGGAGTGTGGCAGAGTGGTCAGGGTGGGTGGGATGGAAGATAGCAGGTATCCAAGGGGTAAAGGAACATGCAAAGCGCAGCCAATCATTTAGGGCGTTTGCAGGAACTCGTGAGAACTTTGCTGTCTCTGAGAGAAATGAGAACTGCTACTGGCAGTTCCGGAGAGGGGCGACAAGGCATTGTGGTCAACCACTCTGGCTGCTGTATTTAAAACTGGATGTAGGTGGGGGCATGGGAAAAAGCAGAGAGCACCATGGGAAACCACCTCAGTAATGATGTTGAGATTGCATGAAGGCAGTGAAAAGTGGGTAGATTCTGCACAAGTTTTAAAGGCAGAACAATTACATTTTCTTAAAGATCGAGGTGACTTGGGAACAAAGAGACTAGTCAAGGTTTTGGGCTTGAACAACTGAAAATAGACTTTTGCCAGCAGATAGGAAGGGTGAAGTTAGAGAAGGCTTTCTCCTGGTGATGGGGCCTCACGTTATCACAGGCCCACTTAGGGCTCCCATGGGACCCCATATATGGCAGATAACTACCCAGAACAGGACTGCTGAATTTAATTTATCCCTAATTATATGTCCTCGACTTCCTTTGGTTACAGTAAAGGGGAATTTTTCATTTCTGTGAGCAAGGGATTTTCTCAGCAAATCACACCCCACATTCATCTTAGTGTTAAAAGGAGGATTAAAGGGGGGCGGGGAGCCTTTCTCAAATGCTTCCCCAGAGGCTGTCTCCTGCAGCATGACCTTTCCTACCCGACAATACGGCAAATACATTTGGTAATTGTCTTTCTGTGAGCTACAACAGAAATATTTGTATAGTTTTTATTTATTTAACACTAACTAGCAAAAAAAAAATCTCTAGGAAATTAAAAAGAGAAATAACTTGCTTGGCGAACACTTCTTTGAGGAGGAATGGGTGTATTAGAGCAGGCCCACCCCTTTGCTTTCCTGCCTACAAGGAAGCTGGCAAGCACAATGCTACATAGCTCGCCATAGACATCTGGTTAGTGAGTAAGCACATCCCTTTAGGAGTGCGCAGTCCAAGGCAGCTGCATAGAGAATGTTCCCCAGCTTGTGATAAAATGACTTAGACATCGAGATGTGTTCCATCTCCCCAGAAGAACTGCGGCTTCAGAAGAATCAATTCCTGTGGTTCAAAGGCTGCTTCTGTTAGCTGTGCTTGCTGTTATTATGCAGTTTAACAAAATATAAACCCGTCATGTCAAAGTTCGGAAGAATTGCTGGCTATTTTACAAAGATCCTCAGCTGAAAATGTATAAATACAGTTTTGAATTAAGGATTAGCAAGATATCTAAAAGAGAGAGGGAAGAAATCTAAAAAAAAATCATCTAGCATTTCAAACATTATTTTGCTTGTGCTTCAAGTTCTCGTTTCTCTTTAAAAGAAGCTAAATTCTAAAGCTGCATGGGTGTATTATGAATGTGATTTATAACTCCCATCTCTTGGACCAATATACAAAGATAAGGCTTTGACCTATAACATAACATTTATGAGTGCATATGCAAGGAATCATTACACCCTTTCCAAGAGTGTCAAGCACTGCCATTACTGTCATGATTTTTGGAGTTGGGTGATTGAATACCCAAGCCTGAAGCCAAATTCACATCCCCTCCCCTGCCCCATTAATACCACGTGGAAGATGAAGACTTACCTAGAAACTATAATGCCATTCACCTGGAGGAATTTGAACAGGTCCTGTGCCTTTTCTCGATCCCTGAACTTTTCCTTGGCAGTCAAGGTGTCATAGGGTACCAAGAGAGGGTGACTGCCACCACCTGGAATAAGGTGAGAGAAAAGCACAAACTGTCTTCCTTTGTACTCCTGGGAAAACATAGCTGCCACGCTCCCAGGCTCACTTTCCCCATAGGGCGCTGTGAACGAGCTCACCTTTGCTCTCCAGCTCCTGCTTCTTCTTCTTGGCCCAGATGTTGTGATAGTTCTCAGCCACCACCTCCACCATTCCCTGTTCCCCAACCCGAGAGATGCAAGTTAGAGAGAAGCCAAGCAAGGAAAACCACTTTCTATCTTCCAGGTTCCGGAACAGCACCACCAAGTGCTACTTGCTTGCTGCTGGAGGTCTACCATCGCTAATTATTCTGCGCGACACCCCTCATTAGCTTTATATCATCCCATACACAGGAAGCATTTTTGGATTCTGTCCTTCCCTTGCAACTTTTATTATCCTGGCAGTTGAGTGCATCCAGGAGAAGCACGCATTTCCAGCCAAAGTCGCACATTGCCAGCGCCTCATTTATCTTACTGTTATATTTCTCATCAAATGAGCAGGAGGAGTCAGGTCAAAGTCAAGAATCTAAGGAAACTTTTACCTAAACAAACTGAAAGAAAAAAATCACTCCTTGCTGGAAACTGCTGTCATTGAGGTTTATCAAACAGAATGAATGTTTCTATAAGGTGTATACAGCTCTGACTTAGAGCAAAGGATGCTCTTTAGAAAAAAAACTCCCTCTAAGATCCAAGGGGCTGGCCATTGGGCTTCTTTCTCAGGCTGGAACAGAGGCCACAGGCACTGATACATGCAGGAAAGGAGGAGTCGAGAGAAGCACCTCAAAACTTTTAGTTACATCTATTGGTTTTATAGCTCTGAGCTCAACAGTGATCCCTTTCCTGCTTAATTGTGGGGAAACTGAGCATAGCTGCTGTGGCATGCAGGGTGGCCTCACGGCTTGTGAGATTTATGAGGAGCACACAGGCATTTCCTTTCAGGTGATATATCTAACCAAGAGAGTTTGACACGGGAACCCTGCCAACTAGTCTTCCTTTTACCCATTACCGTTTATGGTACTCTTGGAAGAAGTCCCTTCTTAGATGACTGGCTAGTTCTCTGGTGTTTCCCCCATAGCTTCGACACAACACAGCTCTCTTCGGGTTTAATATCTTAGTGATAATATGTTCTAGGTATACTCTCTGCTTTTCTCTTTTACTCTTCAGAGGGTAACATGCCCTGTCCCGGAAAGATCTAGAAGGCACCGATGTTCTGCATCTGGGTTGGCACTGACCTGGAGCTCCCTGGACAGCACAACATTTGAGAGATCCAGCGGGGCTGGGCTGTAGCTGTTACCCTAGGAGAGCAGAGGCAGAGTTACTAGGTTATCCGCCTCCACAAACACGTGGCTGCCCCAAACCCCACTGTTCACCTTGGGTGGTCCCATCACCACACCTCAGGGAGTGCTTTCCTAGATCTGCAATGGTTTCTATTCGCCAAGTGTTGCCTACTAAGTGCTGCACTCGTACCTGGTTGACCTGATTCGACACACACCGAAGTTTCTCATTCTCTCTTTGTTGGACCAAAGCTTCTCCTTCTCTGGTCCTTTCCACTGTCCAGCCCACAGCGAGCATGGTTTTCAGGGATTCTCTGGCAGGCCAGCGATAAATTTCCTTCTCCTAGAGGAAGTGCGCACAAAAGAACTGGGAAGAACACACCTTACCCGTTTCCCCACAGCACACAGAGAAGATAATTGGCCCCACCCTCCCTTCACAATGTCATTTGCAGAATCTTGTGTATAATATAGTTTTTCTGATGTTGTTGAATTTTTTAAGTTGGGAAATGAACCACTATTATCAATGGCATTGCCTATAGTTTATAAAGAAGTGAAGGGCCAGGGAAAAGACTCATTGTGTCTTCTGTTTAAGATGGAGGGACACTGTCAAAATGCATTTGCACCGAGCTTTTCCTTGATCCTGGGAAACATAACTTCTTAGAATTCTTTTGATATCAGCCCAATTTTATGAATGGTCAACAGTCAAAGATATATATATATATATATATATATATATATATATATGTCATCCCTTACATATGACATCACACTTAAGCTTACAAATAACACCTATGGATTGCAAGCTCGGATTCAGAGTTGAGATGAACCATACTACTTAATTTAAAAAGGAAGGAGGGAAGGAAGGAAGAAAGAACAAGAGAGCTGTTTCTGCTTCCATAGGGATTTTCCATTCTCACCATCCTCCATGTAGTGGAAATCTCTTCTGTTTAAATCTTTTTCTCAAAATTTCTTCATCCTGTCTCAACAGCATAATATTCTAACAAACCCCTTCCTAGTTGTTTGGTTGGAGGAGAAACACAAGTGCATTTTGGACCATCTGCCAGCGCTAACTAGAGCTCCTTTCACACGTGGTTTCTTAGAGCCAAAGAACAGAATGTGATGTTGAGGTTTGGGAAGTTCATGGAAGCTGCTGAGGACTGTGAGAGGGATGGGCTGTCTGATACAATCCCCGAGGAAGGACACAGCAGGCCACACAGTTACAAATCCTGCTTCTTACCTTCTCTGTTAATGTCTTGAAGGGCCGTATCAGTGGGTGGGTCTTCACGTTTTCATCCAGGGAAATTCCATATTTCCATCCACTGTGACTCTGTAGAAATGTTCTCAGTTCAAACCAAGAGCCTGCTAGATGACCCAGATCTCTGCTTCTGTTTTCTCAAGTAGCATAATGGATCATGACAGAGATTAAAAAGTCCCTTCACAGATGTCTAACTGCCCCTTTCCGGCTGTCAGGACTGTGCCTTCCCTATCCTGACCTTTGCCCCTGCAGTCTCTCTTGTTCGAGCTGCTGTCCTCTTCACTGTTTTGCTTGTAAGTTCTAGGGCCACTTAGAAGGCTGTTTCAAAAGACCCTGAGAACATGAGCATCAGGACGGTGTGACAAACTCATCAAGATCAGTGGCAGATCTCAGAGGGGACCAGATCTACCACCAGCCACCGAGAGGGGCCTGCTTGGTAAGATCACAGCGGGTGCATGCTTTTCAGGGTCATGGAAGCTCAAGACAGAAAAGCACCACTAATGGGTACCTTCTTCTGGAGGAGTCTGGAACACTATGGATGTAGAGCTGAGTAGGAGCCCCCGACTTTCTTAGCATCCAATCCCAAATATTCCCAGCTACTCATTCTGTTCCCAACCTCTGCCTCCACCTAATTGTCAAAAGTGCATGCTTTCCAAGATTCCCTTCCCAAGAGGCACATTCTTCCTGCGTGCTCTAATCTAGGTCTGTGGTTTCAGCTACCACTGATGACTGATGTCAGATCAGCATCTCGAAGCAGAGCTGACTTCCAATTTCCAAACAGTATGAACTCAGCCTGATGTGTTACCAGGCTAAAGAGGACCCGACACTTATTTCTTTCAATGCCTCCTTCTCTTGGGTTCCTTTACCCCAGGGGCTCGCCCCTTCTTGAGCACCCACCCAGTTTCTAATCCTGTAACAGGGGGTCCTTGCTGACTCTGCTCACCTCGCATCTCTCTGCCTCCTAGACCCACTCCTCTGCCCGCCTCTCTCCAGTTTCCTTCATAGTATGAGCTCACCTTGGTGGCTGCAAAAGCTTCCTAAGCATTCTCCTTGCCTCCAATCTTGCCACGTATTTATGGATTCATTTTCTACTACTGTTAGGAGATACTCACCCAACTCGTCCTGCTAGAGAACTCTATTTCCTTATGATTTCTGATTGTTACCTGCTACCATGGGAAAAATGGAAACTCTCACATGGCTTCTAAATCTGTAAATCTATCCATGTTCATCTCTCCTCTTCCTCCCCCTGCCCTACTTCATGTTCTAGCTGCGTGGTTCCCCAAACCAATAAACTGTCTCTGGTCTCTCTTGGTCTTCCTGTGCTGACCCAGCAATAAACTCACCACTTCCTGGCAATGACTGCAATGAATGCCTAGCCATCTGTAAATGTTACCACTCTAGATGGCATCTGTGGACACCAACTGTGGGATTTGGTACCTCTACATGTTCTAACCCTGTGCTCATGCCAAACATAGAACTGCATAAACCATACCTGGGTAATTCTACTTCTCCCATAGGAAGAGTGGTACTTAAAAATGTTAAATTATGTATTTGCACATGTGAGTTCAGTGTCCTCAGAGGCCAGAAGAAGGTGATGGATTCCCTCAAAGTTGAAGTTACAGGCAGGACCTCTGGACAATGGTGAGCAAGTATATATATATATATATCCTTGCTTTCATGAAGCCTCATGCTGGCATCGTGGAGAAATGATAATCAAATAACATGTTAGCAGATATATAACTGATGATTGGGTCAAACATACAAAAGTGCAACTGTTATAAATTATGCTAATGTTTTTATATATAAATGACTTTAGGAATACTACGAAGGAGGAGAATAAGGCATTAAGATGACTTGCATATAGGAAATCTGGGTGAGTCTCAGCCTCAGAATGAATGCTTAGATTGACACCTGCAGGATGAGGTAGGGATGGCAGGTGACTACCTTGCTCAGTCACGGAAGTGTTCTGTGCACATGAAGAGTGTGTGACAGAGGATCTGAAAGTGCAGGAAGAGACAGATGGGCAGAGAGAAAAGGGAGATCTCATCGAGAGGCAGGCAGGGTGATGCCCACTAGTTCATGTGGGAATTTTGACCTTTATTTTTAAGAAGAATTAGAACTTATTAAAGAATTTTAAGATGGAATGGGGGCTGGACAGAAGGAGCACTAATATCATGTGACCAGGTATGCATACTGGGAACATTACTTGATGTGAAGAAAAGACTAGAGAAAATGCACACGAGGAGGCCAGCCAGGTGCTAATAGTGGCCTGGGGCAAAGGTGATGGCAGCTAGGACTGTTCACACCATGGAGAGAGAGAGAGAGAGAGAGAGAGAGAGAGAGAGAGAGAGAGAGAGAGAGAAGAAGAAGAAGAAGGAGGAGGAGGAGGAGGAGGAGGAGGAGGAGGAGGAGGAGGAAGAAGAAGAAGAAGAAGAAGAAGAAGAAGAAGAAGAAGAAGAAGAAGAAGAAGAAGAAGAAGAAGAAGAAGAGGAGAGCTGTACAAATTCATAAAGAGTTGAAGAGATAAAATACACAATTTAAAGATGGATTAGTTATGCCTGTGGATTCATAGATACTTCTCTCCCTAACCCATGGTTTGGACAAATGTCCACGCTGGAAAGAAATGAGAAAATGCATGTGTTCTAGACTCTAGAGTCTAAGGTAAGCAAGTACAATTGGCCACCTTTTCTTTTCTTGTATAAAGTTTTATTGGCACAAGGCCCCCTTTTTGTTGTCAGATGATGTGGGATTCCTCTCTGAATGCTATGAATATGTTTTATTACCATTGGTTAATAAAGAAGCTACTTTGGTCTATGGTGAGGCAGAATACAGCGAGGCGGGGAAACTAAACTGAATGCAGAAAGAAAGAAGGCAGACTCAGGCACACTCCATTTAGCGGCTCAGAAAACAAGATGTGAGGTAACAAACCATGAGCCGCACGGTAAAATATAAAAAAAAAATAGAAATGGGTTAATTTAAGATGTATGAGCTAGCTAGAAATATGCCTGAGCTGTTGGCCAAACAGTGTTGTAATTAATATAGTTTTTGTGTGATTATTCAAGTCTGGGTGGCTGGGAAATGAAAGTGCAGCCTCCAGTTAAGTCAATGTTTTGTCTGTGGCTACTTTTATGCTATAACAGTGGAAATGAGTCATTGCCATGGGCAACGTCTGATCCACAAAGCTGCAAATGTTCATTCTCCATTTCATGATTGATTATTTGGTTATCGTCATGGCCTTTATACATAAGAGGCTTACCCATCCTGGTCTACAATGATGAGGTATAGCTTATTCCAAAGTTCAGGTTGTTATCAGTAGTGTAAGTAGGAACCCTCAAGAAGATGAGAGCTGAGCGCAGATCCACACCGAGCTGAGGTGGTGGCTCATGGTTTCCCTCATCTGCGACTTCACCATAGGGAGATGACATTCTATGACCCTGCTTTTGAAATACACCCACTGCTACAAGCTGTAAGCTGAGCAGTGGTCCCATCCCTTCACTGCCTGCCCACTCCAATCCTGTGTGGTTTTGGCATAGCAATTAAACTTATTAAGCATCCTGACCTCACATGGGGAGGAATTGCAAACAACAGATGGACTAAGTGTCTAGAAGTCCTAGTGGTGCCCAGCGAAGGAGGGCCCTCATGTGGCCTTTCTGGAATACAATTCCTCTTCCCAAGCAAAAACAAGAGTAAGGCTTTCAATTTTAGTTGTTCTTTTCCAATGTTGAGTTCAAAGAAAAAAAAATTAAATAACAAGCTTCCCACCCTGATGAAACATTCATGTTAAACATGCAAGTGCATGCTCGGGCCTACACTCCAGGCAACACAGCGATAAGGAAGCAATCGGCACTCCCAGAATGGCTTGTTTTCTTGAACACGACAAACGCAGCACCAGCAGCTGCCAACGCCTATGTCTTTGACCTCTACCAACCCAGGGAAATTGCTGCCCAGAAATAATGAAAGCTCTTGGCATGGAGTCTCTGTCACTTAGATAAATCAGGCAGATTTCCAGGATCCGACCCAATAATGTTCTTGGGCTTCCCCCCCCCCCCTGCCAACTGTCAGTCAGATGATAATCCCTACCTTGTCACAGGCCCATTTGTCATGAGAATGCTCGGCATACTTGGTGACAATATATTCCAATTTTTCAGGCAAGGAAAAGCTGCGGATTGAGAAAAAGGTATTATAGGCTCCGTAAGTGTTTCAGCCTGATATTGTAAAAGGCAGATAGAAGAAACAATTTGCTGTCACTAGCAGGATTTGCTAACAGCTAACCTCATAGCTTAAGCTACTTTAGACACAGTCTATGCTGCTGAGCAGTGGTGGTGGGTCAGCGTTGTGTTCCAGGCAACACCCAGGTCTGATCACAAGATCTCTCTGCAGAAACATCTGCACATAAATGGCCTTCCGCCGGATGCTCTGAGCCCTCCCGGCTCCTAAGGTATCACTGTGGATTTCAAAGCCAGTTCTGGTCTCTGTCAATGAGAATCTTGCCATCCTCTAACTCCAGTCTGAGAACAACAGACTGTGAAGCTAGACAGTCAGATTACAAGATATTGGTTATCTGTTATTTTGAACTAGTGACTCATTACAAATAGAATTTTGGAAATACAGTAGATGCCTGTCATTTCTCTTTGCCTAGCAGTTCCCAGCCATTGTTCATCTTCCTGTGTCTCTATGGTCTTCTGGTGTTGCATATGACGTTAGGTGCACTGCCACCAAGGTCAGCATATGCCTAGATGGATCAAATTCATTCTCCCTGGAACTTGAACCTAGAATTCGATGAGACAAGGGCAGCGAGAAGCTCAAGATGACTCATCCAATGGAGACAGCTGAGACTGTCATTGTCCTTGGAGTGGCCTGGCTTGAGAGTTTATTTATTTATTTATTTATTTATTTATTTATTTACGATGTATACAATATTCTCTGCCCCAGACCCCATTACAGATGGTTGTGAGCCACCATGTGGTTGCTGGGAATTGAACTCAGGACCTTTGGAAGAGCAGGCAATGCTCTTAATCTCTGAGCCATTTCTCCAGCCCCAGCTTGAGAGTTTTCTATTAGGGTCTGGTAATGGCCCCACGTCTTGGTAATCAGGCCTCTTTGCTTTTAGGAATGGGCCCAGTCTTTAGTCCTCACATTACTCAATTTACTGAAGTCTAAGGTGTGTCTGAAGCAACAAGAGCACTCCAAATACTACGGAGCCGCTCGTCATTGGCACACAGTTGGTGGAGTAGTGTTGATAATGTTTGTAACACCATCATTCACCACGTCATTTGCTCTGTCATCTTTTCATGTGCTTACATTTTTATAAGGCAAACTTCTCTAACACCAGCATGTGTTTTCTTTTCTTGCCCAAGATTTCCATTTTTACCAAATCCTTTATCTCTTTCTTGTAGGAAGTTCGATTCTGTTTCTCACCATCCCCTCACTCAAGGCTTTATCCAATGGAATGTGCACTTCATTATCTCAATGACGAATTTTCTAGCCTAGCAGAGCTGACCGTCCTAGGAAGGACTTAGGCTCCTATTGAGAGCCACTGTCACCAAACACAACCCAGGGGTGAAGTCAGTTGCCCCTACATATATACTCAGGACTGGGGAGGATGCTTGAAAATTTAACACAGCAATATTTTGCCTTAAGGCTAAACACACTGGAATAAGAAGTTGGATAAGAGCATCTGCTGGTCTGCTGAGCACTGGTAAAGGATTTTGGATACTCATGGGAAGAAATTATAAGACATTGCTATAGCGTGACTCCAAAGAGCTAGTATTTTAAGTATGGCAAAGAGCAGATCCAGCCTCTCGAAGGACCTCAAGTATTTGGCTGTCACCCCGAGGACTTGCTAAAGTTCTTCCGTTACCATGAGGTTGTTTTTGATGTTATTATATCTGCATAGGCCTAATTTACACAAAGCAAAGACCTTGGTCAAAAACTCATTAATAAATCAATCATATCATTTATCAGGGTGGGCCTCTTCATGCCTCAGACAACATTTATTCTTGTAAATGAGTTTATTTCATATATTAAATCAACCCCTCCAAAAAGCCTGGAATATGAGCAATATATAAAATTAGAATAGATGTATATAATATATATATTCAGAACTAGATGGATTAAACTTATGCCTGGTGTGACTTGTAGTGTTAAAGGAGATGATAAGCAGAAGGGAAAGGGAAAGGTTAAAGTTTCTATTATAGTCTGAAAGGTATCAACTATTATATAAAATATAGGAACAAGTTAGAAGTGGCTCTGAACTTACTTCATGGTGTTAATAGGTTTCGGGTCAAAGTTCCCATCTGCATCCACTGAGACCTGTTTCTCCAATGTGGCTGTGATTCTTGTATCTAAATAGTCTGGTGGCAAGGCCCCAGCAATCGCACTGAGACACGGCAGGGCCATTCGGAAAAGATCCAGGTCATATTTCTGTGAGGGGAAACAGAAAACACTCCAATAGACAAACCAGAGCCATGGCCATCATATAGGACCATTCGCTCACCAACAGAAGTGCAGATACAAGCGATGTGTTTGTCCAGGTTGATCTTCAGTACTTTCTACATAAACTAAAGTGTTCTTGGAGGATGGAATGGTAATCTGGAAAGCCCCCAAGTCACCATTCACTTTCAATTGAAAAAGATTAAAGGTTTCATTCAATGTCATTCCAAATACATGTCAAGGATGTCTAAAGATTAAGATGGTTTTCACTAGGCTAGAAAGGGCTATAAACTTCCCTGCTAAGAATAGTTATGGGAAAAGGCCCAACCAATGGCTGGAGAGGGGACTGTGAAGAACATCTAAACTCCACAGTGGCGGAGAGAGATTCACATTAATATTTTACTCGTTGCTGTGACAAACATCCCAGACCAAGGGAACTTAAGGAAGAGATCAGCATGTTGGAGGATTAGGGGGAGGCAGCTGGTCGCCTTCACTGTCAGGAGTAGAGTATATAGAAAAATGGGACCAGGCTGTCACACTTCATGGAGAGAAAGAACGAGAGGTATAAGTACTCAAAACTGGAGGCAGAAAGTGCTTTTGGAATTTGCTCTGGTGGCTGCTCTCCTGTGTGTTAGCTCAGTGGGTCTGGCAAGCTATTTGACTACTCTGAGCATTAGGTAGTTCCTATTCTGAAGCATGATTTTTTTGGGGGGTGTGTATGAGAGGATAGGAGGTAGGTAGCAGTTTAAAGGATTAATATAAAATGCTCCCGAGATCCTAAGTACAGTTCATAGAAAACAGTGAAGCCAAACTGGTGTAAGTTCTGTCTGCTGGGTCACCAGGGTCACCAGGGTCACCAGGGTCATTATTTTTAATAATGGTTTTTAGCCATTACCTTGTGGGAGAGGGAGTCAAAAATCCCCCAGAAGAGCTTCTCAGTGAGGTGCAGTTCCTCCTCCACGGCTAGCCCATAGCTCCCCCATCCCGAAGGCAGGCAGTAATACTTCCAGCACTGCTCATAGTGATTGGTCAGAAGCTGCGAGTTTCAGAACACGGGGAGGGGGGGGGCACCGGTCACATGGAGTCCAGCACATCCGTAGGCATCGGAGACATCCAGAGAGAAGAAAACAGCACAAAGAAACCATGAGGAGAAAACCAGTGTTTGAAGGAGCTGGGATGTCAACCAAGAGGTTTCATATGCCCCAGCTCTCACATCGGATGAACTCTAGCCTGAGCTGCATCTGCCTGACTAATCCTCCTGCCTCCTGATCTGCTCCAAGTAGTTACTGAAAAATGGAGAGGAGTCAGTTCTGTTTTCAATGAGAAAATACTACCCTTCAAAAGGCATGTGCGAATAATTTCATATGGCTCTGGAATATCCTGGGGCATGCTGATATGGGGAGGGGGCGGTGGACAGAAAATTGTGGGTCTGAAGATTAACGTCTGTGCTTCCTGGTCCCCCTGGCCTTTGTACTGTTCAATGTGATAGCAGTTCCATATCTGGCCAGAAGAGGGCACTAGTAACACCCCTTCCCAGCAGGTAGGAGCCACATCTGCAGGGAGTGGGGGTGTGTGTGGGGGTGCAGGGGTGTGTGTGTGTGTGTGTGTGTGTGTGTGTGTGTGTGTGTGTGTGTGGTGCGCCATTGACATGAGATGTGAACGTGAATGGACTGAGTGGCACCAGCAATGCCTCTTAGCAGAGAGCAGTGGTCTGTAGAAGCACCAGAGCCAAGTTAAGGAGTGCAGACAACAGTACCCTTTGAGATTAAGACCTGGAACTGTTAAAGTTAGAAGGAAAACAGTCTCGGAAGGACTGAGACCCTCTGTGATTGTGTGAAGCTTCCTGCTGGTTTTGGTACTGAACCAAAGGCTTCTGAGAGTTCTGCTTACTCCAATAAAACATTCCCTCAAAGCCCTGCTTGAACGAGATTGAGAGAGAGAAAGAGAGAGAGAGAGAGAGAGAGAGAGAGAGAGAGAGAGAGAGAGAGAGAGAGAGATTGTCACTCATCTCTGCTGACACAGTTTGGATTTAGAAGTAAGGTAGAAGCCCCAGCAGGAAATTGAAAGGCTTCCCTCTGGAGTGGCTACTAACTCTGGCACCATCCAGGGCTAGGTGGTCTGGGGCTATAATAGAGAAGTCATAGCAATGAGAAAATAAACAGAAAGTTCTGTGTTCTTTTTACTAACAATTAGAGAAAAGAAATAAAGAGCATCTGTTGCAGGGGGAACACAAAACAAGGTAGGTGGAAAGGGACATTTTAGGTCCTTTGAAAGACCACAGAGAGGGCTGGAACAATGGCTCAGTGGTTAAGAGCACTGGTTTGATTCCTGGCATATACAGAGGCTCACAACCATTTATAACTCCAGTCCCAGGGATCCTGACACCCTCTCCTGGCCTCTGTTGATACCACATGCAGGTATTGCCCAGCCATACATGTAGGCAAAACACCAGCACACACAAAATAATAAGTAATATTTTTTTTTAAAAAAGAAAAAAAACCACAGGGCTTTCAAAGCTTTTTGAGGTTAAAAATATTCTAAAACCCTAGTTAGGATAAGAAAGGCCCAAATCCGAGTCTCCTTAGCAAACTCTGATTAAAAGTCAAGAGTGGAAGGCAACTCAAAAGAACCACAGCAGGTAACAGCTACAAGCTTGGGCTTTTGAAGTTGAAGATTCAAAATGCAGATTGGATTTGGGCATTGCATCTTGTGGAGCTGTCAAAATCCAACATGTGCGTTGTTTCTCTGATTGTGTTGGCTCTGTGCACATCATCTCTGTGCAGACTCTGCACATCATCTCTGTGTAGACTCTGTGCACACCATCTCTATAGACTCTGTGCACACCATCTCTGTAGACTCTGTGCACATCATCTCTGTAGACTGTGTACATCATCTCTGTGGAGACTCTGTACACATCATTTCTATGCAGGCCCAGCACATCATCTCTGTGCAGCCCCAGCACATCAACTCTTGCACCACTGACTGCATGCACTTCTGCAGTGATGGTGATGCTTACCTTAAGAGGCATTTTGCAGTACTCGCTGAGCAGCGGCACATCAAAAACCAGACGTCGTAGGAGTTGCTGTAACATGGAAGGTCTCAAGTGACTGTGATTCAGAGAGAGAAAGCAGGAAGATGGGACGAAGTAAATACCAAACAATGAAAAGAGGAAGTTCAGAAAAATGAAAGGGCAAGAAGAAAGAATGAAAGAAGCATACATTAGGGTCAGCAAGAGGGCTTAGTGGGTAAGGGCACTTGGTCGGTTGGTGCACAAACCTGAATTTGATCGTCTCCCTATCCCAGAGTGGAAGGAGATAATCAATTCAAGAAAGCGGTTCTCGGATCTCTACATGTGCCTTGTAGCACAAGGACACACACACACACACACACACACACACACACACACCAATAAAATATAAAATTTAAAAAGAGGCATACATTAGGGTTAAGTATCAAAACAAAGAGTGTCTTAACACAGATCCTGAGTAAATGATAGTGGATGGTAAAGCCTTCCGTTTAAAAATGGAATATGGCTAAAATATAAAAAAGGGACATGTGCTAATGAACTGGGATGTTAAGAGTCAATTCCAGCTACCAGGAGTCAGCTTGTTCTGGGGGCCGTATGCGTTGAAAATGTATTCAGTGATCACGTGCAAAGCACATAACAGAAAGAAGACGTAGCTGGCTTCATAGCCATCTCTAAGGACTTCTAAGAACTAAGGATCTTCTCTCGTCTAAGACAGGGTTTCACTGTGATGCTGTAAAGGAAGAAGATAAACTGATCAGCAGCAGAGGTGGGCTCTGAGGCCACCTACTGGTACCGTCTGAAGGCAGCCCTAATGTCTCCCTGGTTACAATCTGATCAGGAATTTCACACAATTGGAACTATTTTGTAGGGCGTTTATTTTTCAGGACAACTGTGTAAATGGCAAACACAGTAACTATACATTAAGGAAAGACTTATCAAATTACAGAGTTCATGACTGTGGTATATGGTGTAAATAAATTCTGAGATAGAGAAAGGAGAGATAGGGGAGGTTAACTTTTTAGCTTCAGATGCCAAACTAAAGTCCAGAGGGACCTGTGGATTTTCTCCAGAGCATGAACACACCGCACACGCAAGCACACACACATACCATACACACATAATACCTCATACACACAAATAAATACACATATACACATACATACACACAGACACAATGCATACACACATAGACATACACATCCACACACATATACACACATACATAAACACACACACACACACATGAATTTGCTATAAAATTTCAGTTCATGAGTCCCCAGATTGCTTTCATTGCTACCTAAGGAGCTTTAGAGGCAAGATCAGTGGGTAAAGGAGACTTAATAGATAATTTGTCAAAGACCCTTCAGCAAGGAGGATGCATGCCGGTTGAGAGAGACAAAACCTATCTATTTCACATCCTTTCCCAGAACCAGCCTTGTGATAAAAAGCCCTGGGATGAGAAAGGCTAATCAAAACCCAGCCCCAAAGTAGCAGCCCTATCACTGAATCTACTAATTACGACTTAAAATTGACTCAGTGTTTCTTATTACTGTTCAGATAATTAGCAACTGTTGTCCAATAAATCTGTGACTCCATTGTTGTCTAACTGTCTTAGCTAGTTTTAATGCCAGTTTGACACAATCTGAAGTCACCTAGGGAAGGGGGCTCAACTGAGAAAATGCCTTCATAAAATAGGGCAGCAGGCAAACCTGTGTGGAATTTTGGGGTGGGGCCACCCTTGGGTTGTGGTCCTAAGTTCTATAGGAGAGCAGGCTGAGCAAGCCTAAGGAGCAAGCCAGTAAGCAGCACCCCTCCAGATCCTCTGTATCAGCTCCTGCCTCCAGGTTCCTGCCCTGTGTGAGTTCTTGTCCCATCTTCCTTCAACACTGAAGAGTAGTAAGCCAAATAAACCCTTCCCTCCCTAACTTGCTTTATGGTCATGGTGTTACAGCACAGCAATAGAACCCTAACCAAGATGCTGATGTTTTATAAATGAATAATAAAATGCCTAGTTATGATCAGTCGGCTGATCTCAGGTTGGCAGAAGAGGAGAGCATTGCCCCAAGAACTACAGAGACAGAATGGGGAGCTTATTTGAGGGTCAACGTGAACTTCAACTTTCCCCAAACTCTGGTTTCTTTGAAGCTTATTTCTAGTTGCCAAAGAACCTGGCTTTTCTATTTGGAAAGAGCTAAGGCCAAGACACCAGGGCTCCTGGGGCTGGAGAAATGGCTCAGTGGTTAAGAGCATTGCCTGCTCTTCCAAAGGTCCTGAGTTCAATTCCCGACAACCACATGGTGGCTCACAACCATCTGTAAAGAGGTCTGGTGCCCTCTTCTGGCCTGCAGACATGCACACAGACAGAATATTGTATACATAATAAATAAATATTTAAAAAAAAGACACCGGGCTCCCTTCTTGATGTGGATCTATTCTGAGTTCAAGTTCAGCCAAAGCCAGACCAAGGACAGCTTAGCTCTTCACACAGGCACAGCATGGACGCTGACAGAGAGGAGTTGTTCTTAAGGAAAGCTAACACTTAGTTCCATTGCCTCTACTGAGAAGGGATGTGGAGACTTACATCAGTAAGAAATGAGATCAGCAATCTTCCTTTTCAGGTGGTGAAAGAGAAAACCCGCATCTCTGTAACCCTTAGTGGATGAGTGTGTCTACAAAGCTTTGTCTATCCTGCAAGACCACCAGCCCCCTATTGAGCTTCATTTTCTACCAGTGATAGCAGCCTTGGAATGAGTGAAGTAGTCTGTGTATTGTCTTAGTAAGGGTTTCTATTGCTGCAATGAAAGACCATGAACAAAAAGCAAGTCGGGAGAAAGGGATTATTTGGATTGTACTTCTATACTGCTGATCGTCATCAAAGTCAGGATAGGAGCTCAAACAGGGTGGGAACCTGTAGGTAGGCGCTGATGCAGAAGCCATGGAGAGGAGCTACTTAGTGGCTTGTTTCCCATGACTTGCTTGGTCTGCTCTCCTAAAGAACCCAGGACCAGCACAATGGGCTAGGCCCTCTACAATCAATCACCAATTAAGAAAATGCCTTGCGGTTGGATCTTACGGAGGCGTTTTTCTAACCCAAGGCTTCTTCCTTTTAGATAACTCTAGTTTCTGTCAAGTTTAGACAAAACTAGCCAGCACAATTGACCCCTTGTCAACTTGACACACAAACACATCACTATTAAGCAACAATTCTTCCTTCCTTATTGGTTCCCAAGATCTCACATTAAAATCAAAATTTTAAAATACCAGTCTTTACAAATTCAAACACATTAAAATTTCAGTTTTTAAAAAAATATCCGATCTCCTCTCTAAAAATACCAAATCTCTTTTAAAAGTTCAGTGTCTTTCTTTCAACCGTGGGTTCCTGTAAAAAATTAAATTAAATTAAATTAAATTAAATACCTTCTTACTTCAAGAAGGAATAACCAGGGCACAGTCACAATCGAATCAAAACCAAGCCAAATTCCAACCGAGTAAACAACACAATGTTCAGCATCAGAATACGCTCATAGTCTCCTGGGGTCATCCAACACCCTTGGGTGACTTCCACAGCTCTGCCCCTGCAGCATGCACAGCCTGTCTTCTAAGCTCAGGGAGGCTCCCCTACCCACTGCTGCTGTTCTTGGTTGTACTCTCATGGTACTGGCACCTCCAAAATGCTGGGGTGTTCCGCTGCAGCTGGGCTGCACATTTACCAGTAGCCCTTCATAGGTTTCCTTCATAGTGTCAAGTCTCCATTTCTCTGCAAGGCTCCTTCAACCCTGGGCCTTTAACTGCTACTGAGGCTGCACCTTTACCAATGGCCTCTCCTGGTGTCAAGCCTCAGATGCTATCCAAGACCCCTTCATGCCTTCGAAACTAGTACTACCTCGGTGAGGCTCACATTACCAAGTTCTGCTTCCAGCATGAGGTACAACCTTGACCACCTCTGGAACATAGCTTCTGCGTGTTGGCTCTCAGAAAACACTTTGCAGAAGATTTCACCTCAGCAATGCTGGTCTCTTCTCAATCACTACTAATTTCTTAGCTCTAGCTAACCAGCATTGATTGTCTCAGTAACACAGAGGTTTCCCTTCAAAGGTATTGGCCACTTGTTGATCATGGCTGACTATTTTTATGGTTTGATTGTTCTTTTTAGTACCGAGTAATATTCCATTTCCTGGACTTACACAGCTTGTTATCCATTGACTTATTTAATGCTGTTTAAAACTTTGTTAAAGATGACTAATACAAATAAAAATCAAGTTTTTATAAAATGTATATATATTATATATAATGAGTAACATGATATATGATGTGAACTGTCAAATAATTTGAGTAAACACAAGGATTATGATTATTGAAATTACAGTAAGAGTTTTCCGACTTTGTGAGGAACTGCAATGTAGAAAAAGTAGATGCACTGTTTTGCATCCCCATTAACAGTCCATGAGAGTCCTGTCTGCCCCACATCTTCAGCGTCTGTTTCGTCATCAACGCAGAGTCTAAGGTAAGTCACAATAGCAGACAGACGAGATTTTAGCTAATGTTTGAATGAGGAACAATTCTGATGAATCTTCCTCTAGTCATCATGAGCCTTCTAATGCATGTGACTGGGACACGGGCCACCAAGAACAATGGGGAACCATGTCCCTGTGGCGTCTAAAATGGGAACCTGCTGACCATTTCACAAGCGCGTCTCAATCACAACTGGGGATCATTCAAAGAATCAATTTCTCAAGGAGCTTCAGTGCTAGAATCCTGGATTCTATCCCACAGGAGTTTGAATCCTGGGGCTGGGATATGGTCTGGGAACTGGGAAATCCATCTAGGATCCCACAAAGTGACTCTAACACACAGCCGAGAAACTACTAGATTGCAGCAGCAGGTTGGAATCCTAGACTGTTGTGTGAGACCAGTTGCTGAAAAGACCTCATCCTTCATCCATCTAGACTGGATGCAGATGCCCAGTGTTCTTTGTCGGCTTTGATGCCTGCTTACATGGACAAAAGCTGTTTTTATTCCCCACCGTGACCAGATTATTTTGCTCCAGTCTTGGGAGGCCTGGAGGTGAAATGTTCTGATTTACAGATAGAGTTTGATTTCTGTGAAAAATTTCTTTCTTGTTCTCTCTTAGACGGTGGAGAAATCTTTCTGGGTAGTTCTTCAGAACTAGACAATTAGTTCATTATAGAAATATTTCAGGCACAAAAGACAAAATCGGTTTCCCTGGTTTTTCACCCCAGTGGGTAAATCCTGAGCAGTGTCCTCCTCTTCCCCATGATGAGAGAAGATTTCAAAGAAGATTGTGTGACAATACAGGTCAGTGACATTTTAGGAGAGATGGCGGGGGGAGGTACCTGATGACGGTCTGGGAGCTTCTCTCCTCAGACTTTATAACCAGTCTCACAATGCATTACTGTATTATGTACCGTATAGCTGTGGATACATATGCACAAGTCAAAAGTAAAGGAGGGCACACTTACTTGCAAATGGCAAGCAAACATTCTTCTATGGTGTCCCTCTGTGCCTTGGTGAGGGACCGTCCTTTGGAAAGCCTGTATATTGTCTGCAGTGTAGAATCAATCAGAGAGGTGCAGTGCTCTGTCCCAGAAAAGAGAGGGGCGCATCTAGTAAGGAGTGGGAGCACAGCCGAACATATGTACCTGTTGAGAGCCAGTGCAGACTCGGTGGTGCTGAGGGACACCTGAGAAAGGGAGTGAGGGCGTTAGTTAACCTCGCAGAAAGCAGCCCGTTCACCTTGTGTATGGGAAGTTTCCTCAGAGAAACTTAGACACAGCTGTACTCACAGGCTATCTGGAGAGGGCACCCGTGCCCACAGATAAGCAGCGAAGACACGGGGTAAGTTAAACACGCAGGCATCCTTCAAAGGAAGGAGATGTTAAACTTGTTCCTCCTGGAATGCTGGGAATGGATGTGGTTTACAACCTGGTGATCCTTTGCTGTCTTTCTGCTCATATCTCCCAGAATTTATGTTTTACTCACCCCAGGCCTTTCCCCTTAAATCGCTTGAGCATTGCTTTTAGTGCATAAAACTCATCCTTGAGATGTCATTTGTGTTTTACAACAATCTAAGTGACTTCTATGTTTTCTTAGGGCCAGGCCAAATCCTGGCCCCTGCTGGCATTGCACTTACCTCAGTCAGCCTTCCTAGACCTTATCTTAGGTGTGGTTTCTAAGTCAACAAGAACCCATTTTAGGAAGGAAACCATATCTACATTGTAAAGAGCTTCTATGTAGACATGGCTTATGCTTCCTTGTACTCATGGGAGTGAGTTAAATATGCTATGCTTAAATACGGTAAAAATAAACAAACTTAGGTCAGACTCTCAAAGTCTTGGCCTGGCACCAGCTACCTAAACTGGACCACCCTGAGTTTCATTCTCCCCTCACCTGGATCACTTCTCTGCCAGCTGGACAGCCTACAGGGACCTCTACACACTTCTTTTTCCCATTTAAAAGAAAAAAAAAAGGATTATCCCCTATCCCCAGACACAAAGCAAACATCTAGAAATGACTGGATTCTAAATGGTCTCAGGGAAGAATTTTAAGCTTTCACTGAATTCAGTCAATGGGCATCAACTGCTATTTGAATGCCCAGGTTCCAGATGTTTGCATCCTCATTCTGTATGGAGCTCTCACTTGTTACCTTATGGGCAGGAGTCTCACAGGTTGACTTCCCGGGATAAAGGTTAATAAATGGGTGTATACTGTCCTTCAAATCCACCAGCTTTACGAAGAGAAAGTGGCTTTCTGATGCCCACTAGTTAATTTATTCGTATTCTGGGCTGTTCACAACCTGGTAAATGATACGAGGGTTGACCTCACTAACAGGAACCAGACGCTGCAGGAGAAGTACAAAAAGGAACAGGAATCTAGGGCCTTCTCCAAAGCTCTGGAATAATCCTCTTTCACTTTGTTCCTCTTTGTAAACTTAGATGGACAAGCTGAATTCGGGGATGATCCATTTAGTGACACTAAATATAGCCAAAGCGTGGCGTGACTAATGTCATTGTTGAAGACTGAAGGACTTCAGAAGAAGCCTTGAGACCCACAGAGATAAAATGTCATTATTTCCTGCAATTATCACAGCTATTATATCTGAATGAACATGTCCTACAACTTATGATTTGGGAAACTGTTTTCTTTGAAGCCTTCACATTTCTGGGTGTTCATATTAATTATCAGAAGTTCATCTTCTGGAGACATTGGCAACTACACTGGAGATCATAGCTCATCTTTCTCATTTATGTCTTTCAGGGACTGCGTGGTTCAAACGAGGAAGCGGGGCTTGCAGTCCTGCGGCTTGAAAGTTCTCAGATGAGGAACTGAACATAAAATCTCTCTCTTTATTTTTATTTATTTTTTTGGAGGGGCAGATGGTGCTTTGGCAAGCACGTGATCAAACATCAAATGCTAGAAGAGAATTTGCTATTTGAACTACAAAAAGAATTAAAGGCTTTAATCAGGAAACTTGAAGTCCACAAATTTGAAAAGTTATTTTTAAAACCTAGGGATTTATAGAAAAGCTCCAAACAAGAGTAGTGCTGGGTGGGTTATAGAGAATATATAGAAGGATCCGATGGCCCTGACTCCTTCACTGACAGACCATTCCTCATTTTCATGCCCAGTAAATGAATGGAGGTCCTGGCAGCAAATCCTTCACTGCAGAGCTCATACTTATGCCTACTGGACACCAGGTGGCGCCCTTCAGAAACCTAATTGCAAACACGCCTATAAGAAAGTTTTTTGAAATTAAGCCGATCTAGCTTGTTGCATCCTCCTCGCCCTCCCCACAAGACACAGATATGAAAGCTGGAGTTTCTTATATTAGGGTCAGACACTTCGTGACTTGATGCCTGTGTATGCTGGATTTCTTTATCCCAGCATTGATTTCCCACTGTGTCTTTGTCCTTGGCTTCCTGTACTGACCTCTGTTATACCTCTGGCTGCAGACCATCCTTCCTGCTGGCCCGTGTGTGGGATGAAATAGGCAAGAAAGGGAAGAGTATCTGTAGCCTGAAAGGCTTCCAGCCAGTCTTTTCCATAAACAATAGAATTTATTCTTTTGTCTCCTGGGAGACCGTTAGTGATTTCCGTAATTGGTTATAAGAAGGAGTTGGATAACAGAAAAATTGCTCCTGGTATTTTACAGGTAGCCAGACATGCCATGAAAACCTGCTATGATGGACATCATTGTCTGGTTCCCTTTCGCCATTTCCTCAAGAAATAGTGCCCTAAGGTTTGAGAAACTTCAATGGAAGGGACTGAAACAGAAAATTAAGGCCAAATTTACCTGCATGTAAGATTTTGGGTCAATAAATGAACGTTTTCCAGTTTTTGGTACCTCTTGTTTTTCTCACTATTAAGTGAGCCATTAAAATATGACCATCAAGTAGTCAGGAAATATGTATTCCTAAGTCCAATGTTACTCACCTAACCATGAGGGGAATTCTCTTCTACACTCTTTATTTTAGCTACTTACTGTATCTAGGGATGCAGATGCTCGTAGGTCAGGCAAAAACCCAACTTCCAGCAAGTGGAGCAGGAAGGTTTGATCTTTAATGCCATACACACGGTCCAAAAACAGCACCATGGGTGCCTTGTGGTCAGGGCAGAAGTTGGCTGCCATGTCCGGCTCGCTGACTGATCCATCTGAAAGACAGAACACATCACTTCCTGCTCCCTGTTCACACAGTTAGAAAACACAGCATAGAACTTGTCTCTCCGTAGCTTGCTGTGATAGGCAACAGGAAGGTTAGGAATAAGAACCAGATTGGAAGCAGCTTAAACTAGGATGGGAGAAGCGACTGTCAAATTTCTATGAGCTGATTACTAAACACATTTTAATTAAAAGTTTAAATTCATAATGGAGTAGATTATATTTTTAAAGGTAACCTATAGGCACAGTTCACAGGTTTCTAATTTTGCTATAAAGTATACTCATGTGGGCTGTAACTTACCGACTCAAATACAACATGATGGTGTAGTTTATGGCTTCTCTCTCCAACTCCACGTTCTGTGGCGCTACATTGGCAGCATGAAGCTACCTATAGTGGGAATATTTATCCTACAAAATAGGGAAATTTCTAGGAAATCGAGGCTTGCGTTATTGCTCTTTTGGTGGATGATGCAGGAATGTAAGGGAAAATGCTAAGAAAGTAGATGATATGATATGTCAAGTCTGTAGTCATCGCACCACAGTGCAAAAGAAGGCAAGTACTCCTTCAGTGTCTGCTCCAGGTGATACTGAGACCAAATTACCCCATCAGTTTAGACTGACTGGAGTGCAAAAACCTGGCACAAGGCTAAAGTGAGGAATCTGCAGAGAAAAATCAGCCTGCTTGACTCGGAAAATAAGGGAGTTTTTAGGGGGAAAGATGAGCAGCCTTCTCTCTCTGGTCATGCACCAAAAACTAGGAAAGACAATTTGCAAATGACCAAGAAAAGTCACAGCATTTGCGAGTGCTGAATGGGAGCAGACTTCCTAAGACATCCCAAGGGGCACAGGGCTGACGTACTGTCCATCTCAGGGCCTCCTTCTGCCAAGAAGTCTGTGTGGTCCGGTAAGAGGGACGGGACGGGCGCCATGGAGCCTCTCACCCCGCAGCACAAGGAAGATTGGGAGTGGGTGTCTAAGACTGACAGCTGTGGTGCTTTGATGAATACTATATGCGTGGGATTCAGCAAGTGTTTTGTGCTGAAAGAAAGCACCACGTCTTTGGGAAGCATGGAGTTTAACATCTATTTCCTTTTCCCGTTTTCTCTGACACACCATTACTCCACTGTGCTGTATGAAGTTATGAAAGTGACACATATTCTCGAACATTAATAAAATGCATATTCTATAACCATTTCAATATTTATTTGTCCATGAGCCCCTACTACGTAAGTATATTAAGATATCCTTTGATGGTGTTTTGTGGAATGGGAGTTTGGGAAACACTGCAACAGCCAGACTCGTGCTATCCTTTTAATGACATCACGTGCCTGATGAAATTAAGGTCATCAGACAGAGTAACTCAGAGACTCAAAATGTCTTGGGGATGATTGGTGCCAAATGCCACAAGTAGCATTGGGGGTAACTTATTCTCCTGGGCTGTGAGGTCTTTCAGACCCTTAGGGCACACTGGCAATGGAGAAGTCAGGCCACGGTAAGAGCTGTTGCCTGCTCATTTTATCACACTTCAGAAGGCTAGAGTGGTCCCTGATCCCAGAATGGTGAGGCCAGTCTGTACCTGAGTGCCAATGATTTGGCATCTCATCACAGGGAAGCAGATGCTAGAGGACTAGGTTAAGTCTACAGAAAACTCATCATCAGTAAAAGAACACGTCCCCTGGCAGCCTGCATTGTCATCTGGCAGGGAACTCTGGCAGAGTCCTGCTGCTGAGCAGGCAAGTGCTAGAAGGCAGGCTCTGACTAAGGCTGCTCCTTACCTTTGTTTAGGGAGGGCAGTTTCAGGGGGATGCTGATGATTCCAACCAGGTCTTCTGTGGGGACCAAGGAGCGCAGGATGGACCGGATTCGGATGGCTTCCCCTTTCCCTGTTTGAATGAGCTGTTAGATGGAAAGAGAGTAGATAGATAAGTCCCCACACCTGCCACACTGCACCGCCTAATCACAGCAGGAAAGTGGTCCCGACAGCAGGGGTCTGTTTCTGAGTTCTCCCCAATTGCTACTGATATGTGTGACTACAGAGAGAGAGACTTCCTCTTGATTTACTACAAGAAGGGAGACCAAGGGAATAAGCCACTGAAGGCAGCCACATTCTTTCCTGAGGCTGAAATCCTCAGCCATTAAGGTATCAACCCTCAGTGGGGAGCCCTCACAGCCATGTCGGAAGAGCTGACTGTGTTCACAGTACCAGACCTCAGAAGTGTAGCAGATGAGAAAATGACTTAGAAACTCCAGTTTCTTCTGAGCTTGAAGAATGTTGCGGGTGGGTAAGAAGAGTCTAGACACTGTCGAAGATAACTGGAGTGTTCCATTGGAGTCACCCCAAGGAGGCTAGGTTTACTCATACACAAACCAACTGGCCAAGCAGCATGCACACAAGTGTACATGTTCATCTTCCTGCAGAGGTCTCTGATGAGGTGGCAGTGGACCTTCTGCTGAGAAGTAACTCTCCAGGAGCACAGGGTCAGATTTGCCCCCAGGTGGGCTGATGCATTCTGAGACATGGGGCCCCAGAGAAAGCGAGCGGGATCCTGTCTGCCACCTCTCTTTCTGGTGGGCTATCAGCAATGATGCAGCTTTATCTCTTTCCTTCTGCAGAAGGGGTTCTGAGATGGGGTGTAGGGGTGCGCGTGTGTGCGTGCATGTGCTCATGCCTAAGTGTGTGTGTGTGTATTTATGTGTGTGAATCTGTTGGGGCACAGAGGTGGTAGGCAGAAGGGCAGGTATTTATTTCTTCCTTAGGCCAGCTCTAGTGAATCAGCTTTGGCAGGCTGTCTTTTGGAGACCATGGCAGCTATGGAACTTGCTTCCAGAAGTGTAAAAGCGATTAAGGGAACCAGAGTACTAACAAAAGGGGACTAACTCTTCTCCTCCAAGTTATAGACTCCCTGCCACTTCCCTGGCTTCCTTCTGTGTTCTTTCCTTGCTCAAAGGCACCGAAATGAAAAGACAGACTGATGAGGCAGGGCTGGTATATCACAGCAGGAACTGGTGCCCTAGTGATTCTCATCTGCTTCCCAACACCAAGATTTAGATTTCCCTTCCACAAGAAGAGCAGCTATTTCCTCTCAATTTCAGTGTGAGGCTTTACATAAAATAACGTCAAATATCTTATCAGCGGGAGTGAAAAATGGAAGGCAATGAACACTTTTTAGACCAAAACTGGAGTTCTGAGAAGATATCACATCATACAGAACCATCTTTATGTGTATGTGCCTGCAAAACTGTTTTCCTAGAGACCAAAGCCATATGCTCATCAAGCCAGTATTTCCCACACAGAGTGTCTATGTGGCACTCATGAGGCGTTTACAACGGCATGGCCAAAATCTGGCTAGCCATGTTTTGACCAAACTGAGGGACATGGAAGCCTCATTTCAAAAAACTTTTTAAACAATATGTGTAGAGGCTATATCCAGATAGTACCAAAAAGAGCACACACACACACATGCCTGCATGCACACCCACTTTCTTCCTTAGACGGTGGCCCATTCAGGCATTTGAAGTGGAAACTGCTTTGGTGTTAGCTGAAAGGAACTTGGAACAAAGTTTGTTAGTAAATGCCAGGCACAGAAGAAGAAATACACTCGGGGTTCCCCGGTGTTCTCCACTTGGGCTGCTGTTCCTCAAAGCTGCTGTCAGGAAACTCAGTCACTTACATGCATTTCAGGAGCACAG
Organism: Alexandromys fortis; assembly: GCF_014885135.2. NCBI lineage: Eukaryota > Metazoa > Chordata > Mammalia > Rodentia > Cricetidae > Alexandromys > Alexandromys fortis. The sequence goes on along the minus strand of NW_026067902.1, from coordinate 25,844,714 downwards.
CGGCCCAGTAGATCAATAAGAGCCGAATAAAACGACATAATGGCATTGCCCATGTGCACAATCTCTTCCTCCTCCTCGTCATCCTCTGTGCTGCAGAGAAAGAGTCCACATGAGGAAGGTGTGTGAGAGGCCAGGCACTGCTTGCTAAAAACACCCTATTCAGGCTGAACAAACTTTCCCTCACCACTTCCCACCCCAGAGGCTGGTGACGTGGCTTTACTCAGTATGCCCAAAGGTCCCAAATATTTTTTCATGATAGCTTAAGGCTTCCGTGAACCTTGAAACGTGAGTTCAGGCACTATCCACCTTTCATTCCCTCTTCCTCCCTGAGTATCCAGTTGGACAAGAAGGCAGGAGTCGGGCTATGAGGTTACCAAACTATTCTACTCTGGGTCTTCGTTTTATATCATGTTATAGAAGAAAGTTGAGGCAAAGATATTTTGAGTTTTCCCTTATCGACTAAGTGATCTATCAGAACTGATGACAAAGGGGGAAAAAGCCAACTGTTTGGACAGTCAACTCTGGTGGGTTACACACATTCTGCAGACTATGGTGTATAAACTAGGTATATAAAAGGCAAAGGACCACTGGACACGATAGAGGGAAAGTGACAAGGGGATCAATAACTGTACTAACTAAACTCTGAACTCTTAAATCCTACAGCAATCTACAAGGAATCTATACACTTAAAGCGCTCTCCTGAGCAATCCTCCTGCAGCCATGCTGTAAGCAGGTGCAGTAGAAGCCAGAAAGAAGGCTTTGCTGCCTCAGTGGTTTGCCAGCTGGGCTGAAGGGTCTGAGGAAATGGAAGGAGTCACTACTGATCCCCAGGCTCTCTGGGCAGGTCCTAACAGTAATGGGCCTGACAAAGTGATCTGAAGCATTTTAACTGCCATAAAACATCTGTGCTCTTTCTACCAGGCACGCTTCCTGAGCCGACCCTAGCGATTCACTGACTGACAGTATTTGGCCGCGTACCAACTGCGCAGGCACTGGAGTAATTCACTTACACTTCTGTCTTGTAACCCTGGGAGGGGAGGTCGAGCGCAGGGTTCTCTGAGATCTTAATAGCCCCCTGCATGGCTGCCAGCAGTCCGTTTCCTCCTTCACCCCTCAGAGCCGGCCCAAAGCACTCAGGACGTCGGATGAGCAGCTTGACCACAACACTGGCGTTTTCCTCTACACTTTCACCTGAGGAAGAGAGAGAGAGGCCTGGTGTCCTTTGCACTGGAAATCATAACCTCAGAGTTATTTGTAGCCGGCGAGCTGGGAGAACAGCATTTCGCTTGCTTTGTCACCTATTAATATTATGAGGAAATATCGATGAAAGATAGGTGACCTCCAATAAAAGGCCAGGTCTACTCATTACACAGTTGACCATCATGGAATAGAATCTTGCTCTCGGGATTTTTACCTTTGAAATGACCCCCCCTATGTTGAGGCCCTCAGAGGGTACATATACCACTCAATCTGCTGTTACAAGTTCATTTACAAGCGACTTGGGGACAAGAGTCTCACATCTTGCTGAGTGCCTGCAGAGTTAACACTTGGCCTCCTTTCCTGAAAAGAGGTAAGAAGATAACTCAAGCTAGCGTGCCTCAGCCGGTCTGGGGGAAATGACACCATAGCTCTTCACTTGATGGGTTGTGTGGAGTCACACACATATCCCAGAACAATCTGGCTTGGTAGGGCAGACCTCATGATATCTGAAGTCATTGGTCAGGATGAAGAATCTGCCGGATCAACTTTTCTAATAATAGGCCTGAGGGAAGGGACGGGGCAAAGCGCTGTGTTCTCTTGGCATTTTTCTTTGGAGGAGCCAAGGATGGATTGGGCAGTGCCAAAGGAAAAGGAATCTATAGGAAAGGAGAGCTGTTTAGTCTCAGAACCAACATTTCCATCCCAAAGCAGTGTGGCAGCTTGCTTAAACAATTTATAAAACACACCTTCTTTGTTGGGTGAAATCCTAATTTGTGTTTGAGAATGTGATCCCTGGGCTAGACTCTCAGGCATTTTTTAAAACTGTGTATTACATGAAGCCTAAAGAACAATGCTTGTCTCCCAAACCATGGCATTTCCAAGTATTAAGTTTTAAGTATTTCTTGAATGAGTGGTGAATTATATAAGAGAGTGTGCACTTACGTAGGCTATGGCATTATTAATTCCTCTGAAGACATATCTCACATTGTCATAATCTAAAACAATAGGCATCTATTTCACAGTTTTCACAGGTCTGGACCTTGGGAGTTGATTAAGCTACATGGTCTCGGCTTGGGATTTACTTGAAGCTTCCGTGTCAGGATTGGTTTGGCTACAGTTATCTGGAGATGTGTCTGCAGCTGGGGGAATCAGCTTCTAAGCTGATGGCATGCTGCCTTGGTTACTTGTTGGATAGTAGACTTGACCTCAGCTCCTTACCACGTTGACCTCGTTGGAAGGCTGCTTGGGTGTTCTCATGGCAGGGCCATTGATACCCCCAGATCAAGAGAATAAGGCAGAAGCTGCAGTGTGCTCGTAGCAATCTGGTTATGCACGATCATTCTGCAGTATTTTATTCATTAGATGTGATTCACTAAACCTAGCTCATGCTTAAAGGAAGAAGATTTAGGCTCCATGTTCTAGAAGGAGGACAACCACATAATTCATAGACATATTTAAAAGCTATCTGGACAGATTAAATTTTGCTTCATAAAAATGTTTTATTTGGAATAATTAAGGCTGGAAACATAGCTCAGTGTAGAGCACTTGCCTAGCTTGGTCACAGCCCTGGCATTAATATTTAGTCACCTAAAAGTGCTACAATTAAGGCATAAGAATGGGAACACTTGTGGGATTTTAGGGATGTTTTAGAATTATGTTCATGTCATCCAGAATTTTTCATTACGCTGAATTTAAACAGCTTATCAGTTTTACAAGTTGTCAAGGAGAGTTTAGAGAACCTGAGAAGACATGTGCCGTCTAGGAGCTAGGCATAGAAGCATATGTCCATAATCCTGGGGTTAGGAGGCCGAGTCAGGAGAATCCCGTGTTCAAGGCTAGCCTGGAATACCTTTCTCAAAACATCCAACTTCTGTTCAAGTCTCACCCAAAAAGCATGACCCATGTACATACAGGCAGCGCTAATTAGGCTTCCAGGTTTAGAAAAAAGAATACTTGTAATAAGCGGGAAAAGTGGTGGTGGGATGTGGGTGGAGTTTGAGGGAGGGAGTGTGGTGGTGAGTTTGATCAAAACACATTGTGTGCATGTTTGAAATTCTCAAATGTTAAATATAAACATATATTTAAAAGAATAGCATGTCACTTCTACCTCATATTCTTGATACGTCCCAATACAGTTTACTCACAGGAGAGATAGTTCAGTAAAAGTACCAGAAAGAACAGCATGCTCAGAAACAAATACTCTTAGACATAGATGTAACATATGGTACCACTTTTAAATATTTCTGGCCTATAATTCTTAGCAGGTATCATATATACATGTCCTTTGAAACGTATGAAATATTAAGAGTCAAAATTGGGGAAAAAACCCAGCCTTATTAATGAAGCAGACTTAAAGGCGACACTCTGATGCTTTCAGCTCACACTGGAGATGCTTGTGGGTCAGCACATTTTCTAATCAGCATGCTGAGTTCAGCTCAGCACATCCCACAGAGTTTATGGGACAGAGAAACAGCAGAAGCAGAAGTTGAGAAATCAGAGTTGTATATTGGGATTGCATCTAAAGTTCATTTGCCCAATTAGCCCCCTTTTAATCCAAATCTCACATCTTCAGAACTTAGCTAATTAGGTTGACTCTGAGAACTGACCCAGGAAGCCATTCCATGATCATTTTAAGTTGGACATATGCGGGGGATGCAGATGTACTCTATTAGAGGAGGAAACCAGAATCCAACCACTGTGGCTGATTAGACAGGGGACTGAGGAGAATTAGTAAAGACTGTTGAAATAAGAAGCGGCGGGGCTGCGTCCCCAACACCCCGGCCGCTTGCTAGCTCATGCCCGAAATAACAACACACAAACTGTATTCATTTAAGAACTGCTTGGCCCATGAACTCTAGCCCTTACAGGCTAATTCTCGCACCTGGACTAGCCCATTTCTAGTAATGTGTGTAAGCACCCCAAGGTGCACTTACCGGGAAGATTCTAGCCTCCGTCCATCCTGGGTTTGAGCTTCATGCGTCTGCCTCAGAGAGCAGAGCTGTAGGGTCTACCTGGGAGAGCTGAGCATGGCGTCTCTGCTCCAGAGAGCAGAGCTGTCAGGTCTCTCCGGGAGCAGAGCAGAGTCTGACCTCACTTCCTCTTCTGCCCAGCATCCTATTCTGTTTATTCCACCCACCTATGTTCTAAGCTATGAGGCCAAGCAGTTGGTTTATTATAATTAACCAATTACCTTCCTCCATCAAAAGACTTCATGGAGTAGTGGGGACAGAAGAGTGGGAACACTTCCTGGTTGCCTGTAGTTCAGTGAGCCCAACTGCCAACCAAGCGTACTCTGGTGAGGCCAAATGTTGAGCTTCCTGGCAGTTTTCAAAGGCGGGAAAACATTTTGAGGTAAATTGCTTTTGCCCAAGGGCATACCACAATATTTTTTTCTTGAGTTCCAAAATAAGAAATGAGCTTAGCAACAGTGTGGATGCCTGCAGTGCCTTCCTTCAAAGGCTCTCAGTTGGTAATGCTGCGACTTTCTTTCCAATATGTCAGAGCAGTGGGATAGGAATAGAAATGATTCACACTGGTAAAGGTATCAGACTCCAGGGACAATTAATAGAAGCTCACTATTGCATCTTCAATATGTCACCTTCTCTCATGCCCTGTGTTCTAACTACAGTTCTGTTATGTAGTTCGTTTGCCCGGCATGCTTTCTTTAGAACTCCATCCTCTTGTCATAAACCCTTGACTTAACTCCATGGAATTCTTCAAGAGTCGCTTAAAGCACAAGAGCTCCAGAAATCTGGTCCTCTCAAACACTAAACCCTTCCTTGTGTCTGCTTTCTCACTAAACTGCACGTTTTGTAAGGACATAGTACTGAGTCTGAATTATGTAACCTATATGTTCAGGGTTTTGCTAATGTTTGACACATTGTGGAGGCCCCAAAATGTGAGCCTATCCCACCTTGTCTGAAGGTTAGAGAGTTTGGTTTATTTTGCTTGCTCAAAGTTGTTGACAACAGGTATACACCCTGACCTAGGATGTGGTTACTTGGTGTTTTGGACATTAAGATGGCCCATAGAAGTTGTTCCACTATTTTTCTTTCTTTTGAAACAAAAGGTTTGACCTAGGGAGTGACTGCCTGCAGAATACTTGGTCTATGGTGTTTTTGCTGCTCCAAGCATCAAATACTTTTCTCAAGAATTAATGGCTTAATGTCTCAAGTACTGGGGCAAGTAACTGTTCTGATTGTCCTTTGTATCATGTGAAGGCAGTCTTTTGTCTTCTTCCCCTCTTTTGTATTGAGGTATAGAATGTATGGAAAAATAAATGCAGGTGAAATCAGAACTCAGAATTCAGCATTCAGTATTCACAGAATTGCCCGCCTGTTACTATTCTATGTCTCTGTGTTTATTTCTTATCTCTGTTCCTCCTACCTAACTTTTCTAATTCTCATGCCTCTATACTGGAACGTATGAACCTGCCATGGCTAGGGTTATGGCAGGAGTCACCCCAAAAAAGGTGACTCCTGACAACACATAATAAATAATCAAAATGGATATTATTTATTTATTTTCCAGTTCTGAGACTTGAACCCGGGGCCTATACATGTTAGTCAAGTATTCCTAAGCTACACCCTCACTTACAAAAGAGTTCTTGACTAAATGAATAAGCTTCCTCCTGGTCCAAGAGGGAGGTGTTAGGGATCTGCCTGTAGACTACTATGATAGGACCAGAGCAAGCCAGAGAGTCTTAGCAAATTTTCTCATTAATTCAAACTATTGCTGAACCTATTACCTTCTAGCCATTGATCTAGGAACAATGGACGAGTATTAAATCAGACAGTACAGCCTGGATCCCAGAATGAGACAGAACTATCCTACCAGACCCATAGACTGGCACGAGCACTTCCCAATTGTCTTATAGATACATAATAAATAAATGTTTATTATCTCATGACAATAAATATAAATTTACCTATAGTCAGATATAGGAGAGTAGATGTCTTAGTTAGGGCTCTTATTGCTGTGACAAAGCACCATGGCCAAAAATCAAGTTGAGGGAGGAAAGTACTTATTTGGCTTTCACTTCCATATCACTGTTCATCATTGAAGAAAAGCCAGGAAAGGAACTCCAACAGGGCAGAAATCTGGAGGTAGGAGCTGATGAAGACATCATGGAGGGGAGCTGCTTACCGGCTTGCTTTTCATGGCTTGACCAGCCTGATCTCTTACAGAGCCCAGAATCACCAGCCCAGGGATGGTACAACTCACAATGTGCTGGGTCCTTTCAGATAACTTTAGCTTGTGCCTAGTTGATATAAAACTATCTAGCAAGTAGAACTCTAGAATTTGGATCTAATTCTGATGAAGTAGCCTGGGCAGCAGAAGAAAACATCCTGGAAGAGGATGAAAGAGGAGAAAAAAACTCATGGACTTTAGAAACGTTTTAGACATGGAATCAACAGAATTCAATGATAGGTGATGTAGAGGAGGGAAAATGCAGCCGTCTGGTTTGTGTGTCTGAAAAATGGGTGATTGAAGTTAGGAGATGGGAAATTCTTGGGGAAAGAGTGGATTTGGGGTTATAATTATAGATGCAACCTTTAGATTTAGGGCACTAAAGTCTAAGTGCCTCTTAGTCTGTAGTGGATATATAAAGTGGGAAAGTATAAGTGTGACTTAGGGAAGAGAACAAAGAAGAACAACAGGACATATGTGGATCTTACAGTTAAGGGACAAACGAGGTCCTGCAGGGTGGACTATCCTTCTACTAGCGCAGTGGAAACCTGAGGATTAGAATGTAATCATCCAAAAATGTCAATTATGTGTTTATAGTTTGGGTTCACATGTTGTTAAAAATGTGACATAAAATGAAAAGGAAACCTCGAGTCAGAATTGATGAGCATATTAATAGAATATATAGCATCTATTCAATATGAAAGTCAATTTGTGATGAGTGCCAGACATATGATACTTTGCATGAAGAATTTTGGTGAAGCATGGATTTTAGATAAGATTTAAAATACCATTTTAGCTGAGATTAATAGTTTTATTTAGATCTCAAGCTTCATTCACTATTGTTACTATTGAAATGACTGATAACAGGACATTCTGAACATGTGGGTTAGTTGCCAAGATATTCGGCACAGCAGGCTCCTTGAAGGATAATGGCTGGACAATGAACTTAATGTGGAAGAAGCAAGGTCAAAAATCTTTTATCCTGGTTTTTAAATATGAAATGTTTTCTATGGGATCATGTGTGGAAGCCCAGGTACTTAGTTGGCAGAGCTATTTTGTTTCTAGAAACTTTAGAAGCTGAGGTCTAGCTAAAGAAAGTAGGTCTCTGAGGTCTGCCTCAGTTCTTTCGGGGTTACTTTGTTCTTGTCTCCTTTTTGATTTCTCTCTGTTTCTGTCCCTCAGGAGCTGTAGAAGCCATATAAAGATGGGAAATACACATCCTGTATGGTGGTGTTCTGACTTTGAAGTTTTTGAATGCTGATGAGTGAAAGGTAGCTGTGGAAAGATGTGGGATTGTAAAAGGGACTGCTGAGTTAAACCAGCCTAGATACTTTAGGGATGCCTTAACTTTGAAAATGGATTTCAGAAAGCGTATTGCATTGGGACAGAGGTTATACTTTTGTTTCCGCAGGAAACGAAAGACTGTGCATTCTTTTAAGGTTAATAGAAATCATGTTTGATTGGGGGAAACCTCCTAAAAATCTTGGCTACAGACATAAAGAAATAAACCAGAAAAAACTATAAAACAGGTAATACATATACTGATCTCTTTGTCTGGGACAGTTCTGAGACTGGATAACAAATGTTACAACTAGTTTTCCTAGGACTTGACCATTGTCTCAATTTTCTCAGGATCTGTTGGGGTTGCTGTTGCCCTCAGACAACAGGAAGCCAACTAGAGAACACAATGCCCACATTCCCAAGATGTGGGGTGCATGGTTTTTGGTCATTCAGTGGATTATGGATATTTGCCGTCTTTTTTTGGGGGGGGGGGATATAGAAATATAGCATGAAAAGACAACTATTTAACTGCAAATATTTTACATTGGTATGGGTTTTGATATATTAATAAAAATTTAAAGTTATTTTTGTTATATTGTATGTATGTTTCTACTCTTATTTAAGCGATTTTTGTATAGTGATACAGATTCTAAGTTATTTTTGTTATAACACTTTATATATTTCCCTATTCTTGTTTAAGGGATTTTTGTATATTGATACAAATTTAAAGTTATTTTTTATTATAACATACTGTATATATGCCTCTACTCTTGTTTAAGGGATTTTGTATATTGATACATATTTAAGGTTATTTTTGTTACAATATACTGTATATATGTTTATAATCTTGTTTAATGTAGTGTTCCTATACATTCATTTAAAAATGTAAGATAAAGTTTTAGTCCTTGAAAGTTATTATTATGAACCATTTAAGATAATTAAGAAACTCAGGTTAGAAGTTAGTCATCTATAAAAATTAAAGTTGTGGTTATGTTAGTTATATTTTTAAGATCATACAGAGATATATTTTAGGTAAATAAATGGTCTTCAAAGACCTAAAGAATATAGTATTTAAAATGTTTTGTTAACATAGGGCTTTCATGACAGTGAGATATGTCTGCTCCTGGCAAAGACAATATACTTAATAAAAGGATGATGGGCATCAAAGAAATTCCATATGGAGCGTGCTTTCAATGTGGTAAAGCTAGCCATTTGGGCAAGACATTGTCCTTGCCTCAACTTCTCACAGTATACTGTCCAAACTAAATATGCAGGACACAAAGGAAAGTGATTGCCAAACTTAGACAAGACAGGGTGAGAGAGTCTTTTAAAATTACTGCTATATATAAAAGTCTGTCAGATATTCTAGGCCTGTAGATCTGTAGATGGGTGACCAAATGTTGCAGAGGAACCTTGGGTAACTGTCTAGGCAGTCAAATGTCTGTATCATTTTTTTTTTTAGTTTTGGAAGTAGCTTTTGCTGTACTTCCTGTTTACTCAGGTACTACCCTTCTGGGGTCTATGATGAAGCCGAAGGCCAGATAGTTATAGTTTTCTTAGTTATGATAGAAAGTAAATTAGGCACAAAATGTTTTGGACTTGCCAAGGTAGAATAAATAATGGAGTATTTTCTCTGAATTTGCCAAATAAAAATGGACTGGATATTGTAAATGAAATTCTTACTTGATAATTATTCTAATTGTACACAGTTTTACTATATTAAAGTTAAAACCTTTCATTTTTATTTAGATAAAACGTGGAAATGTTGTGAAATAGAATATTTGTTTAACTATGTAAAGATATGTTACATTTGTTTGTATTGCAAAGTAATTGTTTAACTATGTAATGATGTGTTGTATTTGTCTATGCTGCATTTGTTTGGCTATGTAAAGATGTGTTGCTGTTTTACCTTGCCTGCTTAAGGCACCTGATTGGTCTAATAAGAAGCCGAATGGCCAATAGCTAGGCAGAGGAGGAATAGGTGGGACTGGTGGACAGAGAGAACAGGGGAGCCAGCAGTCGGACATTAAGGAAGTAGGAAAGCAGGTTGGACAGCACATAGTTAGGGTGTGTGAACCTCAAGGAAGCACATAGGTTAATAGAAATGCATTAATTTTATTTATAAAAGCTAGCTAGAAACAAGCCTAAGCTAAGGCCAAGCATTCATAGTTAATAAGTCTCTTTGTTGTGATTTGGGGGCTGGCAGTCTAAGGAAGCCTCCTACATCTTTTCAATTACATTGTAAATTTCAGAACAAAAGTCATCTATTATATATTTTTGTTATGACCTTCCCTGGTGTTTAATACTAGTCATAAGAAAAGTTAGTAGAGCCTTCCTGACTCCATGAATGCATAGACAGAAATGAACAAGTTGGGTCTCAAACACCTACTTCTTGTATGACCTTTAAAGCTGAGACACCATTTCGTACTCTTGACCTTAGTAGGTGTATGTGTCCTAGGAATATCCAGGGTCTAATATGACCTCTCTATATGACTCTTAAGTGGGACACAATATAATTAAATTATCTCAAAAAATAAGAGACTGAACAAGATACAACTCTTTCTTTCTCCAAGATGTTATTCAATACCGTCTTCTTCTCTAGGTATTCCTACATTGATTCTATCAAATTCCACAAACACCATCTTTCTTGGGATGGCAATTAAGTGCCACTACATGGGTAGGGGTGGTGGGTTACAGAACCTTTAACAGTGATCCCAGACATCTTCCTAACAATTCTAATTGGATTTGCTCTGTTTTTTGTTTTGAGTAGAAAGATACACAACTTCTAGAATGCATCTCATTACTTCGTATAGCTCATCACATGGTCTTCACCTATCACCTGGCAGATGTGTGTTATGGCTGTTAATGCTGTATCAACCTGGGACAGCAGCTGGCAAGCACTGGGAAATAACTGTATTTCTCCAAGCATGTTTATAATAAAGAGGTGGATGAAACATAACAACAACAATGACAAAAGTACAGAATTTCTCCCTTCTTGAGGACTGGAGTGAAATCTTTTCCTTCTTAGTAACTATATTAGGAGGTGATTGATCCCAGACAACCAGTCACACCATGTGTCTGGCTACATAGTTTTTCATTTGTAGGTACATAGAGGCTTCATTACTCTCAGAATTGAACACAACCGAAGATTTTAAAGCAAGGTTATCAAAATTCATTAAAGAAAATTATCTCCTTTAAAAAATCCGTAAGGCACCTGGCAGTAGGACCAGGATTTATCCCTGGTGCATGAGCTAGCTTATTGGAGTCCATTCCCTATGGTGGGATGTCATGCCCAGCCCTAATGTAGTGGGGAGTGGCTTGGTCCTACCCAAACTTAATGTGCCAGACTTTGTTGACATCCCATGGGAGCCCTTACCCATTGGGAGGAGTGGATGGGGTTTGGGCTGCTGGTGGTAAATAGTGGGGGGGGGAGGGGAAATGTGGGGCAGAACTGTGGATGGAATGTAAAATAAAATTAAATAAATTAGAGTTGGTCAATGGTGACACATACCTTTAATCCCAGCACTCAGGAGGCAGATGCAGGCGGATCTCTGTGAGTTTGAGGCCAGCCTGGTCTACAGAGTGAATTCCAGGACAGACTCCAAAGCCACAGAGAAACCCTGTCTTGAAAACAACAGCAATAACAACAGAAGCAGCAGCAACAACAACAAAATGAAAAAGATAAAAAATGAAATCTTATTTAGAAAGGTCATATAAAACATTAAGATATGCTGATAAACAAGTGGATGCATCTAGAAAACGTCATATTGAGTGAGGTAACTCAGACTCAGAAAGACAAATGTCATATGTACTCACACAGAAGTGGCTTTTAGACATAAAGCAAAGAAAACAAACCTACAGTTCACAATCCCAGAGAACCTAGACAATAATGAGGACCCTAAGAGAGACATCTATAGATCTAATCTACATGGGAAGTAAAAAAAGACAAGATCTCCTGAGTAAATTGGAAGCATGGGGACCATGGGAGAGGACTGAAGGGGAGGGGAGAGAAAAGGAAGGGAGCAGAAAAAAATGTATAGCTCAATAAAATCAATGAAAAGATATGCTATTAAAATAATATTAGAGTTTTTTAATTGTATTATTTTGATATCTAAAAGCTTTTTGCTTTGGCTTTAAAAATGTTCTTAACAGCATAGTTAAACATATAATTCTTTTCCTTCTTCCTTCCCTTTCTTTCTTCCTTGTTCCTTCAGCCCAAGAGACTTACTGTGTCACTCAGAGTAGCCTCACACCTGGAAACCTCCTGCCTCAGCATCCTGAGTACTAGAATTATGCCACACTTGGTTATGCCATAATTGTTGACAAACCTAAAGGGGAAAATTCAATTTCTCTTGGATTATCAGGGAGTTAAACTATTTGCATTGATATTCTCTTTTTATGTCCTTCTATTGATGCAACCTTGGGGTACTCTGTTGAATAGATGCCCTGAAAGTAGCCACAGATCCTTTTTAAACCATCTTCAGATATTAAGGATTTACATAGTGTTTTTAAGTCTCAAAAATCTACTACATGACAGCTACAAGTGTTCTGCAGATACTTTCCATTTCTATCTGTTGTCTGATTGATCTCTTATCCTAATAGTTAAATTATGGGCATCTCTGAGTATCACATACAGTAAAATCGGTATTATTTGACTTAACATATATTTACTGTGATCTATGCTAAGCCATTTTCATCTTCTTTTATCCTGATTTCTTTCCTCTTTACCTTCAAATCCCTCCGCTAAGAATTTCAGCTTAGTACTTTGGCTTTGAACACACTCACATTCATCATCATCATTACCATCATCACCACCACCACAGCCAGCAATTCTTTCTCTGTAATCTCTATCTGCTACAGCGTAAATCTCCAATGTATTTACTCCCATCCATCCCCATCCTTACCGTTATAACTCATTCCAACCTGAATACAGAACTTGTCAGTAGTACCTGTTACTCTGTCTCCTGTTAAGACAGTTTCCTGGTTCTCTATACAAAAGATTGATACTAACATTTCAGCTTGGCATTTACGCTCTCCCCGTTACAACCATCCACCTACCTTTCAAACCTCATCTACTATTGTCATTCACATAGTCACCCTAGAGACTGACAGATCACTGTTCGCTGAGAACAGTGTTCTTTAGCCTCTAGGCCATGTACCTGCCACTCTCTGACAGGATAACCTCTCCTGCATCTGTTTTTAGGAACCTGACATTTTAGGTACATCTCTAACATGGCCTTTTTCACAGCATCTTCTCTGATCATCTCAAAGAAATGAATTTATCCTCTCAAAGCTTTAGAGTACTCCTTTCTTGCCTTATCCATTTATTTATTTTTAAAATAGTGATTTTCATGTACATATACTCTCATGTAAAACACAATAAATTCTCTTAAAGCAGAAACTGGTGTACGTTGCCCAAAACAAATACAGTATTTGTATTCTAGGATACCATAAATGCTAAAGCTCATAGAGGTAGCCAATTTACTAGAACTTGTTGCATTATGAAAATGTACTAAAGAGATTATGTTAAGAAGATATAAATAGCACTAAGGTAAGAGGAACAGATCACACATTTGGGTCCAGACTTTAGTTCATTATAGTTGTATCTAATCAGCAAGTTAAGTGTGGGAATTCAGGTAATCTACATAGGCTCATAGCCAGCGGATACTTTCAAACTGACGGTTACACTAAATGATTTATAAAATTCTTGATCTTGACTATGAAGGAGGATAGGATGAAAAAATTCAACCTACTTGCATCCAGTTTATCTATTATGCAACCTATGTACATAAAAATAATTTTAAAAAGATTTTATATATATATGTGTGTGTGTGTGTGTGCACGTGTGTGAATGCTCACACACATGCAGAAACATACATGTGGATCCCCCCTTGGGGGCTGCAAGAGGATGTCGAATCCACTGGAGCTAGAGTTAAAGGTGATCAACAAGCTGCCTGATGTGATGGGAATTGAACCTATAGTCCCCTACAAGAACAGTATGTACTCTTTATGGCTGAGGATTCCCTCTAGTCCTTGACTTAGAATAATTAGTTATTTATTTTTATGTGCATAAATGTTTGGTCTGCATGTATGACTCTGTACTGCATGCATGCCTGGTGTCCATAGAGGTCAGAAAAAGAAACTGGATATCCCAGGACTGGAGCTGCTATGTGGGTTCTGAGAACCCAATCCTAGTTCTCTGAAAGACCAGCCAGTGCCCTTAACCACAGAGCCATCTCTTCCATCACAGACCTTGAATTCTTAACATTTGCCTTTCCCCATTCCCTCCACCCCCTTTCTCCTTTTTTCCCCTCCATCTTTCTTCTCTTCTGATATACTAGATTTGTGTTAATTCTGGAATATGATTTTTGAACCAGAAGTGGAACAGATTATTCGAGGCTATACCAAAACTGGTCTTGAGAGAAGAAACAGTTTGGAGAGATTAAGAAGAGGCTTTGGTGGAGAAGCGTGGGATCTAGTTGCTAGAGCAGAGAAATGTAAGTGTAGTGCAAATACAAGGTGAATGGGTGCTGTAACAAAACCTCGGTAGACAACATACTTTTCAAGAAAGCAGTCCACTTGTCTTACACAATGTCTATTCATTATTTTGGTGTTATGAAAGCATTTTAGGAGAATGGGAATTCCTTACAAACAGACAATGGCTGTACTGAGAGTAATAATATTTAAGGTTGTTATGGCAATTGCACATTGGGGATTGAGTTACCTTTAATAGCTATCCACTCATTTTTGTACTTTTGATCTACTTATGCATCCATTCATCGTCTCACCCACTCACAGACTAGTCTAAAGTCCCGGAGGTGCATACTCATCAACTCTGTGAAACAGATGAGGTGATGGGAGAAGAGGCACAGAGAGGAGGCAAGTCTAAGTCCAAGCAGGGCAGTCCTCGTTGGATCTGTCACTGCATTCTCTAGATGCTTTTCTGGCCCGCTTCTTCTCGGGAGCTCTCTTGCCAGCTGCCAATCATCTACATAGTCTATTACACTGACTGACACAAAGCAATGGCATGATGCCCTTTTTTGTATAAAGCCATAGTTAATAATTATTCTATCCTGAGCATGGAGCACATGGGACTCACTGTTCACGAAGACGGCAAACCTCAGGAAGGACAGGTAACGTTCCCCTTCAATGGGGTTCCAGCCAACGTCCGGGTATCCTTTGGCCAGAAGCATGGGGCAGCTCTGAAGGCCACAACCTGCCAAGTAGGTTACCACCTGCCAAGAACAGTACAAAAGTGATGAATATCTATGTATATTCAGTAGGATGACTACTGTGTTAAAAATTACAAATAAACAGAAAATAAAAAGAAAACAAGTTTCAATAAAGGAAACTTGGATCTGCTTAGCAAGCCCTGGTGAAAAGAATGGAAATGAGCCACCATGGCAAACAGGAGTGCTGTTTTTTAAAAAATAATAAAATATCGGATTACCATATGATCCAGAAATTTCACTCCTGGCTCTATACACAACAATTACAAATAAGATCTTGACAGATCTACAATCCAAATTCACAGCAGCACTGTCCCTAACTGCTAAAAATATAAAAGAAACCTAAATATCTCTCAATGGGCAATTGGGTAAGAAAAATATGGCATATGCAGATAATACATTGTAATCAGCCTTAGAGAGGAGGGACTTCTCATAGGCTAGGCCCGCATATTGGACGATCCTTGAAGATACATTAAGTGAAATAAGTCAGTCATGCAAAGAAAATACTGTGTGACTTTAACTCAGGAAAAACCACAGCAGTCAAAACCATATGGGCAGAAAGAAAACTGGCAGTTGCCCGGGGCTGCAGGGAGGAGGGAGTTGCTGGCAAATGGGCAGAGTTTGTTTGATGAAATGGAAGGAGTGATGAGATGAATGTGGTTCTGGGCGCGTAGCATTATAAAAGGCCTCAGTGACTCTGAACTGCACACTTGAAAATGGCGAGGGGAGTAAATTATGCATTTTGTCACAATGAAAATAGAAAACCCCATGCATTCAAGGCCAAGCTCATGTTAAAATCCCCCTTGAATGAGCCGTGAGAGCTGCATTTCTAGGAACTGGATGATTCTGATTTCTAGAAACTAGAGAGAGCCTGGATATTTTTAATGCCCCTACCAAATAATTACATACTTTTTCTTATAATCTTATAATCGAGGGCTCAAGTGCAGCACAGCCCCCCCTTCTTTGGGGGTATATAATTTAGTAGATTTGGAACCAGAACCTCCAGTCCACATTTGCTCGCAAGTAATCAACAAGATTATGATCATGAGAATAAATTGTCAGTTTGTAGGTTTCCTCACCTCCAAAAAGAGGAATTTGACCAGTCTGTAAGTTGAATAGTGGCACATGCCTAGAATCTCAGCATTCTGGAGTGGGTCAAGGCACACAGAGAACCTGAAGGTAGCCTTGTGCTCCATGAGGTCTTGTTTTTTTTTTTTTTTTTTTTTTTTTTTTTTTTTTTTTTTTTTTTTTTTTTTTTTTTTATTATTTATATAGTTTTAGGTAAGGACAGTTTATTTGCAAGCATATAAGCGTGTGGAAAGTTACAAAGATACGAGAGCGCGCCTTGTGGGGCCAAGGTTGGCAATGCTCCCTTGACCTTGGTAATCCATGGTCTTTTTGTGGTACTTGGGTAGCCAGGGGTCCTGACTCGAGCTCTGGATCAACAACACCGTTTGATGCCAAAGGCCAAGATGCTAAGTTTGGGGTGGCCAAACAGAGGCAAGCTAAAAATTAAATTGGCAATGGTCTCTTTGCTTTTAGACTGCCAGACACGGCTCGTGAGATCTCAGGCTGTGAGTCACAGACTCCAGATTTTGCCCACGTTTTGCCAGAAACCAGGGACAGATACCAGCAAACCAGCTGCTGCTGAGGATTGAACTGCCACACTGCTTTTGACTTTGGTATTTTGTGGATATGTGGGGAAGAGGAGAATTTTGCTCACACACAAGAACAGAGGTCTGTGTGTGTGTGTGTGTGGTGTGTGAAGTGTATGTGTGTGTAGTGTGATGTGTGTGATGGAATGTGTGTGTGGTATGTGTGGTGTGTGTGGTGTGATGTGTGTGGTGTGTGTGGTGTATGTGTGTGATGTATGTGGTGTGTGTGTGGTGTGTGTGTGGTGTGTGTAGTGTGTGTGTGGTGTATGTGTGTGGTGTGATATGTGTGGTGTGTGTATAGGAGACAAGCGATGCTCCTTTATCACAAGCCTTTAGGACCTAGGGGAGTAACTTCTAATGTTTTTTTTCCCTCTGGTAATCTCATTTACTCTTCTTGCAGTTAGGAGAGCTGATGAAAGTTAACCCTAAGTCACATCTGATTTCTTTTAATGTCATTATAGCACCAGTTGTTGGATAAACTATTATTTGACAAGCTCAGTAAAAGATCCTTCTCCTACTGAAAAGGAGATTATTATGTAAAGTTAAAAAATGACAGGCTCAGACAGACAAATGCCACATGTTTTGTTGCATATGTGGGAGGTAGTTTTTAACTTATGTACATTTGTGTATTATGTGTGGTGTGGTATGTGTGTGTGTATGATGTGTGGCATGTGTCTGCATGTATGTGTGGTATGTGTGTATGTGCATGGCATATGTGGTATGTGTGTATGTGTGTGATGCGTCTGTGTGTGTTGTGTGGCATGTGCATATGTGCATAGTGTGTGTGTGATCTGTGCGGCGTGTCTCTGTGTGTGATGTATTTGTGTTTATGTAATGTGTCTGTGTGTGTGATGTGTGGCATGTGCATATGTGCATAGTGTGTGTGGTGTGTGTGATGTGTGTGGTGTGCCTGTGTGTGATGTATCTCTGTGTGTGTGGTATGTCTGTGTGTGTGATGTGGGTGTTTGGTGGCAGTGGTGCTGGTTGTGGTTGTGGTGGTGGTGGCGGCGTGTGGGTGTGATGTGTGGTATGTGTGTGCATGTATGTGTAGTATGTATGTGGTGTATGTGGTGTGTGTGATGTGTCTATGTGTGTGTTGTGTGGCATGTGCATATGTGCATGGTGTATGTGGTATGTGTGGTGTGTGTGGTGTGCCTGTGTGTGTGATGTATCTGTGTGTGTGATGTGGGTGTGTGGTGGTAGTGGTGCTGGTTGTGGTGGTGGTGTGTGTGGGTGTGATGTGTGGTGTGTGCATGTATGCGTGTGGTGTGTAGCATGTGGTATGTGTGTATGTGCACGGTGTATATGGTGTGTGTGTGATGTGTGTGGTATGTCTGTGTGTGTGATGTGTGTGTGTGGTGGTAGTGGTGCTGGTGGTTGTGTGTGTGGGTGTGTAGAGCACACAGGTATAAAGAGGCCTATGTGAGCGAAAGGAGAGAGCAGAGATAGAAGAAGAGGGAACAAGAGCAGAAGGTATTGGAATATATATGTAATGAATGCAGGATGGGTAACTATTTGGGAGGGGGAAGGAGATCAGCAAGAGGGGAACAGAAAAGAACAAACCTAATCACATGCATATACATGCACACGCATGTACAGATACACACACACAATAAAACACATTTCTTTAAATGGTAACAAATATTAATTAAAATAAAGATCCTTTTCCTGACTTTGGTTTTACCCTAGTGATATATTAGGGATTTAACTAGTCCCAACAGGAATGCTTACTGATTTGACAAAATGATTAAAATTCTACTTATATGCTGTCCTCTCTTAAAATATTATCAGTTAAAAATATCTCCTAGATGTTGCAAAATACCCTGAGGAACTAAATGAAATGAATGACTCAAATACACCTTCTGCTGAATTGTACCACCCCAGATTTATGCACTGAGACTCTAAGCTTCAGTGTATGAGAACATCATGGAGGAAAGACCCATGAAGAAGACACTAAGTAGAAAGGGGACTTCTTGGGTAGCGTCCTTGTCAAAGGAGGAAACAGCTGTGCAAAGATACAACACAAATACTTCTGCCAAAGACAGGCCCTGTAGGACACAGCAAGAAGGTAGCCATCTGTAAACCAAGGAGAGAAGCCTGGGGGGAAATTAAAGCTGATAATAGCTGGTCTTGGCTTTCCAGAATGGAGAACTGAGAAGATTAACTTCTGATATTTCAGTCATCCCGTCTGTGGACATGTATTACAGAGGTCCCGGAAGGTGTGCCCTAACACCCCAAAGTAAATGTACCCAGGTAGAAATAAGTGACCAGACACAGGCGTGTAGTCTGCCTGCTTCCCTGTAGGTCTCACTCATTATTCGTTAAACACATCTGACCCAACATCCTAACACAGAACTTCAGTTAATTATTGCTGGGAAATCATCATCTCATCCTATCAGCCCCGGACATGGTTCTGCACATTGGCCGACAATTCTCTGTCATGAGTGAGACAGCAGGGACTTCATGACTGGTACCATCGTCCACTTGTCTGTGTGCTTTCAGACAGATTGGGTATCGCTGCCAAGATAGCTCCATCATAACACACTAGTTCCCCCTTCTCTGCCTTCTCAACCAAAGTTCTTCGAGTCTTCTTATTCTATGTGGAAGGAACAAAGCAAAATGTATTTTTAAAGTAATTTCCCACCTCTGCCTCACAGATATATTTCCTAGGGTCTCCTCATCCTTCCTTGACTGTTCTTCCTGTTGTTTAGTTGTTGATTTTTTTCTGTGACTCCCTTAAGGGGCAGTGGTCCTCAGGGCCCTGACCCCTCCTAGCAAGGATCTCACCCACCCAGAGGGCTTCAGTCTCCCTTCATGATCTCTGTCTGCAGCTCAGAAAACCCTCCTGAGCTTTAAGTATGCAGCCAGCTCCCCAGCTGACATTTCCATCTGGGAACCTCAAGACACCTCTGTGCTACCCCCTGACCTTAGAGGAGCATCTAATCATTTGGCATCAGAAAGTGACATTGTTACTTGCAGAGTATATGCTCGAGGGCTATACAATTGAGTCACAAACATGCAAAACAAAGTTTCATCATATCGTTAAGTTTCTGAAGTGGTGTGTTAGGTTGCTTTCACACCCCTCCTTGGCTGCATGTGACCTTTAGGGTGTAGGTTGGGCATGCCTGCAAGTGAACCAAAGCAATATTTGATTAATGGTTGCTATCTGTCTTCCCTAGGTCTTCTGGACCCAAACACCCCTCACACCTGCCTTGTCAATATTAATCGAAGTCAGCACCCACTTGTGCCTGGATTACCGAAGACCACTCTTAGCAATTCTTCTCACCCCAGCCCTTGTTTCTATTCCAGTCAGTTTCCTTACTGATTGCAACCTTCAAGACCACACAACATATCATGTTGCTCCCCCGCTGGGGGCCTTTGCAGTTTCTGTTACTCGTGGTTCTCCAGTGAGGTACTGTAATATAATTGGAACAAGCAGGGGCTCTTGAGTCACTTACCGTGTGGCACTGAGGACATGACCTAATCCCATTTCCTTGCCCATAACTTCTGAGCAATAATAGTAATAGTAATAATAATTATAATAACAATAATACAATGACTTCTTCTGAGGGTCACATGAGTTAACTTGTGGGACGCACTCAGAGTGCGACCTGGCAAACAGTGATCTTGTATGAACATGAACTTCTATTATTAATAAAGTCCAATTTCTGGCCACACCCATCACCTTTCTCACCAAGCTTGCACACATTTGATGCTTCTGCCATGTTTGGCTTTCTGACTGTTTTAGACAGGGCATTCCTGGCTGAGCCCCAAACGCTCCATGTTTTCCTAACAGTGCAGTTGACAGCTTCTGATCATCCCTCAGTAGCTGCTTTCTCTGAGCTCATGCTCTTAAACCCACTCACAGAGGAGTGCCGGTGGCCTTTGACTTCTTCCACTCCTTGCTCACCCATTTGCTCTTCTCCACACGTACAACTCAGATTGTTAATCTTACCAGTTGTCGTCCACTCAAGTCAATACTTTCATGAGTGGCATGCTGGAAAATCTTCCAACTGAATACTTACCAAAGTCCCACCATGGCCCACTATGAACATTTTCTTTCCTATAAACTTGGAACATTCCACTTACTAATTATTAATACAGCACCCCCAGGGAAGATGAGTACAGAAACTCGGTATCAAGGGTGGAGAACTTTCTAGAGTGGTGATTCTAAGTCACAGAGCACTGTAATTTTTTTAACTGTAGATAGTCACTATTAGGGACTGGATTCACGATCCCAGTAGGGGGCAGCAGTGTGCATGTGGCCAGCACATTGATTTTGCAACCTCCTGTTAGAACTATTTCATACATGGACTCATGAATTACAGGGATTCAAGTGATGCCCACGCAGAACAGTGACATGGGGCCTTCACATCTGAAGAACACAAATGCCCATACTCTCATGTCCAAGAAGCTGATTATTCTTGGTCATACGTGACCCTTGGGGCCTATGGTGGTATACCAGGCACTCATATTACACCACACTTTCACCAATATAAAATGGACCTGAATGGAAACCTAGGTGTTGGTTTGTTTTTTCTCTGTGTGGCTGCAACAGAGTTACGAGAAAAATAAGATGTTGTCTCCCAAGAACCAGTTACCTTTTCAAGATCTGGTTCTTCCAAGCCCAGTGCTAACTCGTTGTTGTCCATCACCGAGGAGGCTGCCACGTCCAGTGGGGTGGACCCCCTCATTGATGGGGAAGCTGAGGATGGAGCAAAAGAAGCGGAGCATTAAGGCCAGCTAGGTCAGATTTTAGAGTGCAGTGCATGGATGTGGACAGGAGAGGGCAGCAAATACATTGAAACCTGGCCGACGCTGCACAGAGACATGGGGCTCAGCTTTACAAAAGCCTTGTTTGCTGTCCTTCCTTCTCCTGCTCATCACTGTTGGGAACACTAACTAAAACAGAATCACCCTACAAAATGGGTTGTGGCCACATAGTTTCAAGTACCCTCCTAACACAAAACTTCTTGGCATCTCCATTTTGTGATCACTCCAAAGGCTCAGGGGCCTCCTTCATTGGGCCCAAAGGACTTGGAAAATTCTGGGGCTAACACTTGGGGTTTAAAAACAGCGTCAAACAGCACAAGTCCATATAGTTAAATTAGAGTACCAATGCTGTCTCTGATACATATTTTTGATTTACAATTATGAAAAACTTCAAGCGACATTTTACAAAAAACCCAAAAGTAACAACGAAAAACAAAAATGCAAAAACAAAAATAACAACAACAACAAAGCTAATAGCCTGAGGTTGTATTTGATAAACAAAAGGAAAGTGAGATTTCACATCTCCAGTGTATGTTTGTGTAAACTCATTTGGTTTATGTCCAGCATGGGGAGCCAGGCAGAAACGTGAGCTGCATTTCTCGCAGCGGTGCTAAACTGCTGTCTCTCCATTTCCATTCTCCCTAGCTGCTCTTGGCCAGGCTGCTATGCAGCTAAGGGCAGACTTTGCTGGTTGGCTGGTGGGCCAGGAGGGAATCCTGCAGCCAACTTGCCAGGAAAGGATTGGATCCATGACCTTGGTCTTAAGCGCTCTGCTCACTGATGAGCTGAGTGGGCTGTGAGAGAATTTGTCCTTGGAGTAATCCTCCATTCCAGGCAGCATCTCACAAACTATGGGCCACTGCACCCGAGAGAGGAGACTGACTAGGCCCCACAGGCAGTTGGTAGAACATCTATAGGGAAAGTGGAGCCCACAGACATGCTTTCACACACTTGTTTGTGGGACAGGCTGGTCTTGTTTCGCACTTACAAGCATCATCACATACAGGCTGATTCTTTGCCTTTTCTCCTAAGGAGTCAGGAGGGAGAGTGGACCGCCTAGGTCCAAAGCTGGAAGTGATACCGTGTGCCACACATACCTAGGCCCACACTGCTGTTCTCCAGCAGGTAGCTTAGATGCTCAAACATGGCCTTCTGATTTTGCCGGCTAATTCGACAGAAATAGCAAAGGAAGCGACAGCAGCTAGCAACCATTTTGGGGAAGGCAATCTGTGGGCAGAAGCAGGAAGTATTAGAGAGAAGAATCTATCATGAGGCCTTCGTGACCAGTTGGGGCTTTAAAGGAGGCTTAGGTTGAAGTCTCACAAGCTATGAATTGTTTGGAACATGAACTTTTTCCTTACACCTCTTCTGCCTAAGATGTTTCTAGGAAGGACAGAATGCCTAAGAATCTTGCTATAGTCCCCAAGACCTGTCCTTCTAAGGAAAACATTTATCAGTCATTACCCGCCTCCTTACACGTCCCACAAAACTGCACCACCACATGGCCACTGCTTCTGGGTGGAGTGAGTAGAACGTGGGACAGTAACATCAGAAACAGGGCTGGGGATCACAGAAACACAGTGCCCAGCAGTCCATCAAAATGCAGGTCCTCTGGGCCAAGGGTGGGCCCCACAGTTAAAGCCTGAAAGGCGCCGGGTGATGGTGGCGCATGCCTTTAATCCGAGCACTCGGGAGGCAGAGGCAGGCGGGTCTCTGTGAGTTCGAGGCCAGCCTGGTTTACAGAGCTAGTTCCAGGACAGGCTCCAAAGTTGATATTTCCTGTTTCTGTGACCCCCAAGTAATGTGGCCTCAGTCACTGCTCTTCTACTGGTGCCCAAGGCACTTGTCATCACACACATACGAGTTAGCATGGAGGTGCAATCATTCATCACTTGATTTGCTTGCCTTCCCTGCTTAACAGAGGGATTAGTGTATCTGTGGCAAGCTATAGCTTATTCTGGATCTTACAATGCTCAATGAACAATGTCGGAATCCTAGAAAGATCTTAGCTTCCTCCCTTTAGAATCACGGGAGGAGCTCTAAGAAATAGTTCTCAAGTCTGCAGTCATTGTGGCATCCAGATGTGCTGAGGGTTCTGTGGAGAGATTTAACTTTTCCAAGATGATGGATTGTGACCTGGAAGTATGAGTCGAATAAACCCTTTTCTCCCCTAAGTTGCACTTGGCCAGTGTTTTTATCACTGCAACAGAATAAAATGAGAACACCACTTACTCCTGGGATTGTGGCACTCTAGAAATTGTGGCGTTTGAAACCACACTCCACATTTTGCCTTCAGAAGTCACGCAGTCTAGATGAGTTGGTGGATAAAATGCTTCCTGCACTGGTGTGAGGACTCAAGTTCTGATCCCTGTCACCCACATAAGCAAAGTGGGAATAAGCCCACCAATAATCCCACCATTCAGGGGGCAGAGAGAGGGGATCCCCAGAACAAGCTGCTTAGGTAGGCGATTTGAATTTGTGACATCTGAGTTCAGGGAAAGACCCTGTCTCCATAAATAAAATGGGGGAGCAATCTAGGAAGAGAGTTTATGTCGACTTCAGGCCTCCATGTGTATATGCATAATTGTGCATACACGCCTACACACGTGCATCCACATGTATGTGAGCATTCTCATGTATATGCATGTATACTACATATATACACACATGCAAAAGCAACAAAAAGAAACCATTCATTCTAAGTAAGATCTCCTGAAAACTGGAATAAATTCCAAGTTGCACCCTATGCCAGAAGCAATGGTCCCCTTCTTGGATCCTTTTGGCTCTGTAAAAATCTTTTCTCCCAGGGGAAAAACTGAGGCAATAGATACCCAAGCGAGTACTCCTGCCCTGAGAGTCAAGTTCTTGATAAGTATGGCATTACCTGTGATTTCTCTGTACCCAACACGTTCACCATCACCTCCATCACCGTCTCATGCATGCCAAGGACTCTCATTAGGTTGGGGTGCTGGTAAAAGACCTTGTTGTTCATTATGTCCCTAACAGAAAAACAGGAGGGAGAAAGAATTCAGCACCTGTTGCTCTTCTGCTCTGAAAATCCAGGGATGAGAACACACAAACACAATTTGGGTCGAGGAATATTAAAATGATAGGCTGAGAAAAATAATAAGAAGGCACTAGGTCACAAAATGCATATGGATTCTTTTAGCTGACATCAAAAAGAAGCACAAAATATTTCTAAGTGCCTTTTCTTTTTTAAATGTTTATTTCTAATAATATTTAAACAATTCTCCCTTTAATTTTTTTGCTTATAATAAATTCTAAGACCGTCTAAATCACCGGATTTTTCTTTCTCTGTGTACCCCGGAACTTCTTTTCTTTCTATGTGCTGTGCTTCTTTGTACTCAGTTTCTTAATGACAGAACTACACGTTTTTCTTATACCATAGGTTTGTGGATACCATTCTGTCTTCAGAAAGCAATGGCACGAACACGCAACAACATCACACCTTCACATTACTTCACACAATGTCACACGACGATGCTTAGGCAAATAGAAGTCTGGAGATGCAACAGTTGCCTGAAACTTGGCTGGAGGGGGAGGGCCTATTTCTGCAGCTCATTTCCGTCGTATAAAAGTCTCTTCATTTCTATTACAATATTCATCTTTGCAAGTGAATTTGGGGAATGCATGCATGCACATACCCTTTCTTTCATGAGAAGCATGCAAACCACTTTCCTGGTCCTTAGTGATGCTTCTGTAGTTTGCTAGCCCAAGGATGGGGAGGAATGTTGCTTTTGAGTTTAATCATGTGACACTGTGGGCTGACCACTGAACCTCACTGGCACTTCTTTTCTCCTCTATGTTCTGCACTGAAAGGAAATTCCCCTGGCACCAAGGTTGCCGGGAACTGTCTTGTCTCCACAGTTCGTGAGGCAGATCCATGAGCTACTGTCATAGCTCAAGGCATCTCAAAGAACAAACAAAATCAATCTACGTTTTAGAACTGGGAAAAAGGGGCCAGTTGGGAATATCCCAGACGCCTCTGAAGATGCCCAGCCAGAGGCTCCAGTGATCAAATGGTTTCTCTCTCAGGTTAAGCACACTGCCCTCTCCTCCAGACTTGTTTTCATGACCCCATGTAGGCTATTTTCGTAGGAGTCTCTAAGAATCCTGTTCATTTCTTTTAGTAATGCTCTTTCACCCTGCACAGCAGGCAGTCTGGCGTCTCCTGTCACAGAGGTAGCTCATGCAACAAGGATGTACTGCCACAAGGAGAGAGAAATCTCTAGAAAACTGCACTTGCTGTGAGTGACCTACCCCAGCCCGTTGATCATGAGAAGCTCCTCTTCCTTGCCCATCCTGACACTGAGGAGGGACCGAATCTGGCCCAGGGCAGCCAGCAGGTTGATGGTGTCGCTCACGGAGGCCTGGCTGATGGTGTAGGTCTTCCGCAAGGCCTGTAGTAACTCCCCGATGCTGTCATACTGTCTCCGGAGGAGGTTGAACATAATCCTCACCAACTCTGCATCCTGGATTTGGTTCTCCTGGGCCCAGCGGATCATTGTCTGGGAGACTAGTTCCTTCAGTGTTGCTGGAGGGAGAATAGGAGAAGCCACTAACCATGGGTGCTCAGAGCAGACAAAGTTAGGTGGTACAGAAATTCTCCTCAACTCTCAGACATATCAATAGCTTGTTCAGGCTAAAATCTTTCTTATTTTAAGGTTGAGTCATGGCATATATAAAAGTAGAATATATCATCAAGACATAATGCCACCTATACCACAGTAAAATAGCACAATTATATTCTGAAAAATGCAGTTATTTGATTGATGTTTGGATTCATACTGAAAATTGAATAACAAATAAGACTTTGTCTGTGCCTTCAGGGAGCTCATAAGCCAGTTCTGTACATTTTTACTTTGTGATAAAATTTTATTGTTATTGCATAATATAATGCAATAAATGCTACAACGGAGGTACTTACAAGTGCCACGAGACAGGCTGCAGAGCAGCTGTTCTGGGTGAGCCAAGGTGTGAGGGTAAAGCACTGGCCCAGGCTTCTTTAGAACAAAGCAAATGAAACATTGGTACTTACCATCGTAACTACTGTCTCTAAATATATTAGAGATAATCCATGGCAGGGACTGAGCAACAATTCAAGAACAATAAAAGCTAACAATTCAAGAAAAACAAAACTACCTCCATAAGCTCGGAGAGAAAGAAACCACGATGGTGTTGAATTTGGGATTTATTGGGGTTCATAGCCAGGTCCACAAGTACAGAGGAAATCAGCTAAAATGAGACCAGCTGAGAGCCTTGTGGTGGATGGACCACATGGCTCCGATAACTGCTGACTAGCTTCGCTTTGGGAAGAAACTAAGAGGCACAGGCTGATCTAAGTTCAGGAGGTGAAAGGAGACATGCCGGGACAGCTGGGGAGGCAATTTTCACCCCTTCATTGCCTACACCGTTTCAGAAGATTCCACAACAGTGGAGAGAAATACTGATTAAAAACCGTAGTTGTGTCCAGATCTCACACCGGCATCACACTCCTGGAGGGTATGGGTTGTACCAGATCCTTCATTCAGGCCAGGTGGTAAAACTAGAGCTAAGAGGACAACTAAAGACGTTCAATCCACCTGTGAAAGGATTAGGAAGGCACTCAGATGGATGCCTTCTGTACTCTGTCATTTCCAATGGTTAAGTGTTCTACTCCACATTACTATACATAGCAGATGTCGGTTCCACATACACTCTTGGCTCTACTGTAGGCTATAAAAATAGAACTTAGTCACCAAAGCTCTAAAGGATCTACATGTAAAGGATTAATTTAGCTTGCTGCTGTGTCTATCAACCCTGTGGGTGTTTCAGGTTCAGGCAGGAGACATAAGTTGAAATAATTAAAAAAAAAAAAAGGATACACAGGCTAGAGAGAAGCACAGTTAAAAGATCTTGCTGACCCTACACCCAAGGCTCAGGAAATATCAGGGGAGAGGTAGTGGAAAGATCCTAAGAGCCAGAAGTTCAGGATGACCACTACTAGATACGGTCCCCTAGGCATGACAGGGAAAATAGAACTATGAAATATCCACAAGCATAATCACAACAGCAGCTGACGTGCCAACGACAAGGGAAATTCCACATGCTCCTATCCTTAGATGAAGAGCTTTGGGTAGTCAGTATCTGCAGGAAGATGGAGGATTAGTTTTCTCCAGAAATGAGTTCCTGCATAGGATATCCAACCTCAAGTGGTCATATACATGTATCGATAAGCAAGAAGTGCATATGAGTGGCACTTAAGAGAGGGGGTAGTTTCTCTCTCTCTCTCTCTCTCTCTCTCTCTCTCTCTCTCTCTGTGTGTGTGTGTATAAAATAATAATTAAAGAAGAGACCATGAATTTGAAAGAGAGGGGCTAGGAAAAATTTGAGGTGAGAGAAAAAGTGAGTGATGTAGATAAGTATTCATGTATGAAGCTCTCAAAAACTTAAAAAGTCTTGCTTAGTAGGGACTTAGCAGTAATATCTGTTAGCATCTGTACCGCCTGGGGGGAGGATAAACTAGTATTAATGGGCTGCGTTGGGCTTTTCTCAACAAACTATTTCCCTGTTGAATATTGGCAAAGTGATTCTATCAGCCCTGAACCTCCCCCCGGCATCCCCAAATGTCACAGACTATTACTAAGGCTGTTAGTTACTCTGTAACCCAAAGGGAAGAGCCTGTTGCTGAAGATGCAACTACTTATGTCATCAAACGTGGGAAAATCAAGCTGTAATCTAAAGAGAATGTTCATTCCTATTGACTGGCATTCATGGCAACGGAACGTACTTACACACTACCAGAGGAGGAAAGTCATCATCAGTACCACTAAGATACAAACCTGAGACCTACAAGACTGCAGGATATCCTGGTGCAATAGTGACATGATGATATGTGAATGGTCACCTTTTAGATGGACTTACGGGCCACTCTATGAGAGCCCAAGAACCTTAGATTAGATAGGTCATGGGCCTAGAGGAATACCTGCCACTATAATTCTGCTAAAGGAATGTTGCAACGAAATGGCTCCTAATGACATCGCTATACCCACAGATCAGTGCCTTGCTCAGCCCTCATCAGAGAAGGCTCTTCCTGCAGTAGATGTAATGAAAGGGATCCACAACTGGGAGATGCACAGAGTGTGAGAGACTTTGGAGCACCCAGTCTTAAATGGACCATTTTCTTTTTAATTAACTGCCCCACTCAAGGCTCAGGGACCTATGTGGAAGAGAAGCCAGAAATGCTGTAAGAGCCAGAGGTGACAGATGACTCAAAGAAAACAGCATCTTCCAGACACAACAGGGCTGATGTACATATAACAGCACTCATGAGACCTGCACAGGTTCCAACCAGATACAACCCCAGCACTGAGAAAGCGAAGTGGATGCAAAATCCCACCCATAGCCAAGGAGCTTCCTGCAATTAAAGGCTGGAAAGGGAAAGTCAGGTTTCTTCAAGGGAATGCTACTGGAAATACCACCCCCATTCCAGGACAGGCCCCATACTGAGAGTAGTCGGTCAAGAAAAAAAAACAGAATTCATGCCTTTTTTGTGTTTGTTTTTTTTTTTTTTTGTTGTGTTACTTTTTTGTCTTACTGATTTTCTTTGGTTTCGTTCAATTGTCTATTTTAGTTTTCTTTTTTTCTGTTTTGCTTTTTGTTGTTTTCCTCTGTTTGAGAGGTGGGTAGGGAGGTGGGGAGGATCTGGAAGGAGTTAAGGGAGGGAAAAGAACATGAAAGAAATATATTGTATAAAACATTTTTAAAAATTAAAATTGAAAAAGAAACGTTTCCCAGGTGTATCTATTCTTATTTCTTCTAGTTAAGATAGTAAGAACAAAGGAAATATGCAAAACTGCAGAAACTCTTGCACCTGATACCAGTTGTATAAGCGCACACTCTGGTATGAAGTTCTCACCGTACATGGCCAGATCCTCCACAGAAATAACACACAGCATCACAGTCCCTGCCACACAGGAGAAGCCATGATCAGGTGGAATCATCAGCTCAAGGCTACTTCATTTGCAATAGGAAATTTGCAGTCATGAAACCAAATAAATGTTAGCATTTCCTTAACCTGGCTTTGTCTCTTTGAGTTGTTGGTCAGGGAGTCCAAGAGACTTCCCAAACTGTATAGGCTATATATAGGACAGAACACACATAACACATACACACACACAAGCACACACACACACCCCACACACATACACCCCCCACCCCCCACAATACACCCCCTACTCCACACACATATACACCCCACATGCATACACCCCCCACATACCACACACACACACACACACACACAGAGAGAGAGAGAGAGAGAGAGAGAGAGAGAGAGAGAGAGAGAGAGAGAGAGGTCATTGTCCTTGGTTCCTTCCCAGAACTTGAAGGTAGACACTAATGGTGAAGATACCACATACTTTGGACATGGGACCTGGAGGAACGGAGCTCATGCTGCCTTGGAAGCCTCCTTCCTGAAAACCAGTTCTCCTATTACTAGAAGGTGCTGTGCAAACTGCCAAAGGAGACAAACAAGCAATAGTCCTACTTAGCTATAAAGCCTGTGATCCACAACAATGAACGCGACAAGATATCCCACAGGGTGCAATAATGGCACTTATATTTTAGGGGTAACCAAGAGCCACGTAATTGGACTGCAGACCCACACAACAGAAAGGAATTCATTCTCGGTACTATCAGCAAAACCAATTACTCATTGCTGGTAAGGTCATGGTCCCTAGAGGAAAACCCACTACTGCCACTTTCTTAAACAGTATAATATCCAAATATATCCTAAATGTTTATCTTTATTCCTACAGATAAATGTTGCTCATTCCCTTCATCAGAGAAAATTATTCTTGTAGCAGATGGATACTATCACAAAAGTCACAACTGGTTAAGATGCCGAGAATTCTGTGGGTGCCAACCCTAAATGATACATCTATAGTACAACCTCTGTATCTAGGTCCCAGGAATATAACAGAAGAGGGAGCAGAAAGGTTGGAAGAGTCAGAGTACAATAACATCTTCTGTTAAGCAGTGCCTTTTCTATATGACATGAATGCTGCACCCATGAACTCTCAACAGCATAGTTGCCTAAACAAGACCTGAATGATGACAATATCAGTCAACATGCCAACATGAACAAGGAAGGCTCATGGAGCTCCACCCTAGATGAAGCATACAGGTAATTACTGGCTATGGAGAGAGGGAGATTAAGTTTTCTCTAGGGACAAGTCCTCTGATAGGATCTCCAATCCTCAAGTAGTCAGCCCTAGACACATGTACATATAAGAAACACTAAATGGACACAGCAGGTTGTATTGAGAAATACACATGTATGCATAAATAACAATAACAATAATAATAATGAGGAGAGCATGAAGTTGGGAGGGAGTATGGGGTACAGGAAAGTTTGAGGGGGCAAGGGAGATGTATAAATATGAATATATTACTTATGTATAAAAATTACCAAAAATAATAAAAATCTATATTCAAAAGAAATATGCTTTCTTTACTGTGTTAGATCTTCTGTATATCTGAACATATGAAAATTAGAATAATCAGTGTATAAACAATGCTGGGAACATACTTATGAACATTAACTATTAATACTATAAATAATGGTAGTTGTGAAAGTTTACAGATTAGGGGCTCCGAACTGTTTAGGCAGTTGGGAAGGTCATAACACTTCAAAGATATTATTTGCTGTTTTAATTATATATACAATGGCTCTGATGGTAGAGAAGAAACGATAGTCGAAAGTGCTAGCTTATGAAAACAGAGACGGCAGCAAGACTTAACCATATTCCTTATCACCTGCCTGGGCAAACAGTCAATTTTACATGGGAATGTCTTGAATGAAGAACCAAGAATCTTATCAATAAAACTTCCAAGATGACCATTTAACCCTGGAGACATAATGGTGATAAGCACAAAGCTGTACATCAGCAGCCAATGTTTTTTTTTTTTTCTTGAGGAAAAATATTTGCATGTGATTGAGTTACCAGTTAAACTAGCCTCTTGTCTGCTGGAATACCTTTTAAGTAAGAAGAAAAACAACTTGTGGCTAATCGGTCTTGGAAAATATAATTTCTTCAAAAAGAAATAATAAGTTTTTCACTTTTAAATGCTAGTATTTACTGCAAATAAGGAAATTTGAATTTCAGATAAAAACCAGAATTCTGGCAAACGTTTATCTGCACTGTGAGCTTTGACAGATTCTCAACACTTAAAGATCCCCTGATTAAATTACTGATATTAGCAAATGTGATTTGAAAATATTTTATAATGAACTGTGTCAACAGCTGATAACTCTGTATTGCTCAAGGAAATAATGATTTCCATAAAACAATTCATGTAACTACAAAAAAATATTAGCAGTCCCAACCAACGATCTATGATGGCCTTATTTCAGCTGAGGTATGATATGTTTTGGTTTTATTTACCCCATCCTCTAACTATTTTTAGATCTATGGACCCCATTCTTACCTACAAAACCTTGAGTTCTCTCTCTCTCTCTTTAAAACCCATGAAGTCCAATTTATGCTGCCCCTATATTCTTAGACGTATGGCTTTCCTCTGGATTGTGGTCATCAACCGGGGGATACCCTCTTAAAAAAATTGGCTCCCCCTTTATGGTAGCTGTCAATTATGGAATAAAGCATAAAATCAAGTTATTTGAATTTCCATATATATCAAGTAACTTTTGAGAATCTACTATTCAGTCACTAGGAAAGACTCTACACAAGTACACCAATAAGCTATAGAAGTATTAGTCCTCTCCCAGTTATATTTATATTTGAGGCCATTTTCTCTACTTTATGTCATATGTGAACCCAGCTGCCTTTCAGATAATAAATTTATAAAAAAGCACATTATTTCTTTAGCTATTTTCAAAAGAAAATTTAACTATTTTTATAGAAATATGTTCTTAAATATGTAGCTGTATATTATAATTATTGTAGATGAATTAGTAATATTACAAAATATTGTAGCTTTAATTTTTAAGTAAGTAAACACTGATAGATGTATACAGCCTAGGTTAGAGCTGTAAGACTCTATGTAATAATTAGGAACCTACAGAATCCCCAAGACCAAATACTTTGACACCCATTGCTGGGTGGACAGGGTCTATTATGAAACAAAGGTTCTCCCTAGAAAGTAAAGCTTTCTCTCCAGCTTGGGTGAAGCCCACTCCACCAGGCTGCGTGATTCTGATTAGTGAGTAGAGCCCTTCACCAGCCAGCTACAGTGAAGGATGTTCCACTGCTCGCTTCTGGGTGGATTAGCGATAAGTGCATGAAAGTGGGACTCCTCGCACTGAGAAACAGAGTGAGGATTAAAGGATGACTATTTTGAAAATCGAATCCTAAAAGTGAAGGGCCCTACAGTGCTGCTTGCTAACTCAAAGGGTCCTGAAAGTTTTTGCCTTCACAGGGCTAAGTTTGGGTGTTAAGACCAGTCATCTTCAGTGAAGGAGGGCTGTGCCTATGTTATGCAGTAGCTGCATGACTTTATTTGGCTGGTCCTGTAGCCCTCATGGGACACATAAGGAATGGGCAGGCTGCAGGTGGGATGGGGGAACTTAATTCTTCAGGGTATCTTCATCAGTTGCAGATGGTCTCAGCAGTCATAGAGGCCATGGCATGAGCTGCAGGAGTTTCACTGTAGTGAGCATTCAGGAGCCAGGGTATATGTCATGTTTCTGACTGTCCTCAGCTACAAACCAAGTTGCCTCCTGTGTGTCACTTCTAAATTAGCTTCATAATCAAATGTTCTTTTTTTTATTTGCAATACTATATTTATTATGGACCTTAACCATTAGTTTTTTGTTTATTATTCTTTTTTTAAGATTTTTTCCTTTTTTCTTTTATTTATTTATTTTTTTATTTATTAAAGATTTCTGTCTCTTCCCCACCGCCGCCTGACCTTTCCCTCCCCCTCCTCCAATCAAGTCACCCTCCCTCGTCAGCCCAAATGTTCTTTTATGGGGATTTGCTAGGTGTCGAAGATTGAGTTCAGTGCCTCCATGAAACAATTTCAAGACACTATTATTGCTCATAGGACCTTAGCTGAAGAAATTCAATAATACATGCAAGGAATTTGGGCATATTGCCAAATCAGTTTCTAAACATTTATGTTTACACACCCATAAACCTGGACTGCTCTACCTTGGTCAGAGAAGCTTTCTTTTTCCGTGGCCAGTAGCGAATGCAGAGATTAGTAACTGTTAAAAGTGCTAAAAAGGAGAGACTAAGTGCTCAGCCCTAACTGGGATATTTTTGTTGACTACTCCGCCACTGCACCGTGGTTTGGGAAATGTCGTGGGAGGGGGCAGGAAAAGGGGAGAGCTGGAGGATGAGGAAGAGTGCAGTGAAATGCTGTCTTCAAGACATGACCGGACTATCACTATCAGGAACGCACACAGCTGCGGTTGTTTGCACTAAATGCAAGCATCAAGCCTCAGTTCTGGCGTAGATAGGGGAGGTATATATACTCCAGGCTCCGCTCTTAATGAGGACTCACTACCAGTTGTTTGCTGCCGGAGAAGGGAGAATCATTCTTTTCTGCCCGTGTTCCCACTGGTAATTTTCCTGTGCTCCAGTGGGTGGCCCTAAGCCCATGGACCTAAAGACAGCACTCATCCTACTTTGTGAGCTATCTAAAAGAACAAAACAAAACAAAGAACAACAACCTCCCCCCCCCCAAAAAAAATACCATAAAAGAAAGGAAAAAAGAGAGGGGAGTTACAGAGAGATGTCTCAATGGTTGGGAGCACTTGCTGCTCATGTGTCAGACCTGAGCTCAGCTCTTAGCACCCAGGTTGGGTGGCTCAGAGCCACCTGTAACTCCAGATTTAGGGGTATCTGACTCCCCTGGCACCTGTTAGCACTGGCACTTAGGTGTATATACCGACACAAAGATATACACATTTGCAAAATTAAAAATAAATCTCTAGAAAAAAAGAAATGAAGTTAGTAGGGAGACACGGTGGGGATATGCAGGGGAGTAGGAAGAAGGAGATATGCTTTTTTATTTCATTGTATATGTGAGTGGAATTGTCAGGCATTAAAAACAATTTAATAAGTAAAATAAAATAAAAATAAAGTCTTCATCAGAACTGCTTAGACTCCAGATTTCCATTACTTCAAGAGGATGCTGCCAAGTGCATCCAGTGATTCATCTCATGGAACTTTTAGAAAACAATAATACTTATTCCAAGAACAGGATGGAGGAACAAGGGAAGATATGTTACTAAGCCTCTGTTTTGTGACGAGCAGAACAAAGCAAACTGACAAATAAAACATTGAGCTAAGTGAATTGTGTACTGATTTCCCTGATGAGATTATTAATATTCTAATTCACTCAATTTTTGTAATTAGTGTAATGCCGATAGGCAATTTTCTCAAATCTATGACTTACACGCCACCTTTAAAATGACTATTCAAGCTAACGCAGAACGGCAATATGCTGAATGTACTGTATTGCTTAGAAAGACTGGATTGCTAGGGGACATCTTAGAAGACGATGGCTTCTTCACCTCCAGACTTTTGGACTAGTCATATATTCTGCATAAAACCAAGAGTAGAGTGCCTTCCCATTAGAGCTTGACTTGGTGTATCCAGTTGGGAGTGTCAGATTCAGCTGTGTACTGCCCCCACCTGTTATTTTATAACCTGCTTCTTTGATTTCAGAACTCTAAGCCATTCACATGTGACCCTAGTCACCTGCCATAGCCACAAGTAGTCAGATGACCAGCTTCCAGTGCCAGCGACCACAGAAGAAGGGTCATTTGCTCTCACAGTGCATGTTTGATGCTAAGGCCTCAGGAGTTTGGACCGTTCAAATCTTTCTCAGGATGTATCTTTTCCTTTCTCTCTAAATTTAGGTAACGAGTCAAATGCTATTCACTTGATGCACTACATGCTTATTACCAAAGGGAAGATGTTGGCCACTGGCAAAGCAAATGCCACACCTGTGCTGCTAAAAGTCTGTGGGTATTCTTAAATCTGGGTCAACTTTTTGGAAGGAAAACAATTCCAATCACATTGAGGAAAAGAAATAAACAAAACTGCACTGTACTTAGGTTAAACTCAGAAAATGATTTATAATGTTCACAGTACAATGGAAAAAGAAAATTATGTGCATTTAAACGATGCGCACCTATTTTAAAATTCCAGGGGATTGTAGGCCAGTGTGTGGCATGCTGTAGACAATCTGGATGTGTGAACAGGTGTGGATAATTTCCAAGCATAAGATGCCTGTTTGTATTCTAAAGAAAGGCTGCGGATTTGGTTGGGTGAGGAAGTGGGGGAGAAACTGGGAGGAGCTGGGAAGTGGGGAGGAAACCATAATCAAAATATAGTGTATGAAAAAAATCTATTTTCAATTAAAAAAGCAAAAAGATAGGAGCTGGTAATTTACTATTGCAGCATTTGACAGCAGCCTCTGTAGGTCCCCATATTGAGGGGCTGTGGTAGTGATGGTGGTACTGATGGTATTTGGAACTCTGTTTTCTTCTTTCCTACTGTTCCTAGATTGAACAATGGATCCCCAAGTGTGAAAAGATGTCCATATCCAAATTTGTAGTTTTATTACCTTACACATCGAAAGGGACTCTGCAGATGTGACTAAGAGGAGGATTTTGAGCCAAGGAAATTATTATTGTGGTTGGCTTGGGGGTTCTTTGAGAGAAGAGGCAGGGGTCCTAGAGGAGCCATTCACTACCCAAAGAATGCAGTGGTCCTCTAGATGATGGAAAAAGCAAGAAATGACCCTCCAAGAATGCAATCCTGCTCAGTCACTTTAGTCTTGTAACCTCTGAAACTAAGATAAGTTCGTGCTGGCTGTAGTGCTGGCAGGCTTAGGGTAGCTTGCTGCAGAAGGAACCAGCAAGCTTGTTCACTGTGACCGAATCTAGGTCTTGGGTGGAGGACATTTTTAAAACTCCTTTTTGAGGCTAAGAGTCTGTCAGGTTGTTGATAAAGCCGAGGTTTCTATCGAACTGGCCTAGAGTTTAAGGCCAAGCTAGAACTATCATTATGCACAGAGAATACCCATTGTAGAGCTGTTGTGGATTGATGGGTAACACACAGAGATCATATACGGTGCTCACTAGGTCTTTCATGCAGCCTGCTCTGCCTCTACCTCTGAACATCAAGAGCTATTAGAACCCACATCACCACTGAGACCAACCACTGAGTGGGTGGCAATGCTGTCATTGATAGACACACCCTACACACCAGCATGCAGAACTCACCCGACTCTTCTGTCTTAGCAGCATTCCTGCTCTGTGCAGGGTCCTTCTCTACCTTTGTGCCATATTCCTCAAGGACCCATCTTTATTTCAACATAGGCTCTATTAACTTGACTTAGCCAGAATCATCACTGGTGAATCATGGATAGGCTTATAACTAACTTTTCCAATCAATCAAAGGTGATCTCAGGACCCTTTATTAGAACATCATGAGAAGTTATTCTGCTCATCCTTTAGAGTAGGTAAGGAGTGGATTTAAGGTCCAGACTGTATCTGGCAGCTAGTCTAAAAACAACACTGGCATTAGGGGATTGAGGAAAGAGTGAGCACAGCTACTGGATCAATCCATCACAGCAGCTGGCTCCATCTCTAGTTCCAGAGGTCTGTCAGTGTGGCCCCTCTCTGGCTGCTTCCTCAAACTGGGTTTTCTGCTTCTTGTTTGCCAAAAGCATTGCCATGATAAATATGGAAAGGAAGTTCATATGGCCTATGCTTTTTTTTTTCACTCAGTGCAAAAGCCAAGGTGTATGTGAACTTCTAGGTGTCAGAACATTAAACTCGGCACTATTTCATCAAATCCTTCTTTGTTATTTTCCTTTTACATACAAAGAAAACAGTCCCACACAGAGACCAAGAACTTATCTAACATTATGGTTGGCAAATGGTGGTGCCCCAGGCTGCTAGAATCTGTTCCTTATACTTTATCATCTCAAGTTGCTAACTTTCATGACACTCAGAAAATAGTTATTATTAGTAACTTAAACTCATATTATGCCTACTGTCTAGACACTCTCTTAATAAGTCATGAAATAGATTCAGATGTAAAATCCTAAAACCCATAAAGCTTTAGTTCTTTTCCTGACACTTAGTCAGATTGCTTTCTCACAGCCTCGATTTCTTTACCAATAAAAGAAAATCACCCTATAAAATTCCTCTTGAAGATTGCAGCACAGTAACAAGAGCACTGGGCAGGGCCTGCTGTGTGTCTTCAGACAAGTCATCCACCTTTCTGTGCCTTTGTCTGCTTCTGAGAGTATATGTCTATGTGGCTTGCTGTGCTCTTGAAGAAGCGACACCAACTTATTCAAGCAGTAACTGAAAGCCTGTGGCTTCATTGGCCTAAATTTGGAAGCATCAAGAATTTTACTACCACTTTTAGTGTCCAATTTCAGTGTTATTTAGCTTGCTTTCCCTGCAAATAAAACCCGAGATTGAAGAAATAAAACAAAATCTCAGAATTCTAGCAGTTCCTGGTGGCAGGAAGTGGCCATTATCAGTGCACACCACTGACCACCTACATGGAGGACATGAGCCGTGGGAACTCTCTGGACTTTGGGATGACTGTCCTGACTGCTGGAGGAGAGGAAACTGTCTGTCAGAGGTAGCATGGCGCAGCCACACACTCTCCACTCAGCTTCCCAGGTTTCCTGGGGAAAGGACTGGAGTCTTCTGTGCTCTCTGCCCTGGGGTTTCTTCAAGCCAAAATTACAACATAGTCAAGGATTTACTGCTTAGCGATGGGGAAGGCCTGGGAAAGTAAAGTCCATGGGTTTCAAGGGCTTGACTCTAGAAATATTCATCAGGCCAATTTATCTGTGCTTCCGCAATGTTTCTCTGACCCAGGATCTACAGTTGGAACCAGTTTACCTTATTTAATGAGAGCACGGTGCTGTGGGCTATCACTGAAAATGACATTTCAAGGTGGTCTGAAATGAAAGAAAAGCCTGCGAAGACACTGGGCATTGTTCTTGGGGTAACAAGCAAACTGATATGCTTAATGTGTGTTACTGGGCCACAGGGAGAGCTGGGCCACGTGATTCTGGGACATCAGGCTTGTTTTTGTTCATGCTGGCTTCCCTAGCCTAGCAGTAGGGTGAGAGTTTCAGCTTCTTCCTAGCAGGCACCCTTCTCATTGCAATGACAATAGCCATGGTTTCTCTAGCATTTCCTGTGTGTTCAGCAATGTGCTAAGGACTACGCCTGAATTAGCATTCAATCCTCCTCACCACACAAGAACAGCAAAGACAGATGTGGCAGCGACCACATTTCCCCATCCTCGTGACCCTCACTAGCTTAGTCCTCAACTTTACTTTTTGTTTAAGTAAAGAACCATTTCATTCTAATGAATGGAAGTGGGTTCTTATAAATAGCTGGTCTGCTAAGGCTTCCAAGGCAGTGAGAGCTAAGAATGGGACATGGAGATTTTGGACTGTTACAACAAGCTGTGGACCCCACAAAACTGTTCGAGTCACAATGGCCTGGCTGCCTGTGTGCAGTCATCTGACTGCTGTATACGTCTGCTAAATCTGTCTCTAAGTTTTCTTCCTCTGTTTTCTTGTGAGTGTATGTGTGTTTGTGTACATGTATGAATTCATGTGTGGGGTACATATGGGTGTGTACATGTGCATAAGAATGCCTGTTGAAGCCAGAAGCTAACTCTGGGTGTTCTCCACCTTTTCTGAGACAGGGTCTCTTACTGGCCTGGGACTACTCAAGCGGGATAGGATGGCTAGATAGTGTCAGAGCCCTACCTGTCTCTGCCCCGCCGAGAGAATAAGCACACATCACCACACCAACGTCTCCCCAAGGGCTCCAGGGATCAAATTTGAGTCTTTGGCCTCAACATGGTTTTCTACCTTGGTTAGAGCCTCATCCATACGCGTCTGGGTGGAAACAAGCGTGCTCACCCTACCCTGCTTTCCTCACACCTTGGGTACTTCTTCCGTATCAAAGGCAGCACTACAAGCCACCAGTGAAACTGCCTACCAGCGTTCCAGCCAGATACTGCTCTCTAGCTCCCTGGGGTCTCATCTATCATAAGGAGATAATTAGCCTGTTGTTTTTGAAATCAGTCATCTGGCCTCATAATCACGTTCTCAAAATGTACAGGCGATTACATGACTGATGATTATGTGACAGAAAAGAGCACGGGAGGGACAGAGAGCGTTTGCTGATCTGACTGGGGGAAGGGAAATGTGGCCCTGTGAAAGAGAACGGTCCTAGGAGGTTCCGGTATTTGAAGGCCTGGTCCGTAGTTGGTGGAACTGTGTAGGGAAAGATGAGGTGTGGCCTTGTTGGAAAAGGTGAGCCACTAGGAGTGGGTTTTGAGGTTACAAAAGCCCACACCAAACCCAGTCTCGCTCTCTCTGTGGATCAGCACGTAAACCTTCAGCTGCAGCTCCAGCGCCATGTCTGTCTGCTGCCATGATCCCCCTCCATGACAACAGTGAACCCATGCTCTAAACTGTCAGCAAGCCCCCAATTAAATGCTTTCTTTTAAAGCTGCCTTGGTCATGGTATCTCTTCACAGCAATAGAGCGGTGACTAACATGGGGAAACACCTGAGATGACGATGAAGCTGAGACAGAATGACAGAGGACTGGGAACCTGAACCTATCATCTTTACTCAGGTCTAAATACTTGATTGAGTAAAATGGGGGGGAGGAAGTCACTGCGTTTGGTTGCTTGTTGTAAGGAAAAAGTCAAGAGAGGTGACATGAAGCACCCAGAACAGTGCCAGGCACAAAGGACTCACTCAGTATATGCTACAGTTTCTATCTCCAGGACTTTCTTCTTGAGCCCCCAAACACATAATCAGCCATTACTTATTTATGCCCCAGAGTTTTGTGTCTGTGACTGTAAAGCACCTGACAGGGAGCCAATACAGGGTTGCGACCCCGAGTTCTTCTCATATCTGGGTTTCTCTGGTTCTCTTTTTGCCATCCCCAGTCTCTTTCAAGGACTACTGTGATCATTCAGGTTCCGCTCCAAAGTGACC
Source organism: Alexandromys fortis (assembly GCF_014885135.2). Classification (NCBI taxonomy): domain Eukaryota; kingdom Metazoa; phylum Chordata; class Mammalia; order Rodentia; family Cricetidae; genus Alexandromys; species Alexandromys fortis. The sequence continues at coordinate 25,804,349 of NW_026067902.1, read as the reverse complement.
TATTTCCTGATCCAAGTTTAGCTCACCAGCATCTTTAATCCCATCTGTAACCAGCGTTTTCCTTTTCCCTTCAACGTATTTGTACATTCCATGTTTGTACACGGCCTGTTGATATCACTTGAGACATGGTACTGTCTGCCCCACTTCAAGTTGCTTCACCCGGAGCATTTCTGTTTCCATGGCTCCAATGTCTCCCTGCAGCAGGGATGAGTGAAATCCTTGACATTTTCTGAAACAAATTTCACTGGTGCCCGGAACGGTGCCTGAAATATGGTAGGTAATCACCAACTATTCTAGGGGCCAAAACCAATCAATGTTAAACACTGTGCCAGATACACTTTAAAACACTTTGCATTTGCTAAATAACTTAGCTTTTATAGTGACCCAGTGAGGTAGGTAGTTGATCTGTCCTCATTTTACAGACAAGAAAGCGGAGGCACAAAGTCGCCACGTGTTCAACCTTACAGAACTGAGGCAGAACTAGACTTTAAGACCAGGCTGCCTAACTCCAGAGCCCTGTACAGCATAACCACCTCACTACTGCTGCGCAAACTATGGAGTTAGTTTTAGGAAACTTTCACAGTCACTGTTTACTGGAGATATGATACTTCTATGTAATTATTACATATAGGAATATCAATATGAAGATCAATGCCACCCCTGTGTGGTTTGGATAATTTGTCTCTACTTCAGTTTCTTTAACTATAAAATAGGAATGAGACTGTACACTGTATATTGCTATTGAGAGAAGCAATAGACACAGGGTAAAGTGAGTGCCACATGCCTGCTGAACCCTCCAGCTCTGCAATTCCAGGACCAAGCTTTATACAGCAAATGAGAACGCTGTACTGATGAACTCGGTTTTGTTAGCAATCCTTTGAGGCACAGTGTTCAATCACTTTACACCCCCACCACATCCCATTCTGCCCCCTGTAGAATCCAGCCACCCTAACCTGCTGCCCTGCCTGGACTCAGCCCAAACTTTTCTGTCTTTTGGCATTTTTTTTAGCAGCATTTCCAACAAAATGCTTTTCTTTCCTATTTTATCTACCCATTCACACTCTTTCAACACTTCCAAGCCCTCCTCTGGCCATGGAGTGTGTTTTTGTCTGTAGTTTAATATCACAACCCAACCTCATTACTAGAAGAGTTATCTATCCACCCCCAATTCTACCCTTTATATCCAAGGACCCACTTTCCATGTTTGTGAGCCTTAGCTGACTAATTTGTAGTTATAGGTAAAAATGATGTTTAGGTCAATGGAATGAATATAGGAAAAAATTCCACATTAAGACTCAGTGAGAAAAGGTAAAAAAAAAAAAAGACCCACATAAAAGGGAAGTCACGTGTGTCCTATTGGAGTTTACATGATATGTTGGGGTAGGAGGGAGGGGAACAAAGTTAGTAGAAAGACTACACAGAGGAGGACCAACTCTCTCCCTGCTGTGTGTGTATGTGTGTGTGTGTATGTGGTGTGTGTGTGTGTGTGTGTATGTGTGTGTTTGTGTGTGTATGTGGTGTGTGTGTGTATGTATGTGTGTGTTTGTGTGTGTGTGTATGTACGTATGTGTGGGTGTGTCTGTCTTAAGGAACTGCCATTTGGAGAGTATTTAGAAAATGAGTCTAAAGATGTCACCTGCATCATCATTAGAATAACTATCTAAAATTTCTAAATTCTCAACCCACAGAGCCACTACCAGTGACATGGTGATCTTACTTGGCATTCCTCTGTACCCAGAGGCCAGGACTTAGTCTGATTGTAAATACAAGAACACTTTCTCTGCCAGTAGTATTCATAAACAAGCTGTAGTGTTCCTGGAGAGAGTTTTGGCCTAGAGCTGTTATACCATTCAGTGACAAGGTACAAGCTTCCCCAAGTAGCAGCTTTGGGACTTGATGGATTTGTCATCATCTCTAGGGACACCACTGGTCTTTATCAGAAGAGTAGCAGAGGAAGCACGTGTGTCTCAGGGATGAGACAGTCAGCTCAGCTCTGCAAGAGGCAGAGTTTGTGCACACAGCACAGACCGAGAATAGAGTGCAGTTTGCCTCCTTTAGACAGACCCACTCCTACATCCAGTTCCTAACACTGCTCGCCACAGCTGAATCACAGTGGATCAATGCAAGGTCTCTAATGTCAGCAGGGGTTTCTGTCTCCTTTCTTGCATTGCTTGAGAGCATAATATCCTTGGGATATTTCTTCATAGAGAGAAGACGAGAAAAACATCTCCCATGGAGAAGGCATACATGCATCCCATTTCATTTGTAAAATATGATAGCTGTTTTTCATTTTTGTAACTTGAGAACTCAAGAGAAACAGCTGTTTGATCTCCTCTGGAGAAATAGCTCAGTTGCCACGGCTATACATTTATATTTAAGGAAATCCTGTTTTAACTGGAGTTTGCAATCCAGCCTTAGTGCGCAAGGGCTCCCAGACAGGGACATAAAAATGTGACCTGGAATGGTGGGCTGCTGCTATATCATTTCATTATCATATAGCCCTTTGATAATACTGTAGCACTTGTCTCTCCAAATCACTGATGCCTTGGCTTGCAGTTAATTTAAGCAAATCTCTCTAACACAGAACTACTTAGCAGCATTCAAATGAGCTTCAGAATGGTTTTGTTCTCTCTTTACCGAGCCCATCTGATCCATATCAACAGCTCATAGAAGTGAATCTCGGGGAGGGGTTGCCACTACCATCCTGGACCATTTCCAGTTCAAAATCTATGACAACACCGACTTTTCAGTGTCAAAATGCTGAATGGCATTAGGTCCTGGCTTTCATCATAAATGACCACTTGCAAGAGTTATTAGTCTCAGATGAAGGAGACCGCATGGCACTGTGGGAAGAGTAGACACCTGGAGTGAAGTCATAGCTTCACTTAATTTAGCTGTCTAAGATTCGTGTCAACCAGTAACCAGGAAAATATTCTGGATCCAAGCTGGAAGGCAGAATCATTGAACTACTATCTCTTGATTATTTTGAGTCCTATTTCCCTCAACTGAATAATGAGAAAAATGAAGAGAGTTAACATCTGTTAGGAACATTAGTAACTGGCATATGTGGATATATTTGGTAAATTGTCAATTTACTATATTCCCCTAAATTTTTATTATTTTGTCAAGATAAGTCATGTAAGTAGTGACACGGACAAGCTGCCAGTAATTTATAAAATTTTAACCATTTTTACAGTTGGCTGTACATTTAGAAACATTGTTTCCATATGATCCAAATAAAAATAATTCTCTGGTGGCATATTGAACAACTTCCAAAAATTTATCTTAAAATATCATTCCAGGCACGCTTTTGGGACATTCTCCAGGGAGCCCACATAATAACAGCAAGTGTTGCTTGAACTGATTGACAATTTCCTTTATTTCTGAGACCTTAGAAGACTCAGGACACAAAACTTGGATGTCTCAGCCGGGTGGTGGTGGCATATGCCTTTAATCCCAGCACTTGGGAGGCAGAGGAAGGCGGATTGCTGTGAGTTCGAGGCTAGCCTGGTCTACAAGAGCTAGTTCCAGGACAGGAACCAAAAACTACGGAGAAACCCTGTCTCGAAAAATAAAATTAAAAAAAAAAACAAAACAAAACAATTTGGATGTCTCATAAATCCACATGTGAGAGGAGGAGAGCATGGTGAACCCGTGTAGCCTCATGTGACAGGCCTGACAGGTGTGTATGCTCTATCCAAGCAGACAGAAGATGCTCTGTCTTCCTTAGCGTTGAGGAGCAGTTGTACCGGAAGTAAGCCATGGTGTTTGAACCCATCCTCAGTGTGAGATTCCAAAGAGGCAGATGATGAATGGTTTCATCTGACTGACCTGATTCACTTAATATGACATGGTCACTTTGTGGGAACCGTATTCCTAACATTCTGCCAAAAAAGCATCCACTTCCAGAATCAATTCTCAACAGGTGATATATGAGATATGTAGGCCAATGCAACCTATTTGCAGTACTTCTTTGGTGGTAACCACAAAGAGAGTCTCTATTTACTTATTTCTATTATAGTTTTTGGCTCTACAATCCAGTTGGCTCACCCTCAAAGCCAAAACCTTTCTCTGGTGCTAGGATAGGACTCGGCAGGATTGGCAGAGTCTTGTTACCATGTATCCTCTCAGAGGCTTCATCTGATAAATGGGAATAATCTATTCCCCTCAGAGGTATTCTGACAAAGATGAAAGGTTAATAGAGAGGGTGATAAGATGTGTGAACCCTTAAAGTGGTATTCCCAGACGCACCTATCATATCGTGACAGTCTGTTTCTTTAGTAGGTGATCTGAAAGTGTCTTCCAAGATAGATATGAACAGGGAAGAAGATGAAAAGCAATAACATTGAACCTGGGACATTTCTTCTTCTCTAGACAAATGATAAAGTTGCCAACTCTGTAGCAAGGAGCAGATTGATTACATAGAATATTCAGACAATCTGGCTCTTGAAATGTTAACTCATTTAGAGACAGTCAAGCAAGTCAGTGCTCTTCTTTCAACATGGGTCAAATGGTTGAGGTTACCCCCTGTGCAAAGAAGAGAGAAGTGAATTGGGACAGTACTTGCCATCCTTAAAGAACAGGTCAAAGACCGCAGGCTGTCGCGATCTCAACACCATACTAGAGAAAAAAAGAGACCTTTACTTTCTTTTATACGTCCTGTTTCACTATTGTTTAATTTCTTTGGTTGGAGTAGTTTTCCTTGCTTAGGTAACCGCAAACAGAAGTGACAGAAACCAGCAACACTTAAAGGTTGAAAGAAAGATCAGAGTCTGTGTGAGGATTTCTAAGTAGACAGACAACAAGAGAAGATACCAAATAGTTGATCTCTCAGGTGTCAGAAAATTCCAAAAGGGAATTCTTTGAATCACAGGAAAGGTAGAGAAGAAAAAATCCTGTCAACAAGGGCAGTAACACAATGCCCAATGTTTGCTTTAGCATTAAACAGCCGCCGCCACACGTCTTAGCGTACGTGTCAGAGAACCAGTTACCTCGATTAAATCTCAGAAGAGCATGTAGTTGTGAGTAGCATGATTGAAAGTCAGTGGTACTTACTAGGATACCGTTCCTCTTCTTCTGTTGGTTGCTCCCTCTCTGGCTTGGGTGGACCCTTAATTTTATACACCAAAGCACGCAGTTTTCCTGTCCAGGATGTGTCCTCCTCCTCCTCTTCTTCTTCCTCCAAGGGAACCCCTAGCAAGTCACAGAACAGAGTGCAGATCCAAACAGTACCTTAAGAGTTAGGAAGAACACAATAAAGCAAATCCCCAACCTTCTAAAACATTTTCAAGAGATTATAGGCAGCCTCCCAAGAATATTTATCTGAGTTATGTTTTTCAAATAGTTGCTAAAATATATAATTTTCTGTGTCTCGGAACATCAAATAAATTTAATTCCAAGGCTTTACTTTTTCTAACCTATATTAAAAAGGACTCTAGAGTCTCTAGAAATACTTTAACATTTATTATTTCAAATGAGAAGCTCAGCTTTTGTCTACATATTACTCCATTTATCCATATAAAAGAATCATAAATGCCACCACCCACTTAAAAATCAGCAGATATGCATCAAAGTAGGGAGCTATGGCTTTGAAACCTTCAGAGAAAATACTGATGCCCACTTTAAAAGTATCATGATAGCTAAAAAGAAAAGGGATCAAAGTCTTGACTTGGTTGGAAGAACATGCTGTCATTACCATTGAAAGTGAATTGGCTGAGGTGGAGAATCAGTCATTCCCCCCTCCACCCCCGAGACCTCCCCACTCCCTCTATGTATCCTCACAAAGATTCTTCCAGGCAAACGGTTTTCAGTCTCCCCTTCTGCCAGGGACAGACACTTCCTGTACCTTTTCTGACACGTGTCTTTTGAACGATTGGTACCATAAGGTCAGACATAAGAGTAACTTCTCAACCCCTCCCTGGCATTCTAATAAAGGAAGCTGGGGCTCTTGCTCAACTCTCAGCCGCTCACCACAGTGCACCAGAAGGTCCTCATGGAAGTCATACAGCTCCTCGCGGATCTCCTCCGGGCAGGGGCAGTTCTCTCCAAGGTGAAAGTTGAGGAGCATGTTGATCTGTGAGGGCAAAAGAGGCATGGATGGCTAGCTGATCTCCATGACAGCCGGGGGAGCTCAGCTCATGCCTCAGACCCCAAACAGTCTTTGAATTTATTTAAACATTTTTGGAGGGTGGGGGAAGTAAAAGTGACCAACTTATAAAAATAGCTTTCTCTCTCTCTATTTTTCTTATATGAGAGAAATTTGGATAGTATTTAGAGTAGAAAATTCCTGCCACCTGAAGCTGAGTCCTGTTAACAATATTAGGAAATTTATTTCAGTCTTTATATATCCTCACAAATTCAAATCACATTCTCTATATAAATTATCTTAAGATCCAATTTTTGATGGACTTTGCCTTGGACATTTGTGGAACATGAGTTTAAAATAGTGAAATTGTTTATTTCATTCTATGGATGGATACAAATTTATATAAAATTAAGTTTCTGTTATATCTTTGTTTCTATTTTTATTATTTTTTTGTGAGTACCTGGTATGGTGTGACAGCTGTGTGTATATGTATGTGTGTGTGTGTATATATGTGTGTGTGTATGTGTGTGTGCGCGCACACACACACATATGAGCCATGGCATACATGTGGAGGTCAGAAGACAAACTTAGGGGTTGCTCCTTGCCTTCTACCTTATGTAAGACCGGGTCTTTATGTTTTGGTCTTCACTTCATACATCAGGCTAGCTGGCCTGTGAACTTCCAATAATTCTCCTGTCTCCACTTCCCTTCACTCCATATGAGCACGGGGATTACAGATGCTCACACCATCCGTCAGTTTTTATGAGAGTCTAAGGATTCAAAATCACGTCGTTATACTTGAGGGGCCAGTGCTTTTACACACCAGTCCATCTCCCGACTCATTTTTGTTTTTCATATAAACAAAGTTGCTTTGAATATTTTATATACTTTTTATTAACATTTTAGATTTTTTTAAGGATAAACTAGAAGCAAAATGAATGGAGCAACAGGTGTGTACCACTTTAACGGCTTGTGATATGAATTGTAAATCGCTTCCCAGAAATCTCACAACAATTTGCATTATTTCAAATTTATGTAAGTTTGTGTTACTTTGGCATCTCTATTACAGTAATGAGAACTTAACACATTTTCAAATATTTTCCAGCTTCATGGGTGAAGAATAACATATTCCTGTTGCTTTGATTTGCATTTAATTGGTGAGGTTGAAATTCATTTTCCACGCATTAAGAGTAATTTTATTGCATATTTTGTAAAGATTTTCTTCTCATGCTCTTCCTCCATTTTTCTACCAGGTAATTACCCATTTGAAAATTAGTTGGTGGAGTCCTTTGCACATTTTTCTAATGAACTTAAACATTTTCTGGAGTTTTAGTTGCTTATAATAGATACTCGATAGATTTCTGGAGTTTGAGTTAGCTTTTAATTTTATGAATAGGGTCTTCATTTAGGTCCTGGTGTTGAGATGTAGATTTATCTTCTGTGCTCACTCTGCCTTTCTTTTTGCTCCTACTATTCTGTTCTTGATGCTTTTCAATTTGCCATGCAGTTTTCTTGCAGTTTAGTGACACAATTAATTTACAAATTAATATTTTAAACAAACAAGACATACAAACTTACGAAGAGTCATGATCATAGTGAAGGACACTTATCAAAACCAAAAAAAAATATCTGTGATACAGTAATAAATGTACTTCATCACTAGCTGACATGAAGAGACCTCGTGACTACTCTCAGAGCCCCTGCATCCTGAAGCAGTGTTGAATGTAAAGACATTCCTAATGTAACCTCTACAGACTATAATGAAACATGTTCAATCCTCAGTAGTGAGAAAGTGGGGCGGTTGTTCTGCTGTGTACATTAACCATGAAAAGTCATGCTAGCAGAGGTCAGTGAAGGCTTTGTTGCCCAGCTAGGCTCCCGGACTTCAGGATGCTCCCTGCAGGCCTGCAACTATAGGTTGGTGACGAGGTAGAGGAATTGCAGAAGCTGCTAGAGGTCCCCAACCCAGTGTGACTCAGCCATGCTATCCCAGCCACCAGGCATAGAGCTTGTCCTTAACTGTTGAGGACTTCGTAGTTGGAAGACATTCTAATGTCTTACTAAATTTTAACATGATTCAGAAGTCTCTCATTCAGAACTTCTCTTTCAAATCTTTTTCTTCTTTCTTTGTTTTGTTTTCTCTATGTAGCTTTTTGGAGGCGGTTGTGGAACTAGCTTTGTAGACCAGGTTGGCCTTGACCTCACAGAGATCCACCTGTCCCTGCCTCCCTGCTGGGATTAAAGGTGTGTGCCACTACAGCCTGGATCAAATCTTCTTGTAAGTAGGTAGAGATATTATTTGTAACTAAATAATACCCATGAAATAGGTTGGAAAAGGGAAATCATGCTAATTACAACAAGATAGGGTACACTGTTTTTAAAATAAATATAAGGTTGTATGGTATGGTTTCAGAGTACAAAATGAAGATCTTAATTGAAAGACTCCTCCTGTCAACAAAACTTAGGAAGGACCCCACCTGCTGAAAGAGCACACAATCAAGAGGTGGAAAGACAGACCAGGCAGGATTTGCTGCTAGTTGGGTCTAAGATAGCCAAACAAGCATCCCCTTCATGCAACAAATTGGCGCCCAAATGTGGCCAACTAAATCTATGTAAAACCTGAGAGGGCTTGAAAAGAAATTCTGGACAGGAAGACATACAGAGCTTATACAGAGCTTAGCACAGCTTCTAGCTGTTTGCTGGCAGTGTGCCACAGCTCCTTTAAGGGAAGTTTTCCTGACTCAGCAGCAAATAAATTTGGTTTACTTATTATTGCCTTCCAATTATTCATAGAAGTTTGAGAGATCATCATTTGCACAGTGTTATGGGGAACATTCATATCCACCACCAGTCTCAAAAGCCTGTAGCATCTGAGGAATTCTTGGGTGGCAGTTGGAGAAACAGCATACTCATACATTTGGTTCAGCACAATGACCTCTCTCAGTCAGTCCTAAGGACTTTCATTTTGAACTAGAGAGATGATTAGCTTTGCCTTCTCTTTATGCATTATTACCCATGAGTCTTTCAAAAGCTCAGATAGGTGGTTCAGTGGCAAGACAATATAAATAACTATGTTCCATAAAATAGATTGGGAAAGAAACTGAATGAAGTTGTAGTTGTGCCATTAAGATAAAATAGTGGTAATTATAGTGACAACAATGAATAGTATGCTTATTAAAAATTTATAAGACTCAAAGATGTAGTTTCAAAGACAGAGCTGGTTTCTTCACCGCAGGATCTACCTTCCTTTTGAACACTAAGGGAACAGTGGGCAACCAGCCTGGATAGCAATATTAGAGTGTGAGATACCATTCCCTCATTTAAACTCATCTAAAGTCACCTTCTGTCTCAGCAGTGACAACAAGTGGGTTCTATATAACACATCGCAAAGGATGATTCGTAATAAAGTCTGTTCTACAGGCTTCACGGAACTAAAAAGGCTTAATGTAAATTTAAGTCAAAGGCACTTGGATGTGTCAGGTGAGGAAGGCTGCCCCTCAGCTCTCACAAACCAGGGTGCACCAGCTACGTTCTTCTAATAGAGAGGCAGGGATTTCTGGAAGAGTTAGTAACATTCTTCTGAGGAGTAGATGTGCCCGAGGTATCTGTTGAACCTCAACATTTTTCCTCTGGTTTTCCACCGATTAGTAGAGGCACACGTAGAGAAGGAGAGGGTGGAAGAAGGAAGCTCTACCTTATGTTCAGTTTAGAAATGTTCCCCTCACCCCAGCCAAGATAATTGGCAAGTTCTCTCCAATCTCTTGGTGCTGTGGTGATTCTTCTAGGAATCCATAGCTCTTCAGTTTGACGAAAATAACACAAAGGATTCATGTACTCTTTTCCACAGGAAGTGGGATGGAGTTCAGGATGGGACTCACCTGCTCCTGAGGTGGTGAGCGGAACTCCCGTGTCTTCCGGGCAGTTAGGGCTGCAGACATGTTCAGGGCCTGCATGAGCTCATTGTAGCGGAATTTCTGATTTGCCTGAAGCTTGGACACATAAATGTCACCAAATGCCACAATAGCCTCTACTCGATGCTGCAGTTCACAGTCACAGAGGTAGCTGAGGAGTTCACACATCTGTAACAAAAAGTGTGTGTGTGTTACATCCTTATAGAATGCACTTAACGCAAACAGACAACATTGCCAGTGCCATACTTCATAGCCAATAACACTGAGACTTAGGTAAGTAAGTGCAGTGACCCATCTAGTGTCATAGAGCAACCATGCAGCTACTGAATCCAAGTCCACCTAAATCCAAAGATGAATTGTTTAGCCACTGAGGCCAGAGAATGAGAAAAATAAACTCACTGAAAATTGGATCTTCTAGAAGATGCATCCCTCAGGAGTCATATTTGAAAACCAGAATCTAAGTACTCATGTGAGCATTGCTTTCCTTTCTCCCACCTTCCAGCAACAGAAGATGGGACAGCTGAAAAGAGTATTCTTCATCTCATCTTTCAGGGTGGGTGCTGACTGCACTGCTCAAGGATGGTTAGTTTTTTAGTTATTTTAATAATCTTATCATTCTGTAAATTTAAGTTGTTCTAAAGAATGCTAAGTGTGAAAAAAGCTGAAGAGTTGGGGGAACTCATTCAAGTCTGAAAGTGTTTTGCTTTCTAGTGATGGTCCTGACTCAGTGACAAGGATGCGCCTTGACGCATCCACAGTCAGAGCATTCATCATGGCAAAAACATCACACACTAAGTGTTGTGGGTGACTATCCTCTGAGCCAAGGTACCCCCACCTTGGGGAGCTCAGTGTGACAAAAGGATTCTCCATGCTAGGCTTGCTTCCTATTCATGTCCCTTCATAGAGGGACAGAGAGGGTCAAAAGACCTTCACCTTACTCTCCAGCCATTTCCTACCACGTTATACACACTGCCTTAATTGCACACAGCCTCAGGAGGGCTAGAGTCCACAGGCCAGAAAAGATGAAGAAGAAGGAGCTCCGTCTACACAGCTACAAGGAGGACCTCATTCTTCCTGGTTAGAGACTTTCCAGGTGTGGCCTGTTGGGGGAGGAGCACCCAGAGTCCTCTAAGACCCGTTCGCCGATGCTCTGCAAGGAAGCCCAATAAAGACACTGGTTCTCCAGTGTGAACTTTGATGAGATCTTGCCTTGGTTTGCCATCAGGATCTTAGGAGAAGGAATAGAGATGTTGCTTATAGCTCACCTAGGGAAGGGATTTTAGCAACCAATGGTTAGTCTCTCACTAGATGGTATCACCATGGGATCCCTCTCACCTGTGTGGTCCATTGTCAGCTGAAGTGACATTATGCAGTGCATGACTGAATCTCTGATGTTCACTTTAAACATCCCTCAACTGGCAATCGTAGATGGTCTATCTCAGAGGTCAGATGTGAAACAGAAGAGCTTCAAGTACTGGTGAAAAGATCTTCACTCTTTTTCACAGCTGTGCACTTAAATGATTTAATAAAATGCTAATGTGTGTGTGTGTGTGCATGCGGGTGTGTCTGTATGTGTTTATGCCCATGTCATTATATATAAGCTACATTTCTCCTTTATACTCAATATCCTGATTAACTGACTATGCACAAATCCCATTATATTAGAAGAGAGAACTTTTATCATAGATTACCTCACTATGGCACATTCTATGATATGGTGGAACATACTTTACATATTTCATGAAAATATGTTTGGCATTATCTTTCTGTATTATTTCCATTTTACAGATAATAACTCTAAGGCCTTGGCTGGCTGCTGACTTGGTGAGTTTACATATCCAGTAAGCAGCAGCAGAGGAGGAGGAATAAAACCCTAGGAATGGCTGACCGAGGCTCACTGTTCTTCATCTTCTTTCCTCTTTGTTTCGGTGCCCAGAAGACAAAAGTTATCATTCTTAGCATATAGCTTGTGCTAGCTTACACAAGGAAGCATTGCTTCAGATGGAACTGAAGGCCCATAGGTGGTACCAGAAGCATGCGCCTTAGTCTGTGTAACAGTTATGTGAATACTGGGGCAACAGGGCCCCATCATATTAGTGTAAGAACATAGCTTAGTGAGAGTGGGTATGAGCGTCTGGTCCTGTATGTCAGTTCCTTGGGGGTTACTTTGGTTACAACCAGAATCTTAGCCCTTTTCTAAACAGGTACCTCTAAAATAATCACCTTGGTCTCAAAGACTCAGAGCCATGGGCAAACCCAACCCTGGTGAAGAAACTTCTACCTGAAGTCTAAATGTCTCAAAGTATCTTCCTGACAAAGGTTGGCATTTTCATGTTGGCTTGGGAAAGCTTAGAGAGTGGATTCCATGGAAAGAGGCATCACCCCAGGGACTCTCTGCATGCTTTCGCTTCCCCAGCAGACTCAGGCTTGTGCCCAGAGTCCCCATACCCAGGCTTTCCTCTCTCCCTCCAGGGCACTTTACCAGAGCACGTCAGTTGTTCCCAGTTACCTGCAGCTTAACAGACTCGGGCAATCGGGTCTGCAGCAAGCCTTTGACCGGAGCCTCCTTGCTGGCTTTTTCTCCAGCCTCCACTGCCTTTTCCTCGACTTGGGTCACTTCTTTTTCTGTTCCCTCCTCTGTCTCCCCGCTGTGCTCCCCAAACACAGAGGGATCAATCAAGAGGAGGATCTGACGGACATCGTCATCATCAAAAACGCCCATGACTAGCAGGGTTCCAATGAGCTTCAGCACAGGCACAAACTGGAACTCCACTGAGCCGCCAACAGGGTCTCGGATGTGGGCCCCGCTACAGTGCACGGCCTCCGTCAGCATGCTCAGAGCCTTGGTTTTGAGGATCTCCAGGGGAATCTCAGGGCTCTGCTTCTGATGCTCCTCATTAGTTACCACGAAGCAAGGAGTCGAGAACCTGAAGCCTGGCTTAAGGCACGTCCTTAGGCCCACCCCAGGCAGCCCATGCCTCTTGGACTCATCTGGGTATAGGCGGATATTCCTGGTGGTGTTGGTGATGGGGATGATGTACTCATTCTTCATCATCAGCTTCCTCTCCTTAGCGTTGGCCAGGTGGATGCTAATGAGCAGGTCATAGAAACCGGCTCGGAGGAGGCCAGGCAAGTACTTGTTGTCAATGGCATAGAAGAGCTGAGAGAGGTCCACGTGGCTGCACAGGGCATAGGCAACCCGGCTGTTCCCCAGGGCACACACGGCACTGTAGAGCCTAAGTGTGTGATAATGGAACTGCATCAGGTCCTCCTGCTCACAGAGCTCAAGGATGTCCACACACCTGAGGGAGACAAAGCAACCAGCCATTCCACGGTGAGACACAAGTGTCAGAATTCAGTGGAGCCGCCCTGCAAAACCCCAGGGACCTCAACCAGAGCAGCAAAGGCAGAGGGACAGAAATCTCTGCCATGCTCCTCCTCTCTGTCCTATATAACCTCACTCTTACTCTGGCAGCAGTATGGGTGGCCTTCTCTTTTGCTGTGTGACTGAAGTGGCTGCAGCTTGGCGTATGTGAGCAGCTTACCAAACTACACATGCAGAAAGTGAAAGTGCTGGGATTGAATCCAGTCACAATCCTTTTAACAAAGGGACACAAGGACCCCAAGTCCTAGTTCTCTAAGTCAAGCTAGACATGTGAAATTAAATATATGTCTATTTTTGTGAAATTAAATATATGTCTATTTCAGTATCTCTTGTATCTTAATTAAAAGCATGGGCCGGGCGCCTTTAATCCCAGCACTTGGGAGGCAGAGGCAGGAGGATCTCTGTGAGTTCGAGACCAGCCTGGTCTACAAGAGCTAGTTCCAGGACAGACTCCAAAACCACAGAGAAACCCTGTCTCGAAAAACCAACCAACCAACCAAACAAACAAACAAAAAAAAACATGGAAATATTTCCTGATTCCTGGTCTTCAGAAGATACCATGGCTGGGGCATCATCGTGTATTCTCTGCCGTTTTTGACTGAATGATGAGATGGGAAGGAGAAAGGATAGAACGAATGTATTGTGGGGAATGAACAGTTATCTTGGGATAGTGTAGGGCACACTGAAGATTTTCCTAGTTCCCTTTGGAGTTTTCTGGCTTCCCAGGACTGTCCCTTTCTCTGTAGGTCCCTCTAGTACCTGTTCTCCTCCGGGATGTGGAGTGCCATCATTTGCAGGGGTTCTAGGCACTGCACCACCCAGCCGTGGCGCTCGCTCACCCGCTCTGTCTCCACTTTGAGGAAGCTGCTGGGCATGCGACTCCACAGCACGGGCTGGATGGTTTGGACATCCAGCCGAGGTGGACACTGTGGGGTAGGGTTCTTCTCTTCACTCTTAAATATGGCTGCGGACAAGGGCATTGCATTCTGGGACAAGGCAGAAAGACATCAGAGAAGAAAAGGGGCTCATTATAGGGAGAGTCTCAGTTGCCAGGATCATGTACCTGGCGCACAACCGTCAATTTAACCAATCTAAGTTAAGAGGGGCGATCTATCCTGAGGCTTGCCAAAGGCTTTGCTGTCATCAGTTAGGCTGGCACACTATGGGTTAGGTGAGAAGTAACCAGTCCTTTCCGTAGCTAAAATGGGTGGGAGAAGAGGAAAATGAGAAGGTATACGCCATCCTTGGGACTTCCCCGCAAATTATAGAGGCCCGAGAGAGGCATGGGGGTGAGTGACAAGCAAGAGTTCTCCCCTGCCTTCTGATGCCTGGGATGTCACCATGATGGCGGCGGCTGCCTTCCCTTGGCATGGGTATTAATCGAAGGGACAGATAAATACCTTCAGTTTTCCAAGTTCAAACTGAAACAAAGAAGTGCTTGTAGGCTGGAGGAAGACTGCTGGGAATACTTTGGTGTTAGGCTCCACCTGGAAACCAAAACAAATCAAGAGTTTTGCCCAGGGTTGTGGGAATCAGTTTGCTAAGCCACAGTAGTCCATTGGCCACCCCAGTCAAGTTCAGCTGAGAGGAGACAACTGGTTGGCTGGTCACTCCCCACTGCTCAGACACTCTCAGAGACCTAGTATGTCTTACTTGAGACTGTCACTGCTCCAGCTCTTAAATCCCTTCTGCTCTGGGATAAAATATCTTACACCCTTCCCTTTACTTCCTTAAGTACTTGCATCCAGCTTTCCCTGGAGTTCAGGAGCAGAGTCATAATGCCAGAAGTGTCTATTACTCACTAGCCAGGCAAAGAATGAATGGCTACTCAACAGCTATATGTCTGGGTGGTGATTCGGGATCGTTGCTGAAGGCAAATGGCAGGTTCATAAGCTCCAGGATACCCTGCAGTCAAGGCTCTTAACCTCAGTCTTATTGAGATTTTTGGTACTGCTACCTTGGTGGGAGAGCGAACCTGGGTACTATTGTGAGTGACATCCCTGTCCTGAACCTATTATGTATCCGTGAGCACATCCTAATCCTAACAATTAACCAGGCCTTCTGACACTGCCAAATGTCCTGGGCTGGGCGCAGACACACATCACAGTTGAGAATTGATGCTATAAGGGCAAAGACTTTGAGGATCTTTATTGGAATACGAATCTTGCCTTCTCCCTGGGATGCCCTGGATGTTTCTGTAGCCCTTTTCGCTCTATATACTTAGGTTAAAAGGTTTGAGATTCTCTGGTTGGCTTCCAACTGCACCTTGTATGACTGTATGAGGCATTTGCAGGTGACATCAAGGGCTCCACTTAATACTTGTTTATTTTGATGTACACCAAGTTAGACGCTATTCCTCCACTACCATTAAGTAAATGCAGTCACTGGGGGATTGTTCCAGCTCTCTCTGCTTATAAATTCAAGGATAAGTAGCTATATTGGCGAATTGGCTATACCCTGAGAATGCATTACCCCTACAGCCTTCATTTTATATCTAGCAAACAGAAAGGTACCAAACATGTGGAGGCTGTCAGTCTTTGGGATAAGAGCCTTATCTAAACGGACTGGCTTTGGAAAGCAAGCTGCCTCATAGGTGGTAGTTCCCAACCTTTCCAGGATGGCTTATTGCAAACTTCATAAAATGCTCAACCAAAGTCCATGCCTGACTTAGGAGTGCTCCAAAAGCCTTGATATAGAATGTTTTCTTGTGCTGAGCATACTCTCGCCATGATGAACAGTGTGGATTTTGTTTAGGACTAATTTGGGCTCCACAGGGTATACAAGAGGAAAAAACGATACTAGTGATGTGTTAAACATTATTCTAGAAGGTTCCGGAGGACCCTCGATTTATTTCTGAGATTATGCTAACGGAAATTGCGTTACACATATGCAAGGAAAGCTGTTAGCCATTTGAACTAAACCTGGAGAAAGGCATGGGCTTTCTGTTTGTTGTTTTCTTTTGCAGAGGCAGAAGAGGAAGTTGGAGAGATCTGAATCATAAGAACATGATGCTTTGAAGGCAAAGGGCTCATGTGCAAGGATTGTAGGCACACTCTGCTAGCAGCCTGACCCCAGCAAGGGCATAGGACCTCAGAACAATAAACCTACAATATGAAAAGTTGGGTCCTGTTAATAACTCAGAAAAACTCAGAAAGGGGTTCTTTCCAAACCCCCAGAGAAGAGCCTGGCTCAGCCCAGCAGGTGCCTTGGGTTTTGCCTTGTGAGAGTTTGAGTGCCCGCAAGCCTGCTCATCTACGATGTAATGAATGTAGGTCGTTTTCAGCTGCTAATTTTATGGCAATTTGTTAGTCAGCAAAGTAGATACAAGTGATTTCCCAGCCAAGTCAGCTAGCCTGACGACACAAAATATCAGTGAGCGCTCATGAGGTACCAGCTGCTGCTCCGTGAACAGTGAGCATGGAGCTGGGCCCTGCCCTGGGAGGACTCCCCAGCTGGAGAGGGTGCTCCCGTGCAATGAGCAGAACCTGGACTCGAGCTGTCGTGGACTCCCTTCATTTTTGCAGCTAAGGTTCTTTTTAAATCACCGACTGATCTATTTGTCCTTGTGCTGATACCTGCTCCATTTCTAATCGTGTGTGAAGGTCAGGCCCTAGAAACTAGCCCAAATCTCCAGCTAGCCTCCCTCCTAAATCTGATTCTCACAACCGGCTCTGCCTTTGTACTGGTGTGGGACAGTTACTCATGACTGACGCTTGAGTGTCTATTTTAGTTCTCACTTTCTACTGATTTTATTAAGTGGGAGAGAGAAAGGTTTTCAGATTGCATAGCACCATTTAATGGGAGGCCTGGAAACACTGTTTAAGGGAATCTGTCTTTCATTATTTTGGCCCATTCTGAATTGAAGGCCAGTGTATAAATATTGCTGTCCCGTTCCTCTTGAGATAATTGAAAAATGAACATGACTACAGCTGTGGAATAATAATGTTCCAGCTGCTAGGGACCAGACACATAGCTGGGCATCCTTCTGTCTCATGGAGATTAGAAGGGGATAGTGGAATGGGAGCCTGCCTTAGCAGAAGAACCCTGCCACTATCCCACCCAGCAAAGTTCATTAGGACTAGGACACTGAGCAGCAGCTGAAGACTTTAAATGTACGAAATAAGGAAGATGCTCTAGGGGGGGGGGTATGTTCCCACCCTGCTCAAAGAGGATAATGGTCCAGCCTGATGCTACCTAGGAATCACTGTGCAGGATGTGATGAAGAAGCTGCAGCATCCTTCTCTTGGTTGTGGCGTCTTGTTAGTTAGCCTCATCAACTCTTCTGAGACAGGCAAGTCACTTCTATGGCAAATGCCACCTTGTCTTGCTTTTAATTTGCTAGTGTTTGCAGATCTCCAAAGTCCAACTGGTCACGAAAGTTATTAGATGTTTCAGAACTCTCTGCAGCTCAAGAGGGACCCTTCAGTCCAACCCATTTCAGAAGGTAATGGGAAAACACTAATGGATTCTGAAGGACAGT
Source organism: Alexandromys fortis (assembly GCF_014885135.2). NCBI lineage: Eukaryota > Metazoa > Chordata > Mammalia > Rodentia > Cricetidae > Alexandromys > Alexandromys fortis. Next base: position 25,786,488 of record NW_026067902.1, on the reverse strand, counting down.
AGTAATGTATATAAAGGCTTCTCAAGGGATTTGGGCTGAGGGAAGCATTTGGCCTGATGAAGCCAGGAAGTACTAGAAGGGTACTTTGCTCTCTTCCTCAGAGCCCGATTTTACAAATGCTGCTTTCTGGAAATGACTGGGCCCTCCAGCTGTCAGGCAAGCTTGCCAAGTGTTGACTATATTCCTCATAGGAGGAGGTTCTGAGTGTGCCATTCACCGGAGGAACCACTGAAGAGATAGGTAAACGGCGTCCCTGTCAGTGAGCTGCTCCTGACAGGTAGACAAAGTTTGGTCTACCCGTCATTTTTGGTTAGTGAATCTGTCAGGGCTGGGATGACTATTCTGTCTGCTATCCACCTTGGTCCATATCCCCAAGCAGAGGCAAGAGAGCTGGCTGCTTATGGGTCTTTCAATTCAAAACCTGTGACCTGGGGCTGACCGAAGACTCATTTTTTAAAATCTATTATGTAATAACAGGGTATTGCATATCTTCTGTGGTTATCTAAATTGCTGACCCTAGAAGACCATGTTTAGCTTCCTTAATTACTGCACATCACTCTCGTGCTGAGACCTTCCATAGTTCCCCGTTTCCTATGTATATCTCCCTCCCTCTCCAAATGGAGCCCCTGTTACCACTCATCAAGCCAACTATTATTCCATCTGCTGATCCATTGTGCCTCCCTCGGTTACTGCCCTTTTCATTCCCGCAAAACCAAGGTTTTTCCCTAATGAGGCTCTGCCGCTTGTTCTTCATGGGAGAAAGGTCTTCTCTAACTTCTTGAGCAAACCTTACCTACACATACATGGGGCTCACTGTCCTGTGCTTAAGGAGTGTTGAGATTGCTGGTATAGAATGTCCTACGGTGGGCTCTGTGGGGCCCTAGGCTCACAAAGTACTACCAGGAAAGATCGACAAACAGTTTCCTTGTTTCAGTAACTTGAGAAATGCTCGGTTAGACAGGTTTTTTCCCTTGAAGTATTTTCCAGATTTTAGTAGACTAAATATTAATAAAATTCAAGAAAAAGAGAGAATACATGATGTTTTGCAATGTTCACATGGCTATAAAAAAGAAGACTTCTGATTTCGTGGCAAATGGTAGGTGAAAACTGAAGGCTTTCCTGGGGAGTTCTATTGAAGTTTAGAGTTTATGAAATAGGAAAACACGTGACTTGGAAAAGATACATTATAAGGGATCACCTTAGGTATCCATTGGGAGTATAACCGCTCTGTAAAGGGAATACATCAGTTTCTGTAGGTTTTTATTTCGAATAAACAGTGTTTTAAAGTGACTGTTTCTGTTCACCTTTTAAAATTCCCATTATATCTAGCACAAACAGAGTAAAGGCAGCAGAGAAATATTTTTGGAGTAAATGAATGATCTTTCAGTGCTCAATAAAGAGAAGCTGTTGTTTCCTCTTGAAGGATGACCAGTATATAAAAATCACCCAATAAATATTTATACTTTTTTCCGTATAAAATACAATCACTCTGTTCTTGTTTATTCCTAATCTAATGACCAGTATTCCACATGGGCTCACCAGCTGGTTGTGGGAGGATGTTAAAGGCAGAAGAAATGAAGAACATTACTAGCCCAGGCCCAAAGCCCAACTCTCAAAGCCCAAAGCAACAGCCCAGCCCCAGAAGCCACACCTACCTGGTAGCAGGTACCGAGTTCCTTCCCATTGGCTGAGAAGGACAACATGCCCATTGCCAGATCTACAAGGCAGCCAATCTCTAGGTCTACATTGCTTCGACTTGATCTTTGGGAACTAGCAACAATGTCCCCACCCCAGACCATGTAGCAGTTGCTGCGTTTCACACTGAAAACCAGAGAAAAGGGGAGGAGTTACAGAATATAGTTTCTATATTCTGGTTTCTCATCACAATTCACTTGTAAATTGCCTGCAAACCCTCTCTATGAATTTTTATCATTAGCCCTACACAACTGTTTTCTTGAATGAAACCATTCATCGTCAACTAAATTTACTCAGGCACGAATCTCTGTGGGGGGTGATGGGGGCAATATGGCGGATCATTATTTCCCAACTCATTAGCAATCTGATCTTTTGATACCAAGGAGGGTAAGACTCCCATAGGGACAGAAAATCAAACCGCAGGGAGGAGACTAACGTTAGGCACATTTATAGAGGAATTTGGTATGAGAAGCAGAAGCAGTAACCTGGGTTCACTATCCCTCTCCGATATCCAGGACCACAGCTCATAAAGTGCTTGAAAACTTGGTCCATATTTCTTTGAATGGCAACTGGGGTCGAGATGGACCGCTTGTCTCCAGTGGTCTCCTAGCTCCTTGACTACTACACTGCACTTTCTTACTCTGGAAGCCCGCAAGTTACACGACTAAGTAGCCTAAATAGCTAAATAACCATGTGGGTTTTTCTCCCGCCAGCTGTGTACCAGTTTTCAGAGCGCAGAACTCCACGTGACCATTACTTTTAAAAGCAAACCATGGTGACCAAAAACTTTTAAAGGCTCCCAAACCAAGCTCCTTATCATTTTCACTTTTGTGGTGACAGGGGTAAAATCCAGGATCCTATGCAGAGTAAGGAGGGTTTCTACACCCCCAGCTCTCATTTCTTAATTGCAGAATTGCCTACCCAGGGAGAGCTTTGGAGAAGATAGGCTATGTGAGATGCGATCCTCAGAGCCTCTCACAATGGCTGGTGGCAAGAACCGGTCAGTTCTGCCTCCCCGTCAGTTCACCTGGGGTGCAACAGCTGAGGGACCTGGGCTTCTGAAGTGATGTGATGTGGCCTTTCTTAGGTTAAAGGACAATTGATTCTTTACTTGGTGCTAGAGAATTCCCTTTGAGCGCACTGAGACCAATCTGATGTGGCTTGGCATGGGTTCCCATTGTGGCTCTCAGCAGTGGGAAGGAACCCAGACCACGTATTCAGCCCTGTGCGGTGGACAGATCCTCAAATCCTATATCCTGAAGGCTGTTTACCTCTCTGAACTATTCTTTGGAAAATCCAGGCTGGATTAAGAAATTCTGTTTTCTTCTATTTCTAGAAGTCTGCCACTTTCTCCTGTGAGTGGAAATCCCCTTTCATTTTCTCTTATTTGGGGGCAACAATGGGGCGGCTTTTTCAGAATGAGTGCAGAGACCTCTACAAACTGTGTCTTCCAGTTATAGCCATGGATAGACGAATTCTATAAAGCTCGAATCAAGCCATGTTATCACTGCTTTTTAAATTACAGAATTCAATTACTGATGTATTGAGCTGTGTATTGTGAAGTGGCAGGCTTTGTGTATATTTTAAAGATACCAAATTTAAAATGCCCCGAAACATGTAAACCTCAATTCTGTGTTTATTGCTTATTATGTCAGACAAAGAATGAAGAATTATTGATCACCACAATGCACCAGACCTTGCCTTAACTGCTGACAATAATACTTGATATTTATCAAGTACTGGAGGCAAGGAAGGCCCTGTCTTAAATATTCTTTTACTAATTAACTCATTTACTTCTTACAGAACTCTGGGATTTGAATGATCATTCTCATTTTATATATAAGGAAATCAGGGTTCAAAATCGCATGGATAGGAAGAGACTAAGTATCGAGCTCGAGTTCGGAGCCTGTGCTTTTCCCCATCTGCCCACAGGGTCTGTCCTGAGGGTGACAAGACTCACCTGAGCTTCACTATAGACAGAAAGCACTGACTGAAAAGGAACCCTGACTTGGTAGGGTGTGAAGACGTACCCGAGAATAACCTACTACATCTTGAAACATGGCTGCACAAGGAAAAAAGGTGTTCCAAACCCAGAGGATAGAAAATAGACAGATGAGAAGACATTGTTTTTAAGGTCATGTTTGGGACATATCCAGGCATTGATTTTCCCTGAGAGCAGTGTCCGTGGACAGCGGAGGACCTGGGTGGGCCTACAGCAAAGTTCCCCAGAGAGTCCTACTGCCTACTCCTTAGTTGTTATTCATGGGTTTTCCATTTCCCCTTTGTATTCCTTATGCTTTCAGGTGCATCAGCTCCTGCGATGAGGGCTTCTGATTTGTCAGTGGATGTGTGTTACTGTTCATCTGTTCAATTCCCATCAAACTAGCTTCTCTCAGGTATGCAGGCGCTTTCTGATGTTGTAGAAACAGAGGCCTGCCTCAAAACCATGGAGCGAATGAGAGCGGGCTCTCTGGTCCCAATGGTCTACCTTTATCTCCCATCACTGGGTTGTGATTTATATATGTGATGAAATGAACCTGTTTCTCCAAACACTCCCTTTCCACTGTCATGAGGATCCCAGTTTCCTTAATGATTTAAAAACAATTAAGTACTTGTTCGCCTTTTAAGACAGGCTGGGATGCTTTCTCTACCTGGGGTGAGGGATGATGTGTAGGTGGCTACTCCAGGGAGGAAGGAGTTTCCTGGGAGCCCCCACTCCTTACCTTTCATGGACCCGGCCTCTTTCATCTCCCAGAGTGACAGTCACGGTACAGTTTTTATTCAGGTCAAACTTTTCACTGTACAAATGGTAGTCCGGAGTCACCCATCCAACCCAGACACACGATGGATCCTGCCCAGCAAAAATGCGGATAGCGTAGTAGCATTGCTGTGGAGGGGACAACAGGATGTGTGAGTGGTGTCTGTGTCTGGGAGGAGAGCTGACAGACAAAACCATTCACTAGCTCACTTGGCTCATTTTTATGAAGAAGTACACACGGAATGTTTCTTTTCCTTTTCCTGAGTTGGATCTCACTTTGTAGCTCAAGCTGGTCTTGAACTTGTCGTACCCCTCCTTTCTTAGCCTGTGTCACCATGCCTGGCTAAGGCAACACACTGTTGAGAAGGTATACAACGCTACACTCTAGACTCAGAACGAGGCTTTTGTTTATGTGAAGTCTTGAGAAAAGAGCTGAAAAAGAAAATGGCTGTATCCCAGCCACCAACTCTCTGTGTGGCCTTTATGCCAACCATAGGCAATGGTGAGGACAAAGTTCCCAAAGAGGATCGTACAATCTGTGAGGCTTATCACCTTCTCGTACTAATAGCTATGCACCAGGGAAGGTGACTACTTCATTTCTTTCTTTATGACAATGAGCAGGTTTACTTATTGTACTGTGCCAACTTTAACTTTTCTTGACTGAGACCAGAAAACAAAAAGAAAGAAAAAGAAAAAATAGAAAGCATAGTTAGAGAAAGCTAGGCTTGAATCTTTGGCACAACTGATTATTATTCTGTGAACTTGGGTAAGTCTTTTGTCTTCTCTGTGCACAATATCACATATCTCAAAGGGGTTATGATTAAGTCAAATAAATGGAAATTAAATGGGACTGTACATAATTGCTGGGCCGTAGTGCTCAGACATAGCAGGGTTATGATTTGCTGCAGCAAGCATCTTGGGTTTTGGTGGTGTTTAGTTTATGACTTGAGGGGAACTTTACAGAAGGGGAAATATTTTTCCCATGGACACCAGCTGCTGAGGGAGAATGGAGGAAGAAGGAAACCAGGAGGCATTTTTCCTGACTACTGTCCTGCGGAAAGGAACCTGAAGTAGCTTCTCTCCTCCGGGATGCCTTCCTGCCCCTTCTTTGATTGCTTTCAAGACTGCTCCTGGCACTGAACAGACACACTAGGGAACCGACTCATAGAAGTTGACACAAAAGAGCAAACAAAAGGATTTAATTGGGACTCTTCCAACTCATGTTTCTTTCAATCAGAAAGGCAATGATGGGTCCCTGGGGGCAAACGGGCAAGAAGGACACATGATGCCCAATTAGGAACTCCGGGTTGAGCTCTGCTTTCTTTCCCTTATTCGACAAACACCATAGAAATGTTCTGGAAGGGTCCAAATGTATATTAGGAGACAGAGTAATTGACAATTAAAGAAGATCTCTAGACAAATCTTTGCTGTGTGGGGCATATTACCAGGGAGAGCAAATCAAATAATTAAAGCCATAATTGAGCACATTTACTTACCGTTGTTGTTTGAGAGAGTATTTCTTGCATCTGTTTCCTAGGGGGAGGTAATCCACATTTTAGTCATCCGGTTGAATAGAGAACCCCACAGCTCTGACAGGCCATTGATCTACCTTTAACGATCAAGGCAGGCTTAGGAAACTGGCTGTTTGCTATACACAAGTGACTGCAACTGGTCTTGGGAGTTGCTCATTTGTAAGCTGCAGCCACATGCAGTACTATGGCTTCCAGCATCCCCCTGCTGCAGGTGGTAATGTGGAGGAGGATGGGGTGCTGTAATAACATGGGTAGAGAATGGGTTGCCATGCTCCCTCAAGCAGCTGTGCTTATTCAAAACCTTGGTGGAGAGCGAACTGCTACGAGAGATTTGGACAAGACAGCCTAGACACCAGGCACACACCAATCATCAAAAATAGACATCCAAGGACAGAAAGACAGCAGAGAATTCATGCCTTATCAGGAAGGAAGAAATCACATAACTCGAGAGGCACAGCGAGGCAAGGTTGGGAAATGTCCATAGCTATGCAAAGGTGGCTTTTGGCCTTCTGACATTTCTCATTTCAAACATAAGCAGTCTTTCTGCTCCCAAATCGCGAGCATTATGAACGCAAAGAGGCCCAAGCTCAGAGATTCAAAGGAGAGCAGAAATATCCTCTCCAGATGTTTAGCTGCATAGGCTATTCTGTTTAGCTGCATGGGCTTCTTAATTTTGCAAGGCACTTCCACACATACATGGCTTTGCAGGAACTCACTCACATGCACACACATAGAGCCATTTCTTTGTGTGTGCATGTGTACAGGTACAAATGTGTGCACGCATGCAGGGGCACATGGATGCATGGATGCACATGTATGTACATGAGGATGAAGGCCAGAGATCAACCTCAGGGGCTGCTCCTCAGCCTCTATCTACTTTGTTTTTTGAGAGGTTGCCTGGCCAGTGAGCACATGAGATCTTCTTGTTTCTGCCCCTTTAGAACTCGGAGTACAGGTATGTGCCACCATATCTTTCTTAAAAGCAAGCAAGCAAGCAAACAAACAAACATGGCTATGGAGACCCAGCACAGGTCTTTACGCTGTCAGCAAACACTTTACAGACAGACCTATCCCCCGAGCCCTCCACATGCTCATTTCTTTATCTAGCTGAAAGCAGAGAGGCCACCATAAACTCACTTCTTATGTTGTGGTTTAAGCACAAAGCAAGCAAAACGTCAACCTAAGAGCAGGTAGAGTTGGTACCGCTGAGAGTTACAGGACTGTCCCACCCCCTCACCTCTTCTGGAAGGCTTCACTGTCTAGACAAGGGCTGTGGCTGAAAGAGGAGTGACATTCGACAGGCATGCTCAGGCGGCAGTAGATCATGTTGGCATTGCTGTTCTGTGTGCCGAATGTCTTGTGGGTCACCTTGAGGCACGGAGGGCTGTCCATGGTGCCATCAATCCTCACAACCTGGGAACATCAGCATGAGTCCTTAACCTGTCATATAGGAGGGTGTGACTTTGACCCTATCCCTCTGTCTCTCACCAACCTAACATAGAGTAAGATATTCTGAAAACTGTGCTATTCATGATGTGGGCTTTGTCTGTTGAGAAACTTGGGCTCTGCTCTTGGCTGGAGAAATTAGTATTGTAAAACACACCCAAAGGTTCACTGCAAGACCAAGGATGGAGAACAAATATTGGATGATATAGTATGATGGCCACATAATGCTGATCTTTTAAATTAGAGGGTATATAATGAGCAAGGATTTCCACAGTCAGGGGGTATCATGAGAACATTTTACAGAAAGGGACCAGAAAGTCCCCAACTCAGGAAGAGCCACAGAAGCTCCTCAGAGGGTACTTTAACCTATCAGGTTTCTGTCTGTGCTTGAGTCCTAGCCTTAGAATTTATGTGCCTTGAGCCTTCTCTAGATCCTGAGACAATTCATGGCTTTGGAGCACAGGTTCTATAGAGTGGTAACCAGCAATATTAATTACATTCTTCATATGTGTATGTGTGTGTATTCATGTGGGTACACGTGTGTGTGTAAGCACAAGAACATGTATGCACCTGTGTGTGGAGGTCAATAATTAGTCTTGAGAGACAGATTCTCTCCTTATCCCAGAGCTTAGTAACTAGGCTGGGCTGGCTGGCCAGAAAGCTCCAGGGATCTTCCCGTCTCTGCCTCCCCAGCACTAAAATTACAAGTGCCTTCTATCACACCTCCTATTTTTCCCAAGTCTAAGATCTATCAGTTTGCCAGAGGTTGTGAGACATCCAGGATTTAGAACTACACTTCTAAAATAATGGCTATCCCACAACCGGAGAAATACAATCTACCCTAGAACATGGGGGTTAACAGGGGAGGAGCATTAAGAGCAGCTGCTTGCCAGGTTCAGACCTTCTAGAGGTGAGGTGGGGGGCTTAGAGTCAGGTTGGAGCAAACCACTGGCTTGAACCCAAGTAACACTGCAATGGAGCCGGTCCATTTGGAAGCATTCTTCTTTCTGTGTCCATCAGAGGAACATTATGGTGGGTCTCAGCAAAACAGATCTAGAACCCAAACTTGGCTTCTTATAATATTTAGTTCTTTGCTCTTCTTAAAGGTGGAAGTACCATAATAAAGTCTCACACTGCAGCTTATAATGCTAGTAACAGCACCAGTGTAAACAAGGCCATAAAGATAAGTTATGAGCATGGAGGGACACACATGTTTTATTGCATGAATGTCAAGTAGAAATGTTAAACTTTGGGAGGAAAATAATATTGAAAGTGTCCGCACCCTGAAGTGCCATGATAATGCCATTGTAGGAACATTGGCAAATAATCTGGTGTCTCAGTCTGGGAAGCAGTCTGCAAAATCATGTACAATGCTATTGTTTCTTGTGAGATATTGTAAGTTAAGGGGATGCAACTGTAGCTATGAAGTCCTCAGGCAGTGGTTGGTAGGCAACTAGGGTCGGGACTTAGGTAACCATTTTCTTTGATGGGAGACTTTGTGAGAACTTAGTGCCTTGGTCTACTTGCCCTGCAGGGACCACCCATGGTATAATGTTACCTCTATGTGGGGATGATCCTTGGGCACATTCACGAATGTTGGGAGGCGCTTGCTGAACCACACTGCCACGTCTCGGTTCATATTTACCGCGAAAGGCTCAAAGCCCTCCTGGAGGCCACACATGGTATAAAATTTGAAGGTACTGGCATCTGTCCCAAGATTCATGCGGCCAATCTGTGACAGCCCCAGAGAGCAAATGGGCACAAACCCTGTAGAATAGAGATTATGGCTTCAGTGCAGAGGTACCATTGAGGGGAGCTGTGGAGAAGCTGCAGTTGTACTTCCTGCTTGGATTGGGAGTTCCATGAGTCAAAATAGAAAACAACCTTTGTCTGTCTTTTTAGCACACAAAATCAATAACAGGAATCTGCCTGGACACAATACTGCCCTTAGTATATGGGAGAGAAAAGTGAATTTTGTTCAAACTGATTTGTGGAAAAAAAGTCATGTAGCTAAGAATATTCTCAAGATGGAAAAGTAAAACAAATACAAAACAAGTGAAATCTATTATTTATGCCTTATTTAAAACTGATCCTAGGGCCTAGAGAGATGGTTGAACAGTTCAGAGCACTGGATGCTCTTCCAGAGGACCCAGGATTGATTGCCAGCACCTACGTGGCAATTTAAAACCATCCCAGTGCCAGGTGATCCAAAGCTCTCTTCCAGCCTCTGTCCGCACAGGATATGCGAGTGGTTCACAAAATTCATGCAGGCAAAATATCCATACATGTAAAATAAGTAGAAACAAATTGTGTAACAACAACAAAGATATGGTGTCTGGCAGGGCACACCTGTAATCCCAGTTATTGGGAGCCAAGGTGGGAGGATCCAATGATCTACACAGGGAGTTTAAGGCTAGGTCAGACTATACAGTAAGATCCTGCTTTAGAAAAAAAAAAAACACAACTGAAAACAAAATAGACCTAAAGCAAAACAATAAAAAACAAACAAACAAAAAATGATCAACAATGTGAGAGAACAAATATGTCAATTTCTTTTAATAATAATTTTAGATCTTTGCAATACACACTGCAATTAGTTAAAAAATGACAGTATTGATTCTACTCTTATGGGGCTAAATAACTGTTTTATCATTGAATTTGAGGCCTACCCCATTGGAGGGAATCCATGGGAATGTAAACCTGGTTAAAAATACTTGGCCCATGGAAGAGCAGCTTTTATGTCCAAGTGGGGTAATTCGATGTTGTTCTTCAGCACTGATGATATAGTGTCAAGCTGCCTTCTAAATATTTGTGTTTATTCCCATGGAGAAAAGTTTTACTCATGCTTCAACAGAGAAGTCTCTCTGTCCACCGAATGTTGGTGAATGCTCAAAGTGTGGAGTGTAGGGGAAGAAGAGTGCTCAGCATGAAAGAAGACATTCATCATTTATACCATTCCCTCCAAAAGCATTCTAGAAGTAGCAGTGGAAAGAATGTAAGAGCCAGAAGTCAACAAGTAGGGCTGTGACATGCCATCCTCTAGGAAAAACACAGATGTGGGAGTCCCCTCTGTGTGCTGTGATTACCATTAATGAATAAAGAAACTGCTTTGGACCTATAGCAGGGCAGAACTTAGGTAGCCAGGGAAAGCTAGGCTGAATTCTGGAAGGAAGAAAAGTGGAGTCAAAGAGAAGTCATGGAACCTCCAGAGACAGACGCTGGGAACTTTAGCTGGTAAGCCACAGCCACGTGGTGATACACAGATTAATAGAAATGGGTTAAATTAATATGTAAGAGCCAATAAGAAGCTAGAGCTAATGGGCCAAGCAGTGACTTAATTAATACAGTTTCTGTGTGATTATTTCAGGGCTGAGCAGTCGGGAACGAACAAGTGATCTCCCTTCAACAAAACACTGTAATTATAAACTCATTGGTAGTGTGGATGTCTACACGGAGTCTGCGTAAGAATAGGCCTATCAACAGTCAGGCACGGATGGAGGTGGGACTTAAGGGGCTTTACCCCTCACTAATAACTATTTGCTCTTGATAGATTCAGTAGCAGTGGTAGTTACAGCCTTAGTTGTGTCCTTATTGGCCATCCCATGTGTTCCAATGGTAGTTCCAATCTAATGGTCACACAGATGGCCCTAGTTAAATGAAATGGGCCACAAAAATCAAACCAAAAGCCCAGAACCTGGGCAAAGAACTCTGAGGGATGTGAGGTCACTGACAAGATGGGAGGGAGAGAAAAGAGGGTTGTTTGGGGTGTGTAATCAGAATATATGCACGTACATGAAATTGTCAAAGAGCAGAATCAAACAATAAAAAAGAAGTGACGGCAACTGTTCTGGGCCTTCGACTGCTCATCAGTGAAATGAGGGGTCACTCAGTGGTGCTTTATGTTTTGAGAGTGTTGAATAGCAAATCTGTATTGCTGCTAGTTTATAGGTTTCCACCTTCCTCGTCTACTGTCATCCTCACCTACGCAGGACTACGTACAAGAGCCAAGCATGCGCCAGAACAAATGCTATCCTTCCTTCCTGCCACCACTGTCATCCCTCTGAGCTCACGTCTATGACCTGATCATATTTAGAAATTCCGAACAGACCAAAGCAGAAGTTAAAGTTGTCTAGATTTCTTGTTTGTGGGTTATTTATAAATCATAATTGTAGACCAACAAATCAGGAAAGCAGGGAAAGCACTAATTATCCTGGATCGGGGAGGATGTGGGAGGCGGGCGGCTGGAAGGCAGCTGAAGCTGCAGAGAGGGCCAGGAAGGGAAGGAACCTCTCTGAGGCCAATGCCTCATACAGGCACTGGGGTTCCCACAAAGAAAACAGATGCCACTCCTAGGAGAAATGGTTTTACTATTAATATTTTTTAGTGTGTGAAATCATATGTTTTGAAAATACATTTTCATCTTTTTGTTTCTGGGAAACAAAAGAGCAATTTTGAGAGCATTATGTCAAACAATAAGGACTTTTTATATTGTTCATAGGTACCAAGGCCACACTGCACTCTTTGTAGAGTAAGTACTTATATATTGTCACCTAAGCCACGGTGTTCTTATATTATATAGACTCTTTAGCCAGATAAGCTATGGGGCCACATGCCATTCTTATGTAAATCAAGTCACATAAGTGAAAACTGAGTCATCTGTATACTAGTTGGGTGGTATTAGGAATATGAACTTATTTAGGATACATATGTGTATTACCCTTGTTAAAACTAGAGCATATTAATGTCCTCCTGGCAGAATGACAGAGTCCTCTGATGGCCACCAAACATTGGGGCTGGACCTCTGGCCCTGTCACTCCAGAGAGGCAGTAGACTAGACAATTAGAAGCTGCCCTAGTGATGTGGGAGTGTCATATATCAATCTGTTGATTTCATTGGTTAAGCAATAAAGGAACTCCTTGGCCCTGATAGGTTAAAAGATAGACGGGAGGAGGAAACAGAATAGAATTCTGGGCGGAAAAGGAAGTGAGGTCAGGCTCTGCTCTGCTCCCGGAGAGACCCGACAGCTCTGCTGGAGCAGAGACACCATGATGGACGGAGGCTAGAATCTTCCCGGTAAGAGCACCTTGGGGTGCTTACACACATCATTAGAAATGGGCTAGTCCAGGTGCGAGAATTAGCCTGTAAGGGCTAGAGTTCATGGGCCAAGCAGTTCTTAAATGAATACAGTTTGTGTGTTGTTATTTCGGGCATGAGCTAGCCAAGCGGCCGGGGTGTTGGGGACGCAGCCCCGCCGCCGCCCATATTTCAACACCCTAGCAATGTTAGGCTTGCTTCTTATAAATAAGTTGCTGGAAATCTGATTACAGATTAGACAGAAGATGACTAGATCTTCCCAGTTCTGCAGTGGCACAGGGGCCTTTAATAAATGTTGTAATGAGACTTCAGGGATGAGGAGGAAGTACCCCAGTCTCGGGAGCTCATTTACAGGAGGGCAAGGAAAGGAATTTTAATTTAAAAGAGTGAATGTTTTTGATGCAAACCACCTTCCTCCCAAGACAGTGTTTCAGTCCATCTGATAAAGAGCATAACTCAAGCCAGACATGGTGCTTTTATCTTAGAGCACAGATATTTGGCACTCCAAGCTTGATGCAACCAGAGACCAGGAAACGTTCAGAAACTTTTCGTCTCCTTTCTTCTTTAGTAGAATGGTGGGACAGACACTAAGCAGGCATAAAATTCTGAGTGGGAAGCAGGAGAAAGGTGACTTCACTTGGAGACAGAACTGAACAACCAACAACCAAAGGTAAGAGAAGTATTATTTGCATTGAGCCTCCCCGCCCCCTGCCCCGCCTGCCGCAGGAACTTGGGTTCTTCATCATTGTAAAGAGACAGCACTCAACTAGGAGGGAACTGAAGAACTGGGGCACCAACAGACCTGACCAAGGTCATGAAAGGACTACTTATGAAATGATCACATACCCTCTGAGTCACATTCCAGCTGCCAGTCAGTTGATGGGAGGAAATAGATGGTACAGGGACGAATGCCCTGGATTGAAATGGAGGTACATCCCAGGATAGAGGACATTATGTTATAGAGTGGAGTAACTGTCCCTGCGGGCTGGAGCCCTCTCTTCTGGGGAAAGTTGAACCCAGTTGGAGAAATACTAAGACAACAGAAGCCACAGATGCTAGAGCAATGAGGGGTAAGTGTGGGGGACCCTGGCGGGGGGGCTAAGTGGGAAGAGCTGCAGATGCCCAGCAACACAATAGAAGAGATGGGAGCTCTAAGGCTTGAATCAGGCAAAGGACACAGAGGAAGTCACAGAGGAAAGATGAATTTACGCAAGGCACTTTCTTTTGGAGAAGCAGATTTAATTTACTCAACTCTCCATCCATCCAATGGGCTTTAGCTGGCCATCTCACCATCTTGGGACTTTTCAACTCAATGCATGAGCATTTCATGTAACTTTATAGTTCTGCATGATAGAGAAAGGAGAGGGGCAACAACCACGCAATAAACTCCAACAGCAATAATTGTCAATCACCTTCTGGATGCTGGGCTTACTGCTCTACAGATTTATCTCTTTATGCCCATTTTATGGATGAGGAAACCAGGACTAAGGGAATTAAGTAACTTGCTCAATTTTTCCAGGCAAACTGCAACATCAGTTTGTGGACAATGTGGTCTCCAGAGCAGACATCAAAGGTGGAAGCCGAGGTAGCTGTTTCCCAACTCTATTCTGAACTAATTTGCTTTGTGGCTAGATATTCCTTCCCTCTGCAAATGATGCTGAATCTTATAGCTCACTGTTTTGCCTCTAGATTAGGCTACTGAAGATGCACAGTCAACTGGCCCTCCAGGCCCCTTAGAGGAACATGTCTGCCTGTACAATGGGAACCACATGACTCTCTGGAGTTTATGTGGATAACAGGACCCACTTGGCAAGGCCATGTGACATTACCATTAACACAGTTTTTTATTGTCACAAACTAGGACTGTCACTACACACACACACACACACACACACAACACACCCCCCAAATAACCTGTAGTCCAAATGAGACTGGAGATATAGGAAGAAAGGTAAAATAAAAGGAGCAAAAATGCCATCTCCCTCTGCTACTTCCTTACACTCAACAAACAGATGCAAATATGTAGACAACTTTGAAGAGGTTCAGAATTGCACTAATGAATTTAATGGAATTAAATCAAACCACGTATACAGAACTGCCATCTCAGAAAAGGAAAGAGAAGAAAGCATAAACTTAAACTTTTCAGAAGATCCCAGGTTCTGGTGAACTTGGTTTCATTTCCATAGTATCTCATTCTAATGCTGTGATTAAGAGGAACTTTTTTTTTCAGTATCAGGTGGTTAAAAAGAAACACTAATCTGGAAAATCCAAATGACTATAGATTGCCGTTCGTTTCAATCTTCAGCCAGATCAGAGGAATATCACTAACAGTGTGGCAGAAAAAGGATCTTGCAGAGAGGTGCTTAGATGACCTTGGGCCATTCCTGGGGGATATTTCTCTGAATGTCAACCATGGCATGTGTTTTTCTTCTTTTTATTTACTGCTAAGCCTCAAGATGGAATTCAGAGACAAACTGGGAAGGCTGGAGCATGGTAGCATGCTCAGGAAACAAGAGGTGACATCCAGTTTCTGAGCACAGCCCCCATCTAGAGAGAGAATAATATTAACAGGACCCTTTGGCACAAGGGCACAGATAGCAGGGACACTCCCACCAAATAAACTTTATTTTCTACCTCATAGCTGTTAGCAGAGTCCTGGGATCTTTTCAGACTTAGACAGACCAATGGGCAGGAACATCACGGAAGGCTTCCCCTGTAAACTCCAACGCTGCAGCAAGAGACAGGATGTTCCTCAGAGGACTGCACACCCCAAAGCCTATTCCAGATGTCTCATCCCAAGGTCTGGCAGGATCTTCAGGATCTTCCCTCTTTCATTTAAGCGAAGGAAATGTGAAGACTAACTGGAAGTTCTCTGTAAGTACTTTGGAAGCTTCTGAGCTTCCAGATAGCTGAGGCTGTGAAAATATTAAGAGCTATGATGGTCTAGGCCAGGGACCAGTAAACAATGAAACAGATAAGAGCTTGCCATTTGCGATGCAGGAGACAATGATGAATGCGTCACTCTCCTGAGACAAAGGACAAGCTACACCCTGAGATGATTGTTCTTATTCTTTCTCCAGAAGACCAAACAATTCCAACTGAGGACCTAGGATGACACACTGGTGACCTGAAGAGTACTAGTACCCAGGGCATTGTGCCTTAAGGTGATCACAAAGCATTATATGTTTTGTTTCAACAGATGGTTCTCTTGAAAGTCCAGGCAAGATTTGCCGCCTCGTTCCACATTTTGCACTGAACAAGGAGATGAGGTATGATTATCACTGGCCTCTGGCTGCTGCTGCTGTTATTAAAGCATGACACATCAGCTTCCTTTCAACCATCCCTCCACCAACTCCTGCGCTATCGCAGAGCTGAAAGGGCCTTCCAATTATCTTGTCTCTGTATTATTAGAGCAGATACAATACTCCAGTATAATGCACAAACATATTACAGTACAAGCCTATTATCAGACAGCTTGCTAATAATAGAATTTGTTATTCTGAAGGTCAGATCGTGTCCCCGCAGAATAAAGGCATCTATTTCATCACAGCACAGATACTCTTTGAAAGACGAGCTACTCTCAAACAGTTCTCTCTTTCTCAGCACCTCTCTGCTCAAATACTGTAGTGTGCACATTCTACAAGGTGAAGTACAGGGGCAGGTGTTCGGCTCCGATTAGACACGGATTTCTTGCATGAGAAGGCTGAGTCTTGACACATAAAACCGTGATCTACACCTCATTTGCCTTGCCAGCTCTATCATTTACCCATCCCATATATAAAACCTTGCCTTCTTATGGTTCCAGCCCTTCCTGAAGCTCCCTGCTGCTCCAACACTGGCCACCTTGCATCTTGATGGGGTTACATATCTCCTTCGACTTATTTCATCCCGGATTCTTTATTCAGCAATCAATGCAGATGCCACCCGAGTGAGGTTTTTTCACTCTGCATTAGTCACTTGCCGTTTATAACTCATGTTCTGCATTATTAGTCACCTTCCCTATTTCCATCTTACTTAGTCCACAATTAGAAGGGAGCTCCTCTGCACTGCCACCACTGGCCTTTGCGCCTGTGTTAGACTACCGTTTCTCAGAATGTAAGATATATATGTGTATGTACAAACCACCGGAGTCTCTGGGCAGGATGCTGGCTATGAGTCTGCTGTGGGGCTGAGACTCTTGCATTTTTAGCAAGGTGGGATGTACCTTACACATCAAGGCTTTATACTTAATGCAAAGCTATACAAACTTCACACAGCTCTCAACACTGCAGGTCAGACGAGATTCTCATGTTTCTTATACATGAACCCAAGGCAGGTAGATACATAATCCCCTTCTAGGTCACACAGTAGTAAAGCCAGGAAAAAAAGTGATGGTCTACAGACTTTTCCTACTCTTTTTCTTTGGGGAAACACCTGGATCACCTCGTTAGCTTCCTGAACTCAGCGATACAACACGGCACATGGTGGGACCCTGGGATGGACCCCCTACACTGCACTGATGTCATCTGCTGTGTTCCCTCTCATTTGTATCCAAGGCTGCACGGTCGCCATTTATTCTGATGCCAATACCGCATCTTCCCACTTAGCTCTCTAATCAGGACCTTCTTCAAAATGGATTTTAAATCTGTTAAAAGGCATTGAATTATGACCTCCACCTGGATTTAGTGATTTCTTTTTGCTAGGAAAACAGACTCAGCTGCAACCTTTCTGTTTCCCCAAATATTAGGCTCCTGGAAATCTCTTGAGTGGTTCAGTTGGACATACACATGGAAGACAACAGGTGCCTGTAAAAAGTACATCTTCCAGGCCCCAAAGCTACAGAGAAACCCTGTCTCTAAAAAAATCAAAATAAGGTACGTCTTCATAAAGTTAAAACACTCTGTAAGAAACGAACATTTCTATCACATGAACATGGCTTTTTATGTTTTTATTCTCTTGCTCATGCAGTTACATATCCCTAGTGTTTTGGAGACCGACTCTATTTCCATGACCTCTCAGATATTCTGTGCCACAGGGAGTCCTAGTCATTTACGGGGGGAACGAGATGCGAAGGGGCTAAGATGTCACAAGGAGGCAGGTGTGTGATGAGGGCTCTTGTCACCAGCCTCAGAGCAGCAGCCTTCCGATCTGAACTGATGAAGCTGCGTGCAGCACAACACACAGCACAGGGGTGCGCACATCGCGGTGCTATGTCACTGTCAGAATTTCATATCCGGAAGAATAATGGAATTTCTTCCATCTGTCCCCTTACTTTTGGTAGACAAAGAATGGAAAGCCCAGAGCGGTCAAGCAGTCTCCCTAGGAGTTGTACAGTTTAAAAGAAGCAAGTCTGCCAGTTTGTAGTCCAGCGCTCTTTCTTCATATGCCAACAATCTGTGTACATCTTGTTCATGCAGACAGGAAAATAATTAGCTATAACTGCTCCTTTGCGACACGGGAAGCATTGCACTTATTGTCCTCCATCTATGGCCAATCGTAAGCGTGACTCTGCTTTGGTTTCACAGTGTGTTTGAATTTCAAAATAAATTATATTTCATTCAAGGGAACAGCTAAATCTAGCTTTTGTGTTCCAATGGTTCTCATCAAAGCATCAAGTTCAATTACACAAACATGCAGAATGACAATTCAAATCAGAATAAAAGGATAATTCTTTAATCCACTGATTTTTTTTTCTCTCCTGCCAAGGACATTCCACCCTATACAATTAGCATTTCCATTGTACTAAAAGCAAGCTGGGGAATCTTAAAATGTCAAGGCACAGGGCATGGAATTAGCCTGACTACAGAATTTATATTTACCAGCACATGCTGACTATCATCATTATCTGTCTGATTCTTAGGAAATTTCAGCATAAAGGATGGCGGTCTCTCTCAGAATTTTGAATATGCAAAGGATAGTGTACTCTCACTAGAATGCTGGGGAGCTCCAGCAACTTGCCTCGGTTTTCCTTCAACCCCATAGGGTAAGGGAGGGTGGGGTGGTGGATTTACCGTTCTCAATCTCATAGTCAGCGAAGGCAAGTTCAGAGCCTTTGTTGGTGATCAGTAGCTCCCCATTCAGTGTGAAGATCATGGAAGCATCATCCAGGTTAATCATACACCCAACCACATCTCCTGGCTGCCAGGTTCGTCCAAAATACCCGCTACCTTGGTGCCAACGCTGACCCTGCAAAACAAGACCACAGTCTGAGAGAAGAAGAAGAGAAAAGAAGCCCAAGAATCCCAGAATCTGGAGAAATGGCCACGGCAGCAGGATCTCCTAATTTTTAGTGGCAGATGCTGTGTATAAAAAGGTCAGGAGCAGGGGTCTATTTTACAACCGAATGAAAATGAGACATACAGCGTCACGAGACAAGGTGACCTGAGTGTACTGGGTCACAGTCAGCCTTGACATTGAACACATTTCGTTCTAGAACACATGAAAGTATCACAATATATCGGCTTTATAGAGTTAAGTGGGTTACCTCTGGAGCATACCCATCTTGGGGGGAAGGGTAGAAGTGGGAATGATTACTAAAAGGATGCGGGATATCGTCTTCCCCTTTTCCAGAATCAAAAACAAAGAAGCAATCACCATGAAATATTTATTCAATGTCTATTATCCAATGGTGGTAGCTATTCTCTCTGAAGCCTAAGACCCAGACTCCCAGTAATTCCAGCCTCCAAGGAAAACTCTGGAAAAGTAAATTTGTAGTGATGGAGAGTGGTTACTGAGTGGACTCACCCTGCTGCCTTCAAACACAAAGGCTTGGTCATCAGCCCCCAGTTCAATGTCAGGACGACAGCCTGGCCTGGCCCAGCCGACACGCATATCTCCTCCGGTGACCACTTCGAATTCAAAGTACCACTTTCCAGACTTTACTGCATATGACCGCTCTACCCGGAAAAATCGAATCTTGTCTATGCTGACCTTCTCAACAGTGGGGTCAGCTACTGTGAGAAGCAGAAGATAAGGAGGAGGGAAAGAGCGGTCACAGACTTTTAATAATTACGCATTCCTCAAAGAACTTGAAACCATCGACAAAGATGGCCACAGATCTCCCACCGTGCCATAAGGCATTTTGTTTACACCATGACACCCATCATTACCAGCACATTACAACAACAACAACACGACCACCGTTTGCTGAATAATGACCTCACAGTGGTTTCTTCACAATAACCTTATAAGGTCAGGATGGAAAAACCGAGGGTCAGAGAGGTTCAATCCCTTCTTCGGCATCATAGTAAGCAGGATAAAAGCTCTGAATCCAGGACCAATTCCATCTCATGAACCACTGTGGCCTTGGTACTTCCAGAGTAAGCTGGTGATTCTGACAGTAATAGAATTTAACTGGAAACAGTCATTTCATGACCTCTACATCATCTGGCATTCAAGTTTTGGAGGATGAGAGAAAATAGATGTGATTTGGTCTGTAAGCGGGTATCCTGAAAATCTTAGCTACCTTAGAGAAAACGTATTCGCCCCAGGGCTGGGTCACAGAAATGTACATTGTAGAGATATCTGTCATGAGGCGTGCACAGGTTCAATCCAGATGGGGTCCCATCACTAAGAGGGGGAATTGGACAGGAGCTCCCATCCCTAACCAAGAGGCTGCCTCCCATTGGTAATCACTAGCAAAGGAAAACTTAGGTCTTTTCCAATGGAGTCTCACTGGGTATATAAACCACGCTGAAGGGAAGGCTGCATACCCAGCAGTAGGTGGCAGACACAAAACAAACTCAATGGTGTATCCAAGATATTTTTTGCTTCATGTTATTTTGCTTGTGCATTAAAAAAAATCTTACTGGTCTTTTGCTTGTATAATATGGTTTCCAATTTTGTGTTTTATGGATTTTTTTTGTGTGTGTCGCTTGTATTTTTTTTACTGTTTTATTTTTTAATTTTTCTTATTTTTGCCTGTTTTTTTTTCCCTAAAGGGAGAGAGAAAGAAGGTGAAGCTGTTGAGTTGGATGTAAGGAGCTGGGGAGGATCTGGGAGGGGATAAGGGAGGGAAAATCAGGATCAGAATACGTTGTATGCATTTTCGCTTAATAAATCTATCAATGGGATAATGCTTCACAGAAATCAAAATACCACTTCTAAAATAGACCACTAGGCAGCACAAAGTGAACTTAGTGTGCTAGAAAACAGAAAAGGACATAAAGTCGGAAGGAGGGAGGGTGAGAGCTGAAGTAGAGTTAGGAGGAGGAGCATGGTGAAATATAGTGAAAACACATTATGTTCATGTATGAAGTTCTGTGAGAATAAAATACCACATTTTAAGAACTGCACTATTTACAATAGTGAAAATTAGCCCTATCTAAAGATAACATTTCCTTATAAGGGAACTTACTTAGTAAACTACTGCAAGAATGAGTGATTACAGCTCGTTACCTAGTTCTTGGTCTGATGGCTCGATGTTATATCCATAACCAACAAACGTCCGTACAGCTTCCCGCAGGCTGTCCCTATTTGATTTCTTGGTGCGCTCATCCAGTAATACATATGGCACCAGACGGGGATTTCTTTTGTTCTTCAAATCCTATGTGAAGCCAAAGGGAAGGTGCCAAGAAAACATATTTCAGTTTCAGAAGCAGCCCATCCTACTCACATACTCCTGACTTCTCGGCTGGCTCACATTAATCGATTAGATTTCCCCACGTGGCTTGAGATTTAGCAGTGTGCGTAGTTGCCACTTATCTTCAGGATTAAATGAGTGTAAAAGGAGAAATCTTACTAATGCTCAAAGCTAGCATTAAAAACAACACTTTAATAATGCCAGCCGGCAAATAAAATGAAGTGTCATGAAGCTGGTTAGCACCCTCCGTTCCCAAGGTAAGACAGATGGGAAAGGTGTAGCTATTCCCTTACGGAAACTCATGCCCCATTTAACTGTCAACCCCTGCCCCCCAACACATCAGCATCTTAAGTCATCAGACAGACACTGGAAGAGAGGCAGAGGCAAAGTGGATCCATCCTATCACAAAAGGTCCATCATGCAGTGGAGTGGTCCCCAGTTCCTTAGGCGAGACTATGAGAGTAAAGAAATGACAATTGCAGGAAAAGCTGATCAAACTAAGTTGCATGGTGCCCTGTCCAAACCTCCTCATCCCCAGGCCTCCATGTTTTAATAGCTGAATTCCTCTTGCCTTCCAGATTTCCCGGAAGTAAGTTTGGGAGATTTCCTAGTTTGAAACTAAAACTTAAATATCCCCCACAGCCTCGTGCATTTGAACATCTGGTCTCCAGCTTGTGGTGTTGTTTTGGGAGCCTTGTGAAGAGATGAGGCTGGGATGGTCCAAGAGAGACACTGGTAGGCAAGTGTTTAAAGGTTATGGCCCCATCTTCTTTTGATCCAGGAGATACTAAACAACACGTGCTATAAGATCCTGCTGCCCCAACCAAGCTACTGTGGCCATGTACTTCGACCATGATAGACTGTAAACTGAGGCCATGAGCCAACTCCTTTACCCCTCTTTCTCTCTAAGTTGCTTCTGTTGGGTATTTTGTCTTAGTGATAAAAAATCAACATAGAGGCCGAGGTATGAGCTAACTCATGTGAACTTTCTGAATAATAACCCTTAGTGATTAGTAAGATGGGGGAAATAGTTTAGGGAAAGGGCTGGGTCAAGTGGCTTGCAATGAATCCTGATGCTAACTCTGCTGGATTCCTCATTACGAAGTCACACACACCTAACTTTGCAGTTAGGTTGCTTCAAAATCAAGCCAGGAGTTCCAGTTTTGCCCAAGGATCCTTAGCTCAATGGCCCAAAGTGTGTGTGTGTGTGTGTGTGTGTGTGTGTGTGTGTGTGTGTGTGTATGTGTGTATGGGGGCTTTTGGGCAAATTGGTTCACTCCTTTTCTGGTCTATTTCCCCCTTGAATTGATCTCAGTGGTAGCTATTTTGGGGGCCATCTCAGAACTACTGCTGACCCATGATGTTGATTCGTTCTCATATCTTATCCCAGAAACACTACTGGCCCACGGTATTGATTTGTTCCAAACCCTGGCCTTGGAGGGTATCAGGAAATCTTGACTCTATGGTAAAAACAGTAAGACAGAGGGTGGGATAAAATACATCGCCCTGTGTGTGCACTTTATCGGTGAATCTCTAACTACAGGAAAGATAAACTTTATCCACTTCTGCAACATTGAAATGATGCCTGTAGTCAATGTCAATGTGACAGTTACAAATTTCGCTGGTCCACGGTTCCATAAATAAGAAACAAAGCACAGTGTGAGGGATAGAGGGCAAGAGCAGTGCCCATATTCCAATCTCACATGCTTCACGGCAGAATGACATTTTGATAGATGACCACATCTACTTCTCTAGCATGCTTGACCCAGCACTCCTCACCTGTTGAATGCCATAGGTCCATCCTTGTTTTATTCTGTCCTTTGCCCAAACATTGTGTGCATTCTCTGCAAGCTTATCCACTAAAATTTCTTGAGGTGGTAACAGCTTAACATCAGATAAATCCAAAGGAGCTGGCTTGTACCCATTGGACATCATATAGCTACAAGTGAATGCAAAAGTATAAACATTTTGAATGACTACACACGATTCTCTTTTTCTAGCTTTTTACAAATTTATCCTCTGAAGATTACATATATGTATAACATATCTCTATCAATACCCTATTACCTCTTCCAATTGCCCCCATGCTTCCTCTAATATAACTCACTTCAAGTTTAATGCCTTTAAAAAGAGAATGCATTGAGTCCAGTTAGAAATTCCCATATCTGCAAAGGTGTGGGCTTATTCAGTGAAGCATGGGTAACCTGCCAGTAGCCCCCACTGAAAGAAAATTGACTCTCCACCCCTAGCAGGCATCCATCAGCTGCCAATGGTTCCTGGGTGGGAGTTAGTGTCTCTGGAACTCCTCCCACCTCTTGTTGACATTCTTTTTACTGTTGATCTTGTGAAGTTCTGTTGATAGATCACCATAGCTGTCTTCTGCAGATAACCACAGCTGCTCTGAGTTCATGTGTGCAACAACCAGGTAATGTCCACAGAACAGAATTTCACAGCATGTCTTCCCACCCTCTAGCTCTTCCTGTACCCTTTTCTGGGATGTTCCCCAAACCTTTGGTATGGGGTTGATACAGCCAGCCCATCGATGACTGAACACTCATAGTTCTTACTCTCAGTACTGTAAACAGCAATGAAGCTCTGAATTAACCAGTTTTATTTTATTTTATTAAGATCAAATGTACATACAATACACACACATACTCAGTGAGCAAATGAGGGCACAGATAAAATCTCCCCTCTTTGGTTGGTAGATAAAGCAAACTCTATTTGCTATTGTACCGCCTTATAACTAATATATTCTCATAGACTTCAAAGTATAACACAAGAAAACAGAGTCAATACAAATTCATTTTTATATCTAAGAAAACTATTTATGGGTCCTGCAAATGATAGATGCATTCAGCCTGTTGCAACATTATCAGAAACCCTTCCACTCTACTTCAGAAGACAAAATGTTAAAACCAGATTGGCAAGGATAAAAGCTGAGCTAAAGGCTTTCTTATAAAACAGCACAGAATGGCTACTCATTCTTACAAAGCTCAACTTTTGTTCTTGAAGTTAAGATAAAAAGCCAAGACAGCTGAAAATTTGTGAGCTTGAAGTGACTTTTGCAGTTGGCTCTCCAGTTCAGGAGTCACGGCCTCAAGTGCCTATAATTTGAGACATAGCAAGCAAATGTGAAAGATCTTACTACAACTCGGGTAGGTGTATCATGTAAGGGGGAGGTTGGGTATACTACGAATAGGGTAACTATCCCCAGAGCAGCTAATTACATCCATGTGGGAATATCAGTCCATAGATGCTGAAGGGCTTTAGGACTATGGACTGCCCAGGCTAGAGCAAGAACTGGAACATGATAGTCTGAATGAAGCCCATTCTGTATAGAACACGCTGGATAGTACAAGATACAGAATCTGTTATAGTCATAGGAAATGGCCCTGTCTCGACCATCTCAGGAACAACTCCTTCTGGCAGACTCAACACACATCACTATATCCCGGTTCTAGCACCCTCAGCTAGGAATGTGCCTCTCCATCTCTTAGATGTGATTTCCTTGACACCAGGTGCTATGTGGAAGAGTGACTCATCAGTGTGGGAGTTGAAGAAGGATGGGGATGGCGAGCATTTGATTAAGACTGGCACCGTTTTGGGTTCTATCACGACACTTGTGTTTTACTGTGTGTGTACCCAGGGCTGGCACTGAGAAGCAAGAGAATGAAACAGTGAATGAGCCAGCAGATGTACCAATGAGCAGGTACCTGAATGTGTGACTTCATCTGAGTGTAGACGTGGGGGAGATAGTAGGACACGTGGATACAGAGAGGCGAATGGAATCTTGGTACAGATTCCCACTTCCATGAAGGACTTAGATGTTTGCCCAGTACCAGAGGTATGGAGTGAATATCTGCATTGACTAGGAACCATTTCCAAGCTCTTGCCAACTGCCCTTCCTATTGACTAAAGAGAGTGCAATTTGAGGTCGGTAGACCTCCTAGCTCAAAATTAAGCATAGTATTATTAGGTATGGGCAGAAGGAACAAGGAGAGAGGGGATCTTGAAATGTTTCCTTACAGTAGGCTTCTCCTGAGGGTCTCAGTGCCGTCTAAGTAACTGGGGGAATATTCTTAGATGCTAATATTCTAAGATGCTACCAGGTATATGATCTGCCCCCTGCCTTTGTACACAGGTCTCCACCCTCTCATCTTTTACACTCAGCTTGAATCATTAGAAAATTTACCTACTTTTTGGGCAGTTTGACTCTCTTGAGATCCTCTTCAGCAGACGGGTTAACGTGAGCAATGTGGCACCCCAGGGCCAGCAGGGTTCTGTAATGTAACACAAGGAGGAGATTGGCGTTAACTGCAGGAGCTCTAACCCATGTCTGAGCTGGTTAAGTGGACAGAAGAAATTCATTTAGACCAGAAGTTGGCCAACATTTTCTGCAAAGGGACAGACAGCAAGGTTTTGTGTATATACAACTACCCAACTCTGCCAATACGGAATAAAAGTAGCCACCGATAAAATGCAAAAAAACGAGCCCAGCTTTATTGCCATGAAAATATATTTACAGAAACAGGTGGCTGGTTTGTTTACCCCACAGGCCATAATGTGCCAACTTCTGATTTAGATGAGAGCAGGCATAAGAACATGAAAGAGAAGCTTGTTAATTGCCCCACATGGAGACATTTTCTAGTTTATAAATTCACTTTGAATTATATCAAGCACTCGATGTCATGGAATAGACAGGATTCTAACATCAACTCTTCAGGCCAGTAAATATTTGCTAAGCGAGGTCAGTATAGCACCTTGAGCTATACTTGATGTACCAAGATGCTTAAAACTCTTTGGAATTAAAGACGCTGGATGAATGAGCCTGTGAGACAAAGCAGTTCACATCTCTGTTATGTCAACAAGCCAACGTTAGACTGTCCTGCCCTGACAGAGAGCAGGGAAATACAAAGAAACAACAGATAACAAACACAAAGTGGATTAAAAATTGGAGGTACCAATGTGGATTAGGATATCTAGGGTTTTTTTTTTTTTTTTTTTTTTTTTGGACTGTGAATGGGATTCATGGCACAATTAAAAAATCAATAAGAATTTGGGATTTTAGTAATCAAACCATAATTTTCTTTCATTTTTAAAATACCTTTAAAAATTGATTTAATATCAATGACAAATGACATTTGGTCCTTTGATTGTATTTCTCTCCTTCCTCCTGCCTCTCCTGCTTTCTAGAAAACAGCAAATGGCAAAATCGTCTCTGGAGCAATACATATACTAAATAGTACTGTGGGTCAGCTCCTCACCATGCTAGGCTCTGTGACATGAAGAATCACCACTGCCTGGGATTTATCAGGGTGCCATGTTTGCTGACAAGGGGGACACACCTTTGCAGTTTAGCGACAATGCATCAGATCGCCCCCCTCACAGTCTAGACCATATTCAATTAAACACTCACTTCAAGGTTTCCGTTGACATTTGCAGGTTGTAGTTCTTCTCAGTTTCAGGGAGCTTTGAAAACTCTACAAGGCAGGGGTGTTGTCTTTTGTTGTCATCTCGTATCTAGGTGACAACATGAGAAGGAAGAGAATTTAAGTTTTGACAGCTGGCTCTGCTCTGAAGAAAGAAATGAACATCGTTCGAGGGCCCAAGGCCACGCATACCAGTCAGACAAAGACAGCGACTTGCTGATAAGTGAACACGTGTGCCTCTCTCAGGAATGGCTGTACACGGTTCTCAAGCTGTCAATGGCTTGAACTCTGTGGATTTATTTCTACACAGGTGTCTCAGTTTAGAACATGCTTGTAAGTTGTAGCCATGATTTTGTTAAAATTTATGTCAACATAATTTTACTGGAGGACAGCATGCTTCTGAACATGGCTATAGATATGGACCACACACATAATCACAAAAGGACTATGGGTATGGACCACATGTGTAATCTCAAAAATTTTAATAGCCATATTAGAAAAACAAAATAACTAGATCAAATTAACTTTAACAATGTATTTTATTTAGCTCTATACATGGAATATATTTCTTATAAGAATAAGAATAAAATAGTGTAAAACTAGTCTTAAAAATCCAGTGTGAAGCCGGGCACAGTGGCACATGCCTTTAATCTCAGTTCTCAGTAGGTAGAGGCAGGTGGATCTCAGAGTACAAGACCAGCCAGGTCTATAGAAGTCTCAGGGCAGCTAGAGCTGCTATCTCAAACAAACGAAAATCCCGTGTGAGATTTATTTATCTATCTATCTATCTATCTATCTATCTATCTATCTATCTATCTATTAAAGATTTCTGTCTCTTCCCCACCGCCACCTCCCCTTTCCCTCCCCCTCCCCCAATTAAGTCCCCCTCCCTCGTCAGCCCAAAGAGCAATCAGGGTTCCCTGTCCTGTGGGAAGTCCAAGGACCACCCACCTCCATCCAGGTCTAGTGAGGTGAGCATCCAAACTGCCTAGGCTCCCAGAATGGCTAAAATCAAAAACACCAATGATAGCCTTTGCTGGAGAGGTTGTGGAGAAAGGGGTACACTCATCCATTGCTGGTGGGAATGCAAACTTGTGCAACCACTCTGGAAAGCAGTGTGGAGGTTTCTCAGGAAATTCGGGATCAACCTACCCATGGACCCAGCAATACCACTCTTGGGAATATACCCAAGAGAGGCCTTATCATACAACAAAAGCATATGCTCTACTATGTTCATAGCAGCATTGTTTGTAATAGCCAGAACCTGGAAACAACCTAGATGCCCTTCAATTGAAGAATGGATGAAGAAAGTATGGAATATATACATATTAGAGTACTACTCAGCCGTGTGAGTTTTAGATCCACCACACAGCACATCACAATGCTGACTAGAGACCTTTCAACTGTTCGGCAGCCATATGTGACTGCTGCACTGAACAGCACGGACCCAAGCATCCACTCGCTCCTTCATTAATTGTCGTTTCATAAATGCTTGAACGTACTAATCGAGATTTTATGAGCTTACTAATGAGGTCAGATAGCTCCATCCCAGGAAATCAACAGTCTAATGAAGTAGGAAAGGGTGATAAAATATTTGCAAGAATGAATGCAGTTGAAAAGTCCAATTGTGTTGCGTTCTCTGAAGGAGAGACTCCAAAAGCATACTGCGTAGAGGAGATCACTCATGAGGATACTTTTGCAGCAGCTATGGACACACACACGGTTAGAGTGCAGGGACCTTTTCGGTAACTAACAGGAGTATGTATGACTAGAAAATGTCCGGGTCACAGGAAGCTGTAAAACTCACCTATCCTCCTGCTTCCAGAAGTGACCTCAGACAAATCACAGAGCAAAGTCAATTTACATTCTCCCTGAAAAATGCCTTCTAGTGCAAGAGACACCCTAACCCCCTCTGGTCCCCATTAATCTTAGCCACCCGTCTGAAAGCCATGTTAAACAACTTCAGATTCAAAATGATGAATCAGCCCGCTCCCGCCACCCACACAGAGCAGACCGCTTTTTCTGAAGGGAAGAGGGAGAATTGTGAGGTGTGTGTGTGTGTGTGTGTGTGTGTGTGTGTGTGTGTGTGAAACCAGAGTTAGGAGGTGAGCTGGGAGGTGTGTGAAGCTAGTCTCTTCAGTGCTGACTGACTGGAGAACAGGCTGCTACTAATTGCAAAGGTTAGGCCGGAAGGTTGTAGGAAGAGGAGCTTTTTGCTTCACCGATTCCCATCCTCAGTGACCTGTTCAAGGAACCCTTCCTCCGAGTACCACACACTCCACTGGGTCTGGCCACGGAAACACATACTTTGCCAAAAGTCCAGCCAAGTTCGATTTTATTCATTCCCCAAAGCTCGTGGATATTTTCAGCCAGCCTGTCTCGGATCTTCTCTAGGTGAAGTGGCAAAACAACCTGCAGAGAAAGGAGCAAGAGAAAAACCGGGACTACAGGCATGAACTGGATTAAAGTCTCAGGTGCCCCCGGGCTGAATTCATTGCAAACGAGGCAGAGGGGCTGCTCTGCTCTTGGCCTGAGCTCCAAACTTCTTAAACTTTGGAGAAGTTCCTCCAAACTTCTCAAATTATTCCACTGCTTTAGTTCTATGCCTCCACATGTCCAACCTGAACGCTATCAGAACTCTCCAATACCCAAACCTGAATTTGATCTCATCCCCATCCCAGAGTGGAAGGAGAGAATCAACTCAAGAAAGCTGTTCTCTGATCTCTATGTGTGCCCTGTAGCCCAGGAGCGCGCGTGCACGCGCACACACACACACACATACACATATACACACACACACATACACACACACACACATACACACACATACACACACATACACATACAACACACATACACATACACACACATACACACATACACACACACACACACATACACACACACACGCCATTCAAGCACTTATCATTTAATACCCTCGCTCCCTTTCTTGGTAAGCTGGTCACATCTAGGGAGTGTCTCTGTGCTTTCCTGGATTTTGTTCCCATTTCCCCACAGAGACCACAAACAGGGCCCACTTTCTATTTCATTTCCTTTAAATTGTTGTCATTATCATTTCCACGTCTGTAGCTTGACAGTGCCTAAGGAATGAGGGACCCAAATTAAAAGCAGACTCTCACTACTTTGGTTCCTGGAAGATGCTTGCCCTGGACCTACACTTGCTTGGCAGAGGTTAGCAGGCACTAGGACCCAGCTGCCCAGCTCAGGACAGCCCGTGTGCTTAGCTCTCTAACCCCAGCTCTGGTATAATAACTAGGGTTTCTATTACTAAATATCCACCATCAGAAAGAATTTCAGTTGTTGAGGTGGGTAGGTGGAGCTCACAGAGAAAATGTTATAGAAAAATATATAAACTCAATACAATTCCCAAGGATTAACAGAAGTTTAAAAACATTTCAAAAACCATCGTAATGAAATTATGAAAAGGTCATTTAGGGAAGTGGCACGGTGTTTTTGATGAAGAACACAATAGGAGAGGTTACCAGCAGACAAGTCCTAACTGCACATGGCTTTCATTGGCTAACTAAATGCCGTCTGAATGTCCAACTGAATGTCCGATCATTGATCAAAGCCCTAAGATGGATTTTCAGGCTTCAGGAACTAAAATGCTTCAGAGAAAGGGAGCGATACACTTGCTGGAGAAAATAACCTCCACAAATAAGTGCGCATCATAATCTTATTGGTTTCAACTGGTAACTTGGGGCAAAGCAGCACGGGCTTGACAATTGCTGCGTGGGAGTGTCAGGTTGGCTCTAGGGCAATGCGTCCTATCTCCTAGCACTCAGTGAGGGGCTGGGGATGTAAGCAGGAAAGAATCTGGTTGGGATAAGCATTAAATGATGGAGTCGATAATTCTTAACCTACAAAGTATTTCTTAATGTGCCCTAGGGAGGACTTTTGATATCTTATATTTAAGTTCTCTTTTGACAATAATTTCACAGACTGATAGATTCTAAAAAATTACAAGGTATTCATGGTAATGAACCACATCTCTTCAAAGAATTCACAGTAATAAAATACATCTCTTTAAAGAGAATTTTCTTATTGGCTAGAAGCATTGCCTTTTTTACAGAGTCCTGAAAAATTCAGTTTTGGGTCTAGACATCAAAGCTTCAGGACTTGCATATACACCTCTTTCATTTCCAAATCTTTAATTCTGCATTATCTATTTTTCTGGGTGCTGTGATTAAAAACACTGACAAAAAGCAACTTAAGGGGAGAGTGAGTTCATTTTGGTTTTCAGTTATAGAACATCATGGTGGGCAAGGGTGTAATCCATCACTGCAGGAAAGAAAGAGCTGGAGGGGGTGCCTGGCCATGTGGCAGCCACAGTCAGGAAGGAGAGAGAGAGACAGACAGACAGAGACAGAGAGAAACAGAGAGAGAGAGGGGGGGGGAATACTTATGCTCAGTTGGCTTACCCCTTTATGCAGCCCAGGGAATGGTACTACCCTCTTTAGAATGGTTTTTCCCACCTCAACCTATTCAAGATAATCCACCATGGCTAACAGACAATATTCCTCGTCAGAGTGCCTGGAAGCGTGTCTTCTGGCTGGATGCTGGTACTGCCAAGACAATAATCAATGCTCATCATTGAACCCATGTTTAGAGAACTCTTCTTATTGTTGGATTTGCCTCTCATTTGTTTGAACTCTGTTTTACCCAGCCTCTTCCAGCAAGTCTGGTCTTATTAATTTTGTGTCCCTGACAGGTTAGCAGGGGCAGCCAGCCCAGAGGGTTGCTGGCCTCTGTCACCTGCACTGGCACAAACAACTCAGTGTTCAGAAAAGGCATTTCTCTTTCTGTCCCTTCAGCTTCCTATCTGTGAAGGAGTACAGAATATCAGAATATGTTACTGTGGAATAAATGTAATTTTAAAGATGAAGATATCTGGGAAACAGCTGCTGCTGAACAAAATGTATTCTGTTCCCATATTCTTCTAAACAAAAAACTCTCCTTAAGAATTCAACCATTTCTTCCTAGGGAAGACTGACCATTGGCACCAGAGACATGTCAGCACCATATCCAGATAGATACTGTCAAAAAATACAACAACCATGTCTCCCATCTTCTAAGGACCTGTTTATTGTTTCCTCTCTGAGCTGATCTTCTTTCTCAATGCTTCACTAATTAAAATATACTTTTTTCTCTTGCTAAGCTATTAGTCAAAGTTTAATTTGTACATCCCTAGTTAGAGAACTCAGGAGGGTAAAGGGCAAGTTCTTCCTCTCCTCTCCTCTCCTCTCCTCTCCTCTCCTCTCCTCTCCTCTCCTCTCTCCCTCCCTCCCTCCCTCCCTCCCTCCCTCCCTCCCTCCTTTCCTTTCTTTTCTTTTTTTAGTTGTTTGCATAGTGGTTTTCTTTTTTTTTCAAAAGAAGAAAACAAACTATCTTTTTTTCATTTTACATACCAATCTTAGTTCCCACTTTCTCCCCTTCTCCTATTCTCTCCACCTACCCCCCCCATTCCCATCCACTCCTCAGAGATGGTAAGGCACACTGCTTTGGGGGGAAGGTCCAAGGCCCTCCTTATTATATCTAGGCTGAGCAAGGTATCCATCCAAAGAGAATAGGTCCCCAAAAATCCAGTACAAGAAGTAAGGATAAATTCTGGTGCCACTGCCAGTGGCTCTGCAGTCTGCCCCATCCATGTAATTGTCACCCACATTCAGAGGGACTAGTTTAGTCCTATGCTTGTTCCTTCCCAGTCCAGCTGGAGTTGGTGAGCTCCCATTAGCTCAGGTAAACTGTTTCAATGGGTGAACCCATCATGGTCTTGACCTCTTTGCCCATATTCTCACTCCTCCCACCTTCAACTGGACTTTGAGAGCTCAGTCCAGTGCTCTGATGCAGGTCTCTGCCTCTGTTTCTATCAGTTGCTAGATGAAGCTTCTATGGTGATATGTAAGATATTTACCAGTCTGACTACAGAACAAGGCCAGTTTGGGCAGCCTCTCCTCTATTGATTAGGATCTTAACTGGGGTCATACTTATAAATTCCTAGGAATTTCGTTAGTGTCAGGTTTCTTGCTAGTCCCATAATGGCTCCCTCAAACAAAATTATCTTTCTTTGCTCTCATCTCTGTCCTTCCTCCATCTTGACTATCCCATTCCCTCATGTCTCTTCCCCCTCCCCTTCTCCACTAGTCTTTCCCTTCCACCCTCCCTAATCCCCCTACCCCCATGCTCCCAATTTTGTCAGGCAATCTTGTCTATTTCCCCTTTCCAGGTGGACTTATGTATGTTTTTCTTCGAGTTCACCTTGTTACTTAGCTTCTCTAGAATCATGAACCATAGGCTCAATATCTTTTGCTTTATAGCTAGCATCCACTTATGAATGAATGTATACATACATACCACGTTCATCTTTCTGAGTCTGGGTTACCTCACTCAGGATTTTTTTTCTAGTCCTATTCATTTGCATGCAAATTTCAAGATGTCATTGCTTTCTGTTACACCCAGAACACACACTAACCAGACTCTCTGGTTTCTGGGATGTTCTGAAACTCACAAGCTCCTCAGATTCCTAGCAAAGCCCTTCTCTGCACCTCAGAGGTTGAGTTATGCTTTGGAAGGAGCAGAGAAATGCAGTTTTCCATTTTATAGGGAATTAAAATGACTGACTACAGGAGGAAAAATACAGATTCATCATTCATGTATGAATAAGTTGGGTATGACGACGTATGGCTGCAATTCCAGAACATGGGAAGCTGGGGCTGGAGACTGCTAAGTGTTAAGCCAGCCTTGGATGCATAGAGAGTATAAGATCAATCAAAGTACCTGAAAGCTAAACGTAATAGGGTCATATGACTGTTATGGAAATGCGCACTAGAAACATACGTGAAAGGACCAATTATTCATATATACTGGTAGCTCTAAGTACTTTATAAGTAAGGTCTTTTTTCATTAACTTTTATAGTAGTTGTTCTCAAACTATGTGAATAACCCTTTCACAGGTGTTGCATATCATATATCCTTCCTATCAAATATTTACATTACAATTCATAACAGTAGCAAATTACAGTTATAAAGCAGCAATGAAGATAATTTTATGGTGGTTGGGGATCACCATACATGAGAAACTGTATGAAAGGGTCACAGCATTAGGAAGGTTGAGAACCACTGCTCTACAGCATCTAGAATAGTGATTTATAAAACTTTCGTGGAGTTGGGGAGATGGATCTGTTGGTAAAGCCAAAAACAAGGGCTGGAAATCGATCCCCAAATCTATTAAAAATGCCAGGGTTCCATATTCATTTAATCCCAGCACCGATAGGGATCCACGGGTTCCTTGGTCAGCAAATCTAGCCTAATGGATGAGCTTCAGGTCAATGAAAGATTCTGACTCAAAGAAGGAGGATGACTTTTCTAAGTATGATGTTCTTCTGGCCTCCATGCGTGCGTACGTACACACAGACACACATACACGCACACATGTGCACACACACACGCACACGTCTTTCACACCAAAGTACTCCTGCACATTCAAAAACATGCACACATTAACAGAGATGGCTCTGGTGGATGAAGTCTCTGAAAGCTTCTGCAAGCTCTATCCTACCACAGGAATGTGGAAAGTACCCATTCTCCAACCACTCCTGTAGGGTCATTTCCTCTCTATTTCCAACTTGCTATATCCATGTTCTTCTCACAACTGTCCATCCGTGTGAGACCTGACATTGGTACCTGTCCCGACTCTATGTTTCTACTCCAAGCCCTTATTCATCCCATTGCTGTTATGTCACCTCCTCCGATGCTGTTATATCCCACTGCCCAGTGCCCCTTTCCGCTTGAGCTTTGTAAAGGTCCAGATGGAATCCCATCCGTTCTCACAGACTCTTATAAACATCCCACCCTAAAGGACATGTACACGGTTCCTTCTGCATTTATTACATTTGACCTTTAAAAAAATAACTTATTTGTTTCTTATATATTCAACTTGGATATGAATTTTCCAAGAATATTGGCTATTTATCTGCACTCTTCAGTACAGTGCCTTAGGTGGGGGGCACACCCTCAGTATGTTCACTGAGATTGCCTGTCATTTGTAATTTGGACTTACCTGACTGGTGTCTATGGGACAAGGGATGAAAGAGGCTTGGGAGAGGAACTGAGTGGTACCCAACAGATCCCTGACACCATCTGCATCACGTTTATATTCTTTGACAGGCTCCAATCTCATTTTCTCCTTTGGCAGTAGGGCTTCATAGCAAGGGGCATAGCCAGAGGGAGGCAGAAACTTAAATTCTCCATGCCGACCACCCATCAGGAAGCGTACTCTGTCATTTCAAGACAGCAGAAAAGAGAGGTCAAAAGCCATCCTATTTCACATAACTGTATCTTAAAGGTTGTATCCACATTCAAAGCCATACTGTTTGGAACTCATTGAATTTGGATCCAGCATAGCATATATCCTCATGTATGTAGACAATGACAGAGAGAACTGAGTGCTCAGGCACCTTTCTAAAGGTGAACTTCAGTGACATGCTCTTAAAAGGTTTATTATTCATAAGTCACTTGGTGCTTATTCTTACTGCAGTAGGTAATTACAGTAGACGTTACTTCAATATTGAGAAGATAGCAAGATTCTTCTCTATAAATATCATATTGAAACTTCACCATGGAAACGGGTATCTTTACTTGAAGTCAATTACTCATATGCTAGTTAACGAACATAAAATTATATCGATAAGATAGTAAATGCTGAATGTTCAAGCGAAATATGCAACAGTAGAGTTTTCAAGACAGCAGAGGCTGCAGTTCCCAGAGTCATATGAGGACAATTGTAGGTGGTAGCTGCAGGAGGGTAAAGGGACAAGCAGTTGTTACCTGGAATGTCAATGCCTTCGTAAGGGGCACCATCTCTCTATGGGCATTCAGACTTGATGCCATGGTCCACTCAATTTCTAAAGCACAACCTTGATCCACACACTTCAACCCCCCCCCCCCCACGATCTAACAGAAATTCCTGACATTACAATTCTAAATCCAAATTGGGCCTCTAGCTGCTGGTACCACCTTGGTCCAACCCATTCTCATTCCCCAAAGAAGGAGAAAGAACTCTTTGGGGCTCACAGTAATGGTAGACAGACAGTAGTTACCAACACACAAAAAGCATCTCAATAGTTTTTATCAAGCATTCTGGATGAATTCCAGTTTCATGTAGAAACCGAATTACATGTAAAAGTTGGGTTACGGTAAGTGCCAAAGTTTTCTGCAATGAAGAAAAGGTAAATACCGTTAGGCAGTGACACTTCACATTATCCTAGCCCAGTAGGAAATGTAGCTTTCACAAATCAACTTCAATTACATGAAATAAAAGAAATAGGCACAGTTTCTAACTAAAGCATGGTAAGATATATAGTTCTTGGAGCCTCAATGCTAATCTCACCCAGGAAAAATCAGTATAAACTCAGTGTTGGCATTCGATACTCACTACTTCCCTCTTTGCAAATAAGACCAATGGCTGAGCACCTGGGAGCACCAAATCTCTTGCCAACCCTAAGATGGCTCCCTTAATTAACATGTGTGCTTCCCTGCTCCCCTATCCAACCTTCCTTTATCCCAAACATCCCGTTTCCCAAGTTCCCCCCAACCTCCCCTTCTCACATTTCTCTCCCCATCTCCCCTTACCTCCCTCCCCCCCTCCCCCAAGATCCCATTTTTTGCCCGGCAATCTTGTCTACTTCCCATAATCAGGAGGATAGCTATATGTTTTTCTTTGGGATCACCTTCTTATTTAGCTTCTTTAGGAGATCAAATTATAGACTCACTGACCTTTATTTATCTCTAGAAACCAATTATGAGTGAGTA
>NW_026067902.1:25622131-25749632 GCF_014885135.2 Alexandromys fortis | reverse complement strand
AGGGGAGAGGAAGGGGGGGGGAAAGGGAGACGGGGAGGGAAATGGGAGGCGGGGAGGAGGCGGAAATCTTTTTTTTTTCAATAAAAAAATTATATTTAAAAAAAAAAGACCAATGGCTGAGCCTCCACCACTCACACCTGACTTTGCCCTGGGGATTCAATTCTAAGCAGCATTTCCAGTGCTCCTAGGATAACAAAAGCAGGATTTCGAGAAGCTAAATTGGTTAATTACCAGCGAGGAGGCATGCCATGGGATAAGGAAGGGGTCTGTAAGAAGGGGTACGTGACATAACTCGGAGAAGGAGGTGGCTTCAAGAGATGGCATCAAGAAAGGACTCTGCAGAGAAGCCAAAGCACTAAAGATGTGGAGGAAGAGGGTCTCAGAAGAGAGACACGTGCAAAGGCCCCGAATTGGAAAAGAATTTAAGTGGTGCTATGGATGAGGACACTATCAACCTGAGGAATGGGAGAAGAAGTATGGGGGACGGGACTGCACGCAGCAGTGTGTATGCCTCGGCGAGGCGTTTGGCTTTATTCTAGATAGGAAACTGATCATGGGGTTTAAAGTGGGAAAATACAGTATTCTCCCAGCACTCCTTTGTAGATAGGTCTGGAGACCAATTAGCAAGCGCTTGAAACCGTCACAGGGAGAGGAGGGTAGTTTGGACCAAGGTGATCTAAATGGCCAGACGCCAGTTTTGTTTTGGCATCAGGACTGGTGGGAACTGCTGGCGTGTCAGGTGGATGTGCGGAGGGGTTGATGTAAGTGGAGGAAGGTTATAATTAAGCAAAGCTTTCACAACAGGACATTTTGCACTAGGCATCACTTCCTTTAATTAGAGCATTCTGGGAGGGGAGCCATGTAAGAAAAATTCCATAATTGCAATTGTGGAAATATCCTAATTAGGAATCTGGAAAATAAAAATCCCTCCGAGTAAGAAATGTCAATTTTTTTCCCTTTCCAATAAGAACACATTATTGAAATGGCCTTTTATAAAATGCTGTTTAAATTAATTACAGAAATCATGCAGAGGCTCCCACTTCTCTATTTTAAAGCACGAAGCAACAATGGTATAGAATTAGAACCACAATTGCCCCTAGGAGTGTGCCTACCCAAGATGTTATGCAATAGGGAATGATTTATGTGTATCGAGAATATGAGCAATGACGTTAAAATGAAATTGAGTCATTAGGCTGTAGTGTTTCTAATTTAGTGAACCTTCTGGAAGTAATGACTAAACCACAAATTTATTTGATGAGAATTTCCCAGTTCAGTTGAATCTATCAGATTGTGCCATTGGCATGCTGAATGTATAGGATAGAGGGGGATTTGTCTGAGTGAAGAAATAGTAAGGCAAGTTACCAGCTCCTCCCTTCCCACCGAGGATCCTTTCTGTAAGTTCATTAGACTGAGAGCTTATGAAGCAAGAGTGTTGGTTCCTTGCTACTGTATGGATTACAGAAACACATAAATGGTCTGTCATGTGGCTTTCTAGCAAGTTAGCTAGACTTAATTATTCATAAACACTCTTGCCAGTTAAGTCTAGTTCTGAAATTTTTCTTGTGTTTTAAAATACACTGGCTAGACAACAAATCAAGTCTGGTCAGCTTCTGTGTAGTATTTAAAGAGAACAATGCTTTCTGGTTTTATGCCTCATTATTAAAATGAGAAAGATGATTTGGTTATAAGCTGTATCTCCTGTAATGGGCACAAGAATTGTAAAATGTGAAATTAATACGGGCAGAAAGGAGTGCTTATTGCTGACGGGGGCACTCCTCTTCGTATGCTGTGCTTCACTGGGCAGAAGACAAGGCAGTGTACTGCTTCTGAAGTCTGGCTGGATGAGAGCCCCTGCCTCCCAGCAGGTGGGGCTGGATAGGCACTGGCCCAAGGCTACCCTCCAGCTGTCTGCCCTCCTTTCACTGCCCAGGAACAACCTGACAGAGCCTGTGGGAAGGGATCCAACAAACCGCTTCCAATGCTGGAGGATGGGACTTTATCTGTCCCTGTGGATACAGACTGAGCTCAAAGAAATGACATGTGATAACATGTTAAGTTTGACTAGAACCATCAGAAGGATAGAAAATGTCCCAAACCTACTTCAACTATGGAATCTTTATTTATTGTTCTGGAAATATAGACTGAACCCATAACTCTGTACATGCTAGGCAACTATTCTTGAATTGAGTTATACCCCCAGACTGAAGTACAGTGTTGATGAGGGTTATCTAAGTTTTGCAAGAAGTTCAAAGGCAGACTTATGAATGCATCATTTAGAATCCCAGTATCTTTATACTCTAGAGAAAAATGTTCAGTCAAATTTGCAGATTACAGCACAAACAATCATGAAGATAGTTCTATCAGCCTCAGATCACATTGATCTACATGTAGAGGAGGGAAAGACCCTCTTAGAGAGAACTGCAGGGGACTGAGAAGTTTGTCCATACATCCGAAGCTGCCTGATGGGAACTTCTCAGAAGCAGGTCAGCATCCCCTGGAGTTTGTTGGGGTAAAGAGCAGTCAGCAAGAAATGGCCGAAAAGTAGATGGTCTTTTGATTAGAGTGGTGCCAGAGTCTAGCCCCTGGAAGGACAAATACAGGTTTCACAGAAGAGCATGTCATCATTCTTCACTCAAGGACATCTGCCCAGAAAGGTGAGTGGCAGAGCAGAGGTCAGAAGCCCACTGCTGGGGAAGGTGGACTGGGAGTGGGATGAAATGAAGGAAGACACGGGGTATGGCTATGACAAAGATCATGGAAGAAGGGTCCAGCATTCAGCTCACTAAAAAAAAATCTACAAATGGACCTCACTGGTGAAAGAGGTAACAGTTATAATGAATGCTACCCAATGGTACAGGGCTACATGACCACTGTACCAATTCGATAGCTCATAACAATTCCTAAATAAATGTCTCTGAGACCAAGAGAGTTCTGAAACAGAAGCTGGCTGACTGGGTAGGGGCAGCTCCCTGAGAGGCTAACCTGGACTCTCTCTGGCTTACTGGGTAGGGACAGCTCCCTGAGAGGCTAGCCTAGACTCTCGCTGGCTTATTGGGTAGGGACAGCTCCCTGAGAGGCTAACCTGGACTCTCGCTGGCTTACTGGATAGGGGCAGCTCCTTGAGAGGCTAGCCTGGACTCTCTCTGGCTTACTGAGTAGGGGAAGCTCCTGAGAGAACAGCCTGGACTCTCACTGCAGGGCTAAACTGGTTGAGCTTTTGACTCTTCACTGCTACAACTCTATTTTATAATCAAAAGGTTGAAGGTTTTAAATCATGGACCTCAGTATTTTTATTCCTGACAGAAACAATAAAAAGCTTACAGTATCCATCCAAGAACTCATTCAGGGTCAGAAGTCCAGAACTTGAATTTCCAGGTGTAGAAATTGAAATTTCATGTACCTCTCTGTTTTTCTCAATAAATTCCTTATTGGACACTTAATCTTGACCTTAATAAAAAAAACTCTCCCTCATTCACAAGTGAGAACATAAAATTGAAAAGTAAATTTCTTTTTCTTTAGGTTCTTTTCCCCTGCCCTCTGGTTTCCATCAAATTTCTCAGCTTTTACCAACCGTTAAGTTGAGAATTCAAGAATAGTGTTCATTAGAATGAGTTGTTCTTTATCTTCATATTTTTCCCTACAGATTTTAAAATTGTTTTCATAGGAATTTAGACTGCTTTGACATCCTAAGTCACTCCAGTAAGAATAGCTAAGAAAATAAAATAAAACAACAACAACAACAACAACAACAAGAGTTTCTGGTGAGAATGTGGGGAAAGGTGAACCCTTATTCACTGCTGGTGAGACTGTAAACCACAATGGAGCAAGTGTGGTGATTTCTCAAAGCACCTAAAATAGAACCATATGACCCAGCTATTCCACTCTTGGGTATATATATGACTGGAAACCAACTAATTCAGAAATGCTTGAATTCTGCATTTATTTTTACACTATTTACAAATACCCAGGAAACTGTTGGTTGAGAAAAACATATATATTTCCTTTATGCAGCCATAAAGAAAAGAATGAAATCATGACTTTCCAAGAAAGTAGATACAAGCAGAAATCATTATGTTAAGTGAAATAAGCCAGACTCAGAAGAAAAATATTGAATGCTTTCTCTTACATACGGAGCATAGATTTAAAATTATGTATGTGCATATGTATGTATATGCCTAGATCTACCTATTATCTATCTATCTATCTATCTATCTATCTATCTATCTATCTATCTATCATCTACAATCTTGTCAATTGTCTAATCTCTTCCACTAAAGCACTTGTGCCATTTTCTGAGGTTCTTCCGAGAATTCCGATATTATGAAAATTTCTTTCTCTTCCTAAGGAGTTTACAAAGATAACGATTCATTTATCTCAGAGATAAGCAAGTGTTTCAGTCATAGCCTCCTGGAAATAAAAATACTGGAAAGTGTCAGGGGAAGTTTTATTTGCTTGTCAAATTTTGGGACGAAGGGAAATGACACCGAAAAAGCCCTGGTAGCATTTACAATTTCATCTTGGAGACTTTTGCCTGTTAATTTGCAGAGCAATGTGGATTCCTCCTGTCAGGTTTGAAAGACTGATCCGTGAATAAAAACACTGTAAAAATGAAGACAGAGCTTTGCTATTCTAAAACACAGTGCCTAGTTTCCCCTTCGTCACGCTACTCTGTTATCCTCCACAGCTGCCTAGCAAGCATGGAGGCACTCTAATCTTCCCAGATGTCTCAGTCTCACAGTCATTATTTCATCCCTCTGAAAGAGCTGGGGTAGCGGCCCAAAGGAAAAACGTACACAGGTCAAGAGGGGATTGTTAGCTAGCTTTTGATGACCTGAGTCTAATTCCTATATCAGGATTCATAACTGCATCTTTAGTCTGTAATGCCAAGAATGGAGAACAATGTGAGTTATGGACAGTCTTCTCATTCATATTTCTTACTGGCTTGCATGTGATGAAGTCCAGGGCAATCGAGCCAACACTCATCTTGTTCTCTGCAGCAGTAAATTTATCTCAGCAATAGCTTCCACAGCATTGACCACAGCAAGCTGGAAATAGCTAAGCTGTCGGTTACCTGAATCTTAGCCAAGTCTGGTGGATACCAGTGGAAACAAACAGCAGCTACAGACACCAACTGATTTTGTTTTTTATTAATTAGACAAGGCTAATGCAACAGTTATATAAGATGATTAAATACATCTAATGGGAATGTCTAGCCGCAAAACGTATTTTACTAGAGTAAATAACTCAACTTTTTTTTTTAGAACAAAAAGACCACCCCAAGTTCACTATCTACTCTGGCCTTTTGTATAACGCTGTCTTGTTGCTTCATGCTCTGGTGCTATTTACAGGGGAGGGACGAGGGTGATGTCATCTTTTTACAAAAGCTTCTTGGCATCAAAATAATTGGAAGTTTTGGATGGGCTCCAAGGTACACATGCCCATCTTCCATTCTGTATTGACTAGGGTTGTCACTACCACATTATGGCACTAGTAACACTACCCACAAACCGGCCAAAGCGAGAAGGCAACTAGAGCAGTATATTCATAACAGTTAGGGAAGGGAACACATATTGATTTGTGAATCTTGTCAGTAATTACGCGTGCGGCCTTTGACTTCACGAGGGGTAAATCTAATTGAAAAAGATTTTTGCTCTTTGTGCACTTTGCTCTTCCACGGTTGCTGGCAGGGACATCCTAATCAGGTGTAATTAATGGCATTATTTGCAATGATACAAATAATAATTTAAAAAATTCAAGAGTATGACCTCATTAAAGATCACTGAGTGGAAGGTAATGGGATTATAGAAGAGAAATCTAATTTAAAAACTACACACAAATTAAAAATGAATATGGGAAACAATTCTGAAGGCTCCTGCGTTGGGAAATGTGACTTTCTTCCTGGGCGGGCACACTACCTTACTTCTCTCTTGGAGAACTACCATAGACGCCAGCACATGTTTTAATAATATGGTGTGAAATGGGAATTTAAATATTAAAAAGTATATGTTACGTGTGCTACTTTTCAGTATATTTTAATTAGCCTAGAGTTAATATCCTGGCCTCTCTTTGCATAACTGGACTAACTCAGGACACGAAGTGTCATGTTTTAGCACCAAACTACGCTTCACAAGTTGGTGTAAAAGTGTCGGTTTATTGAAGCCATCCACTGAATAACTGAAAAGAGCCAGCTGACTGCTCACCAGTACAAGACCAGCACTAACCTGGAGCAAAGACGCCGTCTGATGATGCATTTCAGAAACATGCATGTGGGAATGGGGCTTCTACCTCTCTGTGATCATACCCTCTCAAGAGACCCAGAGACAGAAGTTGCCCAGTGCTGACCGTGTTCTTAGGGACAGGGTCAGGTGACACCGAGATACAGTTCCTCAGCACGCCATCTGTTCAGGTGCTATGAGTAAAAGTGCCCAGATCTAAGCTGTTGGCTCTTGAAGCCAGCACATCTAAACTCTTCCAATTTGTTAAATTCTCTCACTGAACAGAGCAGTGTTCATCCTGTAACTTTACTTCTTTGTTAACTGTGTGCTACGTGATCTGCTGAAAGAGAGATGAGATTCTAGAAATATCTCTAAGTATGGATGGCATTCAGTGACCTATGCCTTTACCTGTTCTGAAGTTCCTGGTTAAGAGACGATTCCAAAGCAAGGTCCACCCAAACCAAATACAAATCACAGACATGGAAACCCTATTTCATTACTTTGAAGGAGTTCGAATGGGTGAAATAATGATTAAGAATTTTTAAACTAGGAGATGGCTCAGTGAGTGAAGTGTGAAGTGAGCCAGCCTGATGACCCGAGTTTAGATCTCAGCATCTGCTAAAGGCTGCTCTAGAAGCCCAAGCATCTTTAATCCCAGCGTTTCCCAACTAGGAGATAGAACAGGAAGATGGGGGAATCAGTAAAAACTTGCAGGCTAGCTAAGCAATCAGCAGAAAAAAAAGAGAACCTGTCTCAAACAAGGTGAAAGGTGAGGACTGATATAACACCTGAGGTTGTCCTCTGGCGTCTGTACACTGTGGCATGCATGTGCTCACATTCAGATTCACATACACATGAACACACAGGTCATACAAGCAAACACACATACAAATAATTATGAAGTTTGCAAAAGTAGATGTAATGCAAAATACTTGGAAAAAATTAATTGTAGCAGATTGGAGGAGACAGTCTCTTTGAAAATTTGAATTTACACAACTCCTCATACTCCACATGCTCAAGGATCACGGTGGGAGGGGCTCTGGGAAGATTAGAAGAATCAAAGGTGATGGGTGACTTCAGTGAGACTGCACTGCTTGCGTAGGACGGTGCTATCGTATCACAGTGGCTGTGACTCAATACCTGAGCAAGATAGGGGAGTGGGGGCAAGTGACATTTCTAGCTGAGGAGGATTGGCAACTGATGACTGCTGGGAAAGAGAGTGCATGTTTTCTTCAAGAACACGGCTCCTGGAAGGCTAACCATGATCTAGTAATAGCTCTACACTCATGCACATATAAGCAGTACTAAATGGGCTCAGTAATTTAAAAACAATACATACAACATGGGCAGGAGTTGGAGGGGAGGGAATAGGCTTTTATTTCATCAAAAGCACATCATATACCTAAATGAAAATCTCAAACAATAAAAATTTTAACAAAAATATGTTTATTAAAAGTGTTAAATTAAATATTAATAAATACATATTTTTTAAAATAAAGATCTAAATGTTTTCACAAGTGAGATCTTAGGAAGTAAGTTATCTTTCTCTCTGCAAATAATCTAAAGCCAGTGAGTGGTACTGGTCAAAAAAGAACAGATCGGGGAAATTGTTGAGGATGGACTGAGGCCAAAAGCCACCCAGACAAATGTGGTTCTAGGCGCTGACCATTCAGGGTCACCTGTTTCTCCAGAGCAGGTTCTGGGCTAGCATGACCCTGGTGTGGCT
This sequence comes from Alexandromys fortis, assembly GCF_014885135.2. Classification (NCBI taxonomy): domain Eukaryota; kingdom Metazoa; phylum Chordata; class Mammalia; order Rodentia; family Cricetidae; genus Alexandromys; species Alexandromys fortis. The sequence goes on along the minus strand of NW_026067902.1, from coordinate 25,741,691 downwards.
TGCTGCGTTAGTGTCTCTGCTCCCAGGGACTGGAGCTGGGAAGAGGTGCACTGTGACTTACCCTCAGTTCCTCCGGACTGCTAGAGGGACTTGGCTCTAATCCGTTCTTATCTCCCTTTGAAAATAAATGAACGCGTCTGGCTTTGTTCAGCACTTCATGAAGTGGTTCTGTTCTGAAAGTCCTACCCTGGGGCTGCGCAGTGCCTGTTTTTCACTCCTCTCAAGGCTCCCGTTGTCACCCTTGCTCCCACTGCACTGTTCCATGGCATCCACGGATACAGGCATGATTGCAACTGTAACTCCTAGGTCCTGCTCAGTCAGTTGTGAGCTCTTTAAAATACAAAGCTCGAGAATGGAATGGCTGAGACGGTTTTGGGAAAGAGGCTTCTTGTGGGGTCTTGACTTACAGATATTTACATGTGTAAGAAGACAAGAGAGTTAAAACAGCATTCATTTGATACGAAGAAAGAGTGAGGCAGAAGAGTGAATACAACAGTAAGCAGTGGGATATAGGAAAATGCATGCATATTCATGTCCAAGTTAATGCCAACTCTATATAAAAAAAATAATAATAATATCTTTGAGTGGTACTATTTTGGGTTCTTATGATTTTGACTTACATTAAATTAAAAAGGGGGAAATAGGACAAAAATTAAGCATAAAAGGTAAATTATAAATTGGAAAAATATTAAAGGCATAGAAAACAGATTATTAGTCTTAAATATAACTTGATTAACAATAAAACCATCCAAAATTATTATCAGAAAGGAAGAACATAAAACCAGCAAAAGTACGGTGGAGAAAGAAACAATAAAATTAGTGTGGATTCAATCAGTTGGGCATTCTCATATGTTGCTTTATTTTTTGGATGTGCTTATGTTTTCACATGTGTGTGCTGTCCACATACTTATGTGTATACAAATAAATGGAGGTCAGAGGGCAACCTTAGGTGCTTTTCCTTAGGCATCATTGCCTCTTTTTGAGACAGGGTCTCTCACTGGCCTTGGATTTGCTGAGTACACTGGGCTGGCTGGTCCAGTGATCCTCAGGGATCTGGTCATCTTCCCCTCTCAGCACCAATCTTACAATTCATGCATTCTCTTATCTTAGTTTTCTATATGTTCTTGGTATTGAATGGAAGTATTTTCGTGCATAACTTAACAATCTTCCCAGCTCCCCAAATAGTGTCACTTTAAATGATATCACAGGCTCAGATATTTTATTTGGGCTTTGGAATTCATAAACATTCAAAAAAGAAAGATTGTGTGTAGCATGCACACGTCTCAAACAGAACCGCCAGTCAGAGGAGAAGCAGTATCCAATATTCAGACATACTAATGTCTCTTCCATTAAACATACCAACAGCCATAGGAATTATGCTGCCAAATATTGAAAACTAGGTGAATTTCTATTGATGACAGCTTTGCTACATCTTGATTTCAGGTTAGATTTGATGCCAAATGTATCCTGAACAAATCTGTGGTTTTCAAAGAAACATAGACTTTGCAATTATTGATAAGAAGTTCCTAACAGTTTGTGCAATTTTTTTTCTAAAAATCAACTTGGCCACATCATTATAAATTTTGGATCTTAAAATATAATACAATTTCCCCTTTTTCTGAGAGGGAGAAAATAGCAGTGCAGAACAAGAGTTATATGCCGGGACGTCTGCAGTAATGCTATCTGTAGCAATAGAAGTAGAATTCGCACGAAAACATCACAGTAAAATAACGGCTATATTATGAGGAAGTGAAATAAAGAGAGATTATGTGACCATAAAAATAATTTCGGGGGTACCTAATGAGTCAGGAAAAGGCTCATTACTTATTTCTGAGTGAAAAATTATACTTCACATTCGCAGTGACTGCAATTTAGAAAGTATACACACATTTGCAGCAAAAAAGATGAATATAACAAAATATTCACAGTGAATATAGCCAAGAATTAGAATTGAAGGTGAGCTGAGTGGTGGAGGCAGATGGATCTCTGAGTTTAAGGCCAGCCTGGTCCATTGTGAGTTTCAGGACAGATAGGGCTACACAGAGAAACCCTGTCTAGAAAAACCAAAAAAAGTGACTTTTACTGCAATCTTTGTATTTATTTCTTTCAAGGTTTTCATAAAGAGCATGTATTGTTCTTATAACTATTGATTTTTGTCCCTAGGATTTCTCATACATTTTATCTGAGTATATAAAACAGCTCCTATAGGAGGAATCTATGTAGTAAGTAGGTGAAGGGATGAGTTTGGTTGCCTCTTGCCCTTTAGCCATCACTTTCTTGGAAGAAATTTGGCTTTTGAGAAGAAACCCTAAAAGAAATTATTGGTTCTTCCACTCACAAGGGTGATGGCGAAGTTTTAAAGCGGGGTCATAGCTATTTTCCAGGAAATTACAGCCATCACTTACTTGACACCAGCTGAAAAGCTCATCACAGGGAAGAAGAGTCCATCTGTGTTGAAATTCTCAAACATCCCCTGCACAGGTTGCCCGTTGATTCGGAAAGAAATGCTGGGTACTCCAAGGTCAAGGCAGCAGCTCACCACATCATCTGACTTCAGCAGATGCTGGTTGATGGAGGCCACAGCTCTGGGTATCCGGCCTGGTGAGTAGAGAACAGAAATAAAACTGTGGGTCCCCGGAGGCATGCATCTGGTAGACAGACAAAGTTAGAGGATTCTACTGGAGAAGAGAAACCTAACAAGCATGCAGTATAAGAAGGGTTCAGGATATGCTACCGTAGTGGAAATGCAAGTCATTACTGCATGAGATAAGAGAGAGGAAACTTATCTCCTAAGCCGATGAGTGGATAGACACCATGCTTGATGTGAACTGAGTCTCAGAGGCTCTCTAAAGCTACTAAGAATAAGAACGATGAGGAGTGAGTCTTCTGGGCATGTGCTAAGACTACCCTGGGGCCAGAAGTAATGGACAGATGACCTTTACTAAGTGGAAGTCGTGGATGTAAGTGTATACACATTTAGTCACAGGCAAGAGAAGGTCTTGCTCTCTTCTGCTTTCTCAGAAAGATATGGACACTGTTGGAAAAGCCAGGAGAGAGGACTGAATCCCCTCTAGCCAGGAAACCACACAATAAGGTCTGACTGCTTGAAATAGCTTTATTCAGATGAGGAGGAAAAAACACATTGTCATTTATATCTGCATTAGTGCTTATGAAATGTTTTTCTTCTTCACAAAATGATTCAAGACTTCTGACCTAAAATAGTGAGAAAATATCTTGTTTTCCGGTGTTATTATCATCCTGATTCCCATCCTTCTCTTGGGTTTCTGTTTCTACTGGGAACAGAAGAGCAGACAGGGAGAAGTTTGAAATTAATATAGGGTTTCAGGAATAAGAGAAAGACATCTTTTTTCCTAATTGTATAATTACTGTGTGTTCATTATAAACATTAACCATTATGTAGAAAAGTAAGAAAAAGAAAAATGTAACTCCACAATGCAGCGAATGAGTGATTTTGGAATGCTGGCCCTCAACAGGACATCGTATCAAGACCCTGCAAGACTCAAGGAACATCACAAAGAGGGTCCTAAAGAAGATAGGAGGAGCCGGGTGGTGGTGGTGCACGCCTTTAATCCCAGCACTCGGGAGGCAGAGGCAGGTGGATCTCTTTGAGTTAGAGGCCAGCCTGGTCTACAAAAGCTAGTTCCAGGACAGGCTCCAAAGCTACAGAGAAACCCTGTCTCAAAAAACCAAAGGGGGAAAAAAAGGAGACAGGAAGAATAGGTTGCAGAGGAGGGCTGTGAAATGGAGTCCCCTCGACAGAACAATTCATGAGATTATGGCAGTTGTGGATGTCTATTCATGACTTAAGTGGGATTGAACCTCTCACCATTTCCTCAAGTGTAGGGGGTAGTGATGAAACCCCACTTCTCACTCACATAATAAAGGCAATATATAGCAAGCCAATAGCCAACATCAAATTATATGGAGAGAAACAAAGTGATTTTACTAAAACCAGGAGCAAGACAAAGATGTCCACTCTCTCCATATCTATTAAATATAGTCCTAGCTAGGGTAATAAGACAACAAAAAGAGATCAAGGGGGATACAAATTAGAAAGGAAGAAGTCAAACTTTTACTATTTGCTGAAGATATGATAGTATACATAAGTGACCACAGAAAGTCTACCAGGGAACTCCTACAGTTGATAAATACTTTCAATAAGGTGGCAGGATACAAGAGTAACTCAAAAAAATCAGTATCCTTCATATATACAGATGATAAATGGACTGAGAAAGAAATCAGAGAAATATCACCCTTCACAATAGCCACAGCAACAAAAAATAGCTTGGGGGTAACAAGTGAAAGACCTATATGATAAGACCTTTAAGTCTTTGAAGAATGAAAATGCAGAAGATATCAGAAAAATGGAAAGACCTCCCATGCTCTTGGATAGGTAGGATTAAAAAATAGTAAAATGGAAATATTATTAAAAGCAATGTACAGATTCAATGCAATATCCATCAAAATCCCAGCACAACTTTTCACAGACTTTGAAAGAACAATACTAAATTTCATATGGAGAAACAAAATCCCCAGGTTAGCCAAAACAACCCTGTACAATAAAGGAACATCTGGAAGCATCACTATCCCTGACTTCAAGCACTATATTAGAGCTTCAGTAATGAAAGTAGCTACTATTAGTATAAAAAAGACAGGTGGACCAATGGAACTGAACCAAAGATCCTGATTTTAACCCACACACCTATGAACATCTGATTTTTGACAATGAAGCTAAAATATAAAATGGAAAAAAGAAAGCGTTTTCAACAAATGGTATTGGTATAACTGGATATCGACATATAGGAGAATGCAAACAGATCCATATCTATTGCCATGCACAAAACTCAAGTCCAAATGATCAAAGATATCAATATAAATCTATCCATACTGAACCTCATAGAAAAGAAAGTGGGAAATACTCTCAAACACATTGACACAGGATATCACTTTCTAAATATAACACCAGCAGCACAGACACTGAGAACAACAATTAACAAATGAGACTTCCTACAGTTAAGAAGCTTCTATAAAGCAAAGGACATGGTTAACAAGGAAAAACAGCTCCCTACAGAATGGGGAAAAGATCTTCACCAACCCCAAATCTGACAGAGGGTCAATCTCCAAAATACACAAAGAACTCAAGAAACTACATATCCAGCTATGAAATAATCCAATTTAAAAATGGTGAATGGACAGAATTAGAAAATTATTATGAGTGAGGGAGGTAACCTAGATCCAGAAAGACAAATATAGTATTTACTCACTCTTAAGTGGATACCAGGTATAAAGCAAAGGATAACAAGCCTAAGTCCACAACCCCAAAGAAGCTAGAACCCCCTTTCAGAAACAGATGGAAGCAGATGCAGAGTTTCACAACTAACCAGTGGGCCGAGCTCCAGATGAAGAGATGAAGAAGTGATACTATGAACAAAGGGGTCAAGACCACGATATAGAAACCCACAGAATCAGCTGACCCAAACTAGAGGGAGATCACTAACTCCAGACTGACAACTGGGAAACCTGCATGGGACTGAACTAGGTCCCCTGAGTACAGGCGACAATGGTGTGGCTTGGGATATATATATGTATATATGTATGTATATATATGTATATGTATATAGTCACTGGATCTAACTCTAATGCATTGCTGTGGAATTATGTTTTTATATACTAAATATTTGTCACTCATATTGGTTTAATAAAACATTGCTTGGCCAGTAGCCAGGCAGGAAGTATAAGTGGGGCAACCAGACTAAGAGAATTCTGGGAAGAGGAAAGGCAAAGACGCAGTCACTGTCCAGACACAGAGGAAAGAAAATAAGAATGTCTCACTGAGAAAATGTATTAAGTCACATGGCTAAACACAAACAAGAATTATGGGTTAATTTAAGTTGTAAGAGCTAGTTAATAATAAGCCTGAGCTAATAGGCCAAACAGTTTATAATTAATATAATTCTCTATGTTTCTTTGGGACTGAACGGCTGCAGGACTGGGTGGGGCAGAAACTTTCATTTACAAAAATGCATGACCTGACTTTGTGGAGGCCATTCTCTATGGAGAGATAACCTTGCTCAATGTAGGCACGATGGGGGGCTTGGTCCTGCCTAAACAAGGTGATGAGACAGGATTAGTTGACTTCGCAGGGGAAGTTTGCCCTCTGAGGAGTAGATCGAGGTTGGGTGAAGGGAAGGGGAGAGCCAGAGGAGAGGAGGGAGAGAAGCATAAATTGGTATGTAAAAAATAAATTAAACAAAATATGAAAGAAACTCAGAAAAACCTGCTCTGTTTTGTCTCACTTTTGCTTTCTGATTTTCCATTAAAATGGGTGTTACCAATAAAGTGTTTCCTTTTACATTATTTAGCATCCAGAAAATATTACTGATGAACAATTCCCAACACATCTGTGACTTGGGAACTGGAGAACAATGAAATGTGACTTTGGGCAGTAACTTTAAAGGCACCCAGAACATTGATAGATAAACATGAAGTTCTCAGGAATCATCGTCTTCGTAAACCTCTTATAAACCACAGTGAAACTTGCAGTGTCGAGCTGTGGCTTTACTGTCTACTCTTCCCCTCTCCTTCAAGTCCTCTGTGAGTTCTAGGTGGCACTGAGGGATAAGCAATCTTAGTGGTTGATACAGCCAGTGTCACTCTGCTGAAGAAAACTCCCTTCCCCAGCAACTATCAATTTCAAAATATAGCCCAGCTATGTTTGGTTCCCTGGGTTTAAGAGGGTCTTCTCCTTCCGCATTCTTGATAGCTGAGTTGACAGACATGTGTCACGCAGTCCAACTTCTACGTCTTATTCTAATTAAAGAAACAGTCTCTACAAAGTAAGCACTTTCGCAAGTGCCCCCCTCTTAATCAACAATTGTGGGCAAGGCTATTATTCTTCCCTTGACCCTTTTCACTGATAAAATGTTAGCATTGCAACTCTTTCCAGCTGCTACATCGATTGTTCCTTAATAAATATGTTACAGATCAGTTCCAGTCAGTGGCTTAATTTATGCACACAGATAACGGGAAAGTTAATCAACCTGCAAATTTCAATCTTGAGAAAAAGCAGAAATTTGGTCATGACTAGTTTCCAGTATCTCCCCCTCATCATCTTCCATCTTTCCCTAGAAGTGGAGTGTTATTTCCGTGCCATTTATTCATCGGGTAATTCCCTTCCCCAGCTGCCCCGAATTCCCTGCAGTCCTGGTGGGAGTCATTAACAGACTCCTTATTTCTTCAGCTGAAGCACAAGGTGATATATTTACCGGGAATTCCTCTTACAAGATAGATGTGTCCTGTGTGGGGCTAGAGCAGTCAGGATACAGCCTGGACTTAAGGAAGCATTGGGTTTCAGGGAGGGAGAGGGAAAAGTATAAATGTCACGGACACTGTCTTCTCTAAATTTCACCTGATGGTAGAGACTAAGGGATTGAGACCCTTGGACACAACTCTATAATTGAGACCCTTGATTACATCATGAAGTAGTATTACATCATGAAGTGTGTGTAATGCTCAAACTTACAATAAGCCTTTGCAAAGCTGAGTTGTTCTCACTTCTCCAACAAAACAGAGCCCCCACTAGAGATGATTAGTGTGACCTGGATCACTTAGCTTGCTTGCCCGCATAGGACATAGAATAGGATCAATGAAGAGCTGAACAGGAACAGCTATGGAATAATGAATGCAGTTATGATGTTTAGGTCCTGAAACACACAAAAGTGTGGCTCTTTTTGATGTACAGTGGTTAGTTTCTTTGCCTCTGGATCCACTGACGTTTTCATTCCCAAGTGTCTACAAATAGCTACCAGAGTTTCCTAAGTGCCTAAGCGTACTGTAGCATGGAAAAAGATGAAGTAAAGCTTTTCCTTTGAGAATGACTCATTTGCCTTTGAAACCAGAGTCCGATATGCTTCATCCACTCTGTGACTCATGTTCTCGCAGTCTCTATGCAGAGTCCTCTGCAGGTATGTAAGGTCTGGTTTCCTCTGAGCACGAAGACTTGGGGTGATAAGATGGTGGCCATTTAGTGGTCAGTGTGGAAATGGCTCCCAAGTGCAGCTCTTTCCGTCACTCACAGACTTCATCCTGCCATCCCAGGAGTTGCTGATATGTGTGAGCATCCTTCCGTTCCTACTCACAGTCATTCTCACTTCCCGGAAATAGTGTGTAGTATGTGGACACAACCCAAGCTAAAGGCTCCTACCATGCACCCTCAGACTCAGTGATCCCACAGCAGATCTTGGAGAATGAGGAAGGAAAGAGACATCTTCTGTGGGGAACTAGGGAAGGCGAACGAGAGAAAGACAAATTTCTTTCTGCTTAGTTCCCCCTCCTGACATTTTTCATCATGTTTGTCAGTTACACATTGTCGCTTGGAGCACGTAGAACCCGAGTAGACTTTTGTATTGTCCCCATCCCTCTCAATGGTCCAGGATACATAAAATGTACATATGAGTACATGTGTACAATAGCCCTAAAACTTTCAAACTGCATGCAAACAGCAGAAATAATGAGAAATTTCATCTTAACAAATTAAAAAATAATAACTACTTCAAGAAACATGCCATCAGAATCTCAGGTGACAGTGATTATTGATATCAAGCAGTTATGGTATTGTCTTTATGGTAGTTCTCAACCTGTGGGTCGTGACCCCTTTGGGGAGGGGTCAAAGATTCTTTCACAGCAATTGTCTAAGACCACTGAAAACACAGATCCTTACATTATGATTCATAAGAGTAGCAAACTTACAGTTATGAAGTAGCAATGAAAATAATTTTATGGTTGGGGTCACACAACATGAGGAACTGTCTTAAAGGGTCACAGCAGTAGGCAAGCTGAGAACCACTGGTTGAGGGGAAGGAGGAGAAGGTGCTGGGTATACAGTTCTCAGTTACACAAGAAACTTCAATACATAGTTTCATCTTGTAGAGAAATGTGTCTTTCATGCTGAAATTAAGGAAGACTGCATCACGGCTCCTCTATAAGAAGCATGCTCACTGTGCTTCTGTGAGACATTTTTATCAGGCATGTGCTATCACCAACTGCTGATTCTTAAGGAAATATAGACAATGCATGATTTGGACAAGTAGGAGAGGTGTGGTACTTGTTTAGGGTGAAAACCTTAGATTTTTCACCCAGGCAGAAACAAATCCATCCTTCATACTCGTGAGCCATATGTAGATATGGGAAAATCATCAGTATTTATCTCTTTAAAAAAAGTCTTGAATTCCTTTTGAGATTAATACTGACCTACAGCTATTAACAGTCTTAACATGAAACAAGAAGCAGTGTTGAAATCATGGCCATCAGGAGACTTCCCAGGGTGCCTTAGTGCATCAGTCTCTGTATCTGTAACGTGAGTTCAGTATTTGCTACCTTAAAGGTCATTCTGACATTAAAGCATGTAGCTCACCGCCCAGTAAGTAAAGCTGAGTATTGCCTATGTGGCTATTCATAAAACCCAAACAACCCTATTTGCAATAAAGACAGACAGAGATAGACACTAAGTGTGTTAGATACCTTTCTTATGGCTGTGATCAAATGGCTACAAGAAAGGAAGGAAGGACTTATGTTTGTTCATAGCCATCTTAGCAGGGGAGAAATGATGGTGGGCGGATCAGTGCAAATAGGAAGGAATGGCAGGTACTTGTTAATACATTAGTGCACCAGAAACTGGAGAGAGGACAGGAATTAGAGCTTGACTATAAACCTCAAGGTTTGACTCCAGTGACCTACTTCCTCCAGCTAGGTGCCACCTCCTCACAGTATCACAACTTTCCAAAAAAGTGTCAGCAGCTGGTGATCAGGTATTCAAACAGATGAACCTGTGAGGAGCAGTTGACATTTAAATTGTAACAGTGACGTTAAGTTAAGTGGTCTGTATTGGGTGACATAGTGAGAAACTCTTAGAATAAAGCTACAAATGAAGCTTATTTAAACCTGTTGCTCTTCCTACCAAACAATCTCATGGGATTTAAGCATTTCTATTATTTCAACTCAATGTGTATTCTGTAAGACTCAATTATTTGCAACAGTAGAATAGAGGGTGGAAGCCTTCACAAGGTACTCACCTGACCAAAGATGAAGTCCGTCAAAGCCATAGGAGTACAGGTCATCGCCGACACCATTGCCTCCCCATCCTTCTCCACCTCCAGGGTAGGGGGCATAGCCAGAGGAGGAGGCCCAGCCCACTCGCAGATGCGTGGGCTCTGCAGTTAGGAAAGGGTCCACCTGGTCGATAATCAACTCAAAGTACCACTTCTTGTACTGTGGCGAGCCTTCAGCCACTCCCAGGAAGATGTTTGGCCGGATACTGAAATGACACATGGGACAGGCTGCTTCTGCAGAGAGCAAACAACTAAAAGAACAAACTGAACCAGACACAAGAGGAGGCACTGGCCCAATTAAACTTGGGCCAGAGCATTTTAATCATTTTATTTTGTTATTGTACAGCCTTTAGCAACTGGCCAAGGGGGCACTATGGGGACAACAGTAACTTCTTATAAGATATAAATGTGTCTTTTAAAATATTCAGTTCAAGGCAACACATCTATGGAATGGCAACCATGGGCAACAGTTCTGTGAATGTTATAAGGGTTGTGTGAGCACCAACCTTTATGTCTGTCTATAAGAAGGAGAAATAATTTACATGACTTCCATCTTCTCGTACACGGGCTTTTTAAGTACAAACAATTTCAAACCAATAGTTCTTGTTCCCTAAGCATAATTAAGACGTAAAAGCAGGAAGAAGTCACTATTAACTAACCTTGTTGAGGTGGAAAAAAGTGTGAGTCAGACAACTTAAGACTGTGGGACAGACAACTTAGCCTTCCCAATGTTTGGATTATACTTGAAGAGAGACTCTTCCTGGACTTGGGTATGCTCAAGACAAACACATGCAACCCAGGCTGGTTAAAGATGCTTAGTAACAAGGAAGATCTGAGTGGTGGCCAGGTGTCTGTGTTGCTCTGTGCTTTGGAAGGAAGTTTTTCCCTCACTACTGAGGGTCAGGATGTGGACCTAGTAGAAAATGGAAGAGGAACATAAAGCCTGCCTGGTTCAGTGAGCTCACATGAGTTGCATGTGGCCACATGTAGAAACCAGGTGGGTTGGAGGTTTGGTTGGGTCTTTCTTGACCCTCGCAGACATCAGTCAGGTAAATGCTCATGTGTCCTTGAAAGTAAGTAAGTATAGTAATAAGGTGGGACATACATTATACTAAAATGTTTTAGAAAAATGGCATATAAGAACATGAATGTATCATAAAGGAATACTAAAGGTTCATTCTTTTTTTTTTAAAGTAAAACCTCAATCATTAGAATGTACTTACCTTCCATTCTCAGATACTTTAAGGGTAATTTTAAAAAACTCCATTAAAGGAGCTGGAGGACAAGGACCTAGTCATACCAAGTGTACCTGTTCATGGTCTGATCATGCTTGAAATGCCACAACGTCCTGTTTCCTACCTAGAGACACACTTGGCATCTGGAATGGCAACAGTGACCCTACCTGGTGACATCATTAATTAGCCGTGTCTGCAGGAGCAGGTTCCTCCGGGGTAGTAGGTTGTCACAGATCAGATTCTGGTTGGCTCTTACTGCGACCCCATTGCAGAGACAGAGGGAACACAGGACATCGAGAACCTGCCAGAGGACACTGCTGTTGGTTGTTTTTCTCTTTTGGGGGGCCTACCATTCAGCTCCCAAATAAATCACACATGTAGGCTTATTATTATTTATAATCCCAGCTTTAGTTTGGCTTTTTTTTTTTTTGCCAGCTTTTCTTATCTTTAAAGTACTTTTTGCTTCTGGGCTTTTACCTTTCTCTAGTTCTGTATACCTTTCATTATTTCTTACTCCATGGCTTGCTGTGTAGCTGGGTGCTTGGCACTGATGCCCTCCTCCCCTTGTTCTACCTTATTCCTCTTCCTCTCCCAGATTTCTCCTTCTATTTTACTCTGCCTGCCAGCCCTGCTTATCCTTTCTCCTGCCTTGCTACTAGTTGTTCGGCTCTAGTAGACCATCAGGTGGTTTAGACAGGCAAAGAAATACAGCTTCCCAGAGTTAAACCAACTCAGCACAAACAAAAGTAAACACACCTTAAAATAATATTCCACAACATAACACACCCACCCTACACCTCAGCTCCAAGAGGAGGGGTACATTACACAGAGCTCAATCGCCATCACACACAAAAGTAGCAGGAGGCCTGTAGGTTAGGGGCGAGCAAAGGGTCTATGGAGAACTAGCCTAGATCTGTGAGAGTCTTACTCAGCAGGCGTGACTGATGCTCCAGAGACAGCTGCTGCTGGGAAAATGAGGTCTGGCATCCTTCCAGACCCATGGCCTTGGTCTTATGCTCCGTCTCTCCAGACTGTGCATCCCACCTGTGGTCAAATTCTATTACGGTGAGAACTGAAACTAAGGAGACAAGCTGTCCAGCCAGGGTCAGGACTAGGATGTGGTGAGATTCTCAAGGCACCAAATCCAGTCACTACTCATTAGCCCAGTCATTAAATCAAATGCTGTCCACAAGCCTTTCAGCCCGGCTTCACTCTCTTACCCAGCCCACATTCACTGAGGATTAGTCAGGTGCTCAGACAGCTGGGAATGACAGACAAATTCAGAGCCCATTTGTTTAGGATCTGGAATGCAGCTGGCTTGCAACCCTCAGGCAGCAGTGCAGACTCCATCTTGCTGAGATATCATCAGAGTGCCTAAAGATGCTCATAAATTCCTAAAAGCCAGTGTTCAGAGTGTTCACCAACTCTCTTTCTCCGGCCTGGAAGGACAGCAAACCTGCAAGAGCCTAGGTGATTCATAAATCTGAGAGACTTGTCATCAAGCCACAGTGACTGTTTCCAGTAGCCTGGTAAGTGGAAATGGTCCTATGCCTCACCTCCTCTTCTGGGCTCTCATTTCATTTTCTCTATCTCATTGTGCCCCGTCCCCTCGTATTCAGATTTTGTGTTTGTGCCACAACAGAGTAAACAGTGCTAGGGCAAGCACTATTCCTCTCTCCTGCACAAGGAAGATGGCAAACACACTTCAGTCATTTAAAGTAGCCACTGAAGACTCAGCACTTGGTGAGGTTGGATACCTTAAGGTTGTTGATGGCATTTGTGTCCATAATTCTCACAAACCAATTTTCCACCTGACTCCCTGAATGTCAACTTCGTTCCAGACAAATACGGAACACATTTATGGGACAAACAGAAAAAGAAGCCCCGAGGCAGCTTTACAGGGCACTCTTGCCATTACCGCTCCATGACAGATATCAGCTGTGGAAACTCGAAATCCAGAGGGTGATTTCTCATTCGGAGCAGAGAGCCATGAATGGCTGGAAAATAAAATACTTTCCATCTGGCCTATCATACACCTTCATCTGTTTTGCTTTGGAGGGATGGCAGCGGGAACCTTGCTGTCCCAGCCAGAGCCAAAGCTGAGCTTAATTCATATATAATAGCCAGAGCAAAGGAAATAGAGACAAGAAGCACAGCCCAATAGAGCAACGCTCACCTATAAACAGCTGACACCATAAAGATGACATTTCTTCATGTATAATGGGGGAATAGGGACACCCTTCTTTCTCAAAGTATTTAAAGGGGCTCTTTTCAATGAGAAGCAGGTGTAGATGGACTGCACCACACGAGTTCACAGACATCTTGCCTAGACCATCTGTGCTTGCTAATTTCTCTGCAGGCCCTGGGAAGCTCGCCTGGCGAAGTAGGTTCTGCTGAGTGCTCCCCAAACTCTACATCCCTCTCTTCCTGAGCCAACTAGGAAGTCTACCTTGCAGGTGTGTGGGGTCCAGTAACTGAGTTCTGCTCAAGAGCATTTGGGTGGAGGTGACAACATCTCCCCAACTCTCCTAAGTGTACTCTATTCTTTCTTCTGCGTTCAGATCCAGTGCAGGGTTTATAGCGCTGGGGACTCCATTCTCAGTTTCCTAGGCTGGCAGCTCTGAGAGGACTGGGAGCTTGCTAGAGACAGAGGTGCATGGATTGTTCCACCAAACCACAGTACCTCCTACTCATTCCAAATCAAAGTTTCATGTTATAAGAAGTTCCAGCAATATCTAGATGTGTAAGCCCATGGCAGCTAGAGATGACCTGAGGGAGCATGTGTCTCTGAACAGACACAGAGGGGAGCTCTGCAACTGAAGGGGTCTGGACAGTGATGAGAGCAAAAGCAAAAGCCCTGTATGCTAAGTGGCTGCATGCAGGCTTGATTTAGGAGTTAGGCTTCCAGAATCAATGGCCCACACTGGACTATAATGATTTCCATCACTGATACCACATGTCTTCCAATGGACATCCTTTGCTCTTTGTCTCCTTCAGTCCATATGGGAAACCTACATTTATATGGGGATCCAACTTGAAAGAAAAGAACCCCCTATTGGATGTGAACAAAAACATTATTTGGATGTTTTATTGTCATTAGTTTTTATGTATAAAAGCAGACTTATTTTAAAATGTAAAATATACCTAATTTGGGATCTTTACATCAAGTTATACATTTAAAAAAGGGTGTTCCCAGCCCCCCTGGGCTCAGACCTATTCTCCCTGTGGCTGAGAACTGAGTGGCTGGCAGGCAATCCCTGCTGCTGTGGCTGCCATGAAACAACCGATTTTAGGAGCTCTGGAGCAATGGTGTGGGAGCTAATGATTTGTTTGCTTACACTGTATCCTCCACCAACTCAGGCTAAACTTTTGGTGCTGATTCATTCTTTCCACAGACCAATTAAATTACTATTTTACCATAGATTTTTCTCACAAGTGACTCAAAATTATTGTGAAACAAAAACGATTATAAAAATATTTATCTGTGACCAGTTTGAATAGATTTGTGGCAATTCAGGGAAGCAAGCAGATGAGCAGATTATCATTATTAATTATTATTACTAAATAATAATTATTTTTATTAATAAAAGTCAACTCTGTGGGAAAATATAGGACAAATGCTATATTTTTATCAATCTTTCTTTTTGCCAAGCAAATCAGTGCTAGTGACAATGTTTCTTTTAGACACTGATTTTCCTGTTGTTCTGTAACACAAGTCATGTTCACATGTGCAGCCTTCCATCAGTTCAAGGTGAGACAGGAGTAGACTTGGGTCCTATTCACTCACTATTGTTTATTCAACGTTTGACAAGCAAGTATGGATGCTTGCATCATTAAGTACACGAGCTTGACCCTCTACTGACCACAATGACAGTCTCGATCATGAGGTAACTTAGAATGGGTAAGAGAAATATTCTGTGAAAATAATCACAGTGAAATGCAAATCAGAACAGTTGTTATAACACAAAAACATTCTCTATGAGTAGAAGTGAGGAGATCAGTTACAACTGGGATTTTGAAGTTTCATGAGAAGAGTGAAATTTAAATTAAGTTTTGAAGAGTGGACAAAAGTTGCTTTTTAATTAACAAGAGAAGACCGTAGTTAGGTCCTGGAGAAGCTGAAAGGGAGAAGCCGTGGATCGACCCACAAGAATAAAGTCACTGGAAGGTCAAAGGAGAGAGCGGATTAGAAAACAGAATGGAGCGGATCCCACAACCCACTTTTCTCCTTTTGGTAAAGATTACATTCTTTTCTATAACTTGTGATAGCAAATAAAGTAAAGCTTCAGATGAGAAGCAATGCTTTCTATATAGTGAACAAGCTAACAACTTAAACAGGATAAAGAGGAAGGGGCTACACTTACATACAGTCTTCATTCTAAGCAAATGTCGGGAGATGCTATGGGATAACAATGGATTCTCAATCTCCACCGTATACACAAACTCTATAAAGCCCACATTCACGAACAATGGAAGCCCTTAAGCTTTAGTGTTAGCCTATAATGGCCTTTAATTGTAGAGGTTCCACTTTGAAGAGTTTTTTATTTACATAATTCTAAAAATAAAATTAATACATTCTCAACATATTT
The DNA here is from genome assembly GCF_014885135.2 of Alexandromys fortis. NCBI lineage: Eukaryota > Metazoa > Chordata > Mammalia > Rodentia > Cricetidae > Alexandromys > Alexandromys fortis. The sequence continues at coordinate 25,725,740 of NW_026067902.1, read as the reverse complement.
GAGCCATAAGGACAATATTCATCACGTTCATGTTCAGATTGAGATACTGGTAAGAACTGTAAATGTTTGCTTCTAGCATGTCATTGATTAGCTGAGAGGTTCCTGGAATATTGGTTAATAGCAAGCAAGAGTCCATGTCCTGCCTCTGCCAAATGGAAATAATAATAGTTAATAATAATAATAATAATAATAATAATAATAATAATAATAATGATGATAATAACCACTTCATGGGGGCATGGTGATGAGTAAGGAGGATGTTTGTGAACACAGAAAGTGGTACATAGCATTCCAAGTACTTGGCAAAAGAAACTAGTGTTTGGAGCACTGAGTGACCTACAGGAACACAGAGGGACTGGGACTGTGGCCCTGACTGCACCACAAGGAGCAACCATCTGAGCCTTGGATTCATGGCACCTGGAAGATTGACCACCAGAGAAACAGACAGCCTCAACTACACCAACCAGAGGTAAGGATGGGTAGACAAGGTAAGGACACACACAACACCACAAAGAGCAACACGGCACCAATAAAAATTAGTGGCCCCAAAAGCAAGACTTGAACAACCAAACATAGATTAAGCAGAAAAAAACGACCTAAAAATAACTTTAGGAGAATATTTGGGGCCCTTAAAGAGAAAATTTAAAATTAGAAGGAAAACTCCAACCCAAGGCACTTGGCTACATCAACAAAAACACAGGCAATAGATGATCTCACAGCAGCAAATCCCAAAGAAGAGAAAAACACACAAAATAACATAACCAACAATGGAAACTAAAATAGCAGGAGACAGCAATCACTGATCATTAATTTCCCTTAATATATAAATAGACTCAACTCACCTATAAAAAGACACAGGCTAACAGATTAGATACGAAAACAGAATCCATCCTTCTGTTGCATACAAGAAACACACCTCGACCTCAAAGACAGATATTGCCTCAGAGTAAAGGGTTGGAGAAAAATTTTTCAATCAAATGGACCTAAGAAACAAAGTAGTACAGCTATCCTAATATCTAACAAAATAGACTTCAGACTAAAATCAATCAAAAGAGACAAAGAAGGACATTTCATATTAGTCACAGGAAAAATCCATCAAAAAATATCAATACTGAATGTCTATGCCCCAAATAAAAGGGCACCCTCATATGTAAAAGAAACACTACTAAGCCTTAAAGCATGTATTAAATGTCATACGCTAATATTTGGAGACTTCAACACCCCATTATCATCACTGGACAAGTCTGTCAGACAGAAAATTAACAGAGAAATAAGGGAACTAACAGATGTTATGACTCAAATGGGTTTAACAGACATCTATAGAATATTCCATCCAAACATAAAAGAATATACCTTCTTCTTAGCACCTCATAGAACTTTCTCAAAAACTGACCACATACAAGGTAACAAAACAAACTACAACAGACATAAAAAATTGGAATAAGGCCTCGTATCTTATTGGATCACCATGGCTTAAAACTAGAATTCAACAGCAAAACTTAATTCCAGAAATCCCACAAACACATGGAAATTAAACAATGCTCACTTGAATCATCAATGGGACAAAGAAGAAGTAAAAAAAGAAATTAAAGACTTCCTAAAATTCAATGAAAATGACCACACAACATACCCAAATTTATGGGACACAATGAAAGCAGTGTTAAAAAGAAAGTTCATAACACTAAATGCCTACATAAAGATGTTGGAAAAATCTCACACTAGTGAATTAACAGAGCATTTGAGAAATCTAGAACAAAAAGAAGCAAACTCACCCAAAATAACTAGACGGCAGGAAAAAAATCAAATTGAGAGCTGAAATAAACAAAATAGAAACAAAGAAAACAATATAAAGAATCACTGAGACAAAGAGTTGGTTCTTCGAGAAAAATCAACAAAATAGATAAACCTTTATCCAAAATAACCAAAAGGCAGGAAGAGAATATTTAAATTAACAAAATCAAAAAATGAAAAGGGGACATAACAACAGACACAGAGGAAATTCAGAGAATCATTAGGTCATATTTCAAAACGTGTATTCCACAAAATTGGAAAACATAAAGGAAATGGCCAACTTTCTGGATAAATATCACTTATCAAAATTAAATAAATACCAGATAAGCAAATTAAGCAGACCTATAACTGCTGAAAAAAATAGAAATAGTCATCAATAGTCTCCCAACCAAAAAAAAACCCAGGTTTCAGCTCAGAATTCTACAAGATTTTCAAAGAACTAATACCAATACTCCTCAAACTGTTCCACACAATAGAAACAGAAGGAACATTGCCAAACTCTTTTTTTTTATGAGACTACTATTACCCTGATGACCAAAACACATAAAGACATCACTAAAAAAGAGAATTACAGAAAATCTCACTCATGAACATTTATGCAAAAATACACAATAAAATACTGACAAATTGAATTCAAGAACACATCAGAAAAATCATCCACCATGATCAAGTTGGTTTCATCCCAGACATGTCGGGATGGTTCAACATATGAAAATCTGTCAATGAATCCACCATATAAGCAAACTGAAAAATGAAAACCACAATTATCGCATTAAATGCTAAAAAGGCCTTCAACAATATACAACATCCCTTCATGATGAAGGGCTTGGAGAGGGCAGGGATACAAGGAACATACTTAAACATAATAAAGGCAATAAACAGCAAGCCAACATCCAACATCAAACTAAATGGAGAGAAACTCACAAAAACCCTACTAAAATCAGAAACATGACAAGGTTGTCCACTCTCTCCATATCTATTCAAGTTCTTGAAGTCCTAGCAAGAGCAATTAGACAACAAAAGGAGATCAATGGGATACAAATCAGAAAAGAAGAAGTCAAACTCTCACTATTTGCTGATGGTAGTTTACATAAGCGAACCCAAAAATCATAAACTCTTTCTGTAATGTAGAAGAATACAGTCTCAATTGTGACACAAGGACATGTGCTCAACTATGTTCATAGCAGCATTATTTGTCATAGCCAGAATCTGGAAACAACCTAAATGCTCCTTGACTGAAGAATGGATGAGGAATATGTGGTACATTTACACAATGGAGTACTACACAGCAGAAAAAAAAATTACGACATCTTGAAATTTGCAGGCAAATGGATGAAGCTAGAAAATATCATTTGCATGAGGTAACCCAAACTCAGAAAGACGATTATTATATGTACTCACTCCTAAGTGGTTTGTAAGCATAAAGTAAAGAAAACCAGCCTACAATTCACAATCCCAGAGAACCTAAACAACAATGAAGACCCTAAGAGAGACATATATGGATCTAATCTACATGGGAAGTATAAAAAGATAAGATCTCCTGAATAATTTGGAAGCATGGGGACCATGGGAAAGGGTTGAAGGAGAGGTGAGAGGCAAGGAGGGGACCAGAGAAAAATGTAGAGCTCAATAAAAATCAGTAGCCCTCTTTTACACAGATGATAAATGGGCTGAGAAAGAAATCAGAGAAACATCACCCTTCACAATAGCCACAAATAGCATAAAATAGTTCAGAGTACTCTAACCAAACAAATGGAAGACCTGTATGACAAGAACTTTAAATTTTTGAAGAAAGAAATTGAAGACACCAGAAAATGGAACGATCTTTTCATGCTCTTAGGTAGGTAGAGGTAACATAGTAAAAATGGCAATCTTACCAAAAGCCATCTACAGATTCAATACAATGCCCATCAAAAATTCCAGCAAAATTCTTCCAGACCTCAAAAGAACAGACTAAACTACATATGGAAAAAAAAAACCCCTAGGATAACCAAAACCATCCTGTACAATAAAAGAACTTCTGGAGGGATCACAATCCCTGACTTAAAACTCTACTATAGAGCCACAGTACTGAAAACAGCCTGGTATTGGAATAAAAACAGACAGAAGGGCCAATGGAACTGAACTAAAGACCCAGACATTAATCCACACACCTACAAACACCTGATTTTTAACAAAGAACCAAAAAATATAAAGTAGAAAAAAAAGAAAGCATATTCAACAAGTGGTGCTGGCATAATTGGAAATCAATATGTAGAAGAATGAAAATAGATCCATATCTATCACCATGCACTAAACTCAAATCCAAATGGACCAAAGACCTCAACATAAAGCCAGCCACACTGAACTTCATAGAAGAGAAAGTGGAAAATACACTTGAATGCATTGGCACAAGAGATCACTTCCTAAGTATAACCCCAGTAGCACAGACACTGAGAGAAACAATTAAATGGGACCTCCAGAAACTGAAAAACCTCTGTAAAGCCAAGGACATGGTCAACAAGACAAAATGATAGCCTACATAATGGGAAAAGATCTTCACTAACCCCACATCAGACAGAGGACTGATCTCCAAAACATACAAAGAACTCAAGAAATTGGTCATCAAAAGAACAAATAATCCAATTTTTAAAAATGGAGTACAGACCTAAACAGAAAACTCTCAACTGAGGAATCTAAAATGGCTGAAAGACATTTAAGGAAATGTTCAACATCCTTAGTCATCAGAGAAATGAAAATCAAAACAACTCTGAGATTCCATCTTGAACCTGTAAGAATGGCCACGATCAAAAACACCGATGACAACTTATGCTGGAGAGGATGTGGGATAAAGGGAATAATACTCCTGCATTGCTGGTGGGAGTGCAAGCTGGTTCAGTCCCTTTGGATGTCAGTGTGGTGATTTCTCAGAAAATTAGGAATCAACTTTCCTCAGAATCCAGCAATACCACTTTTAGGTGTATATTGAAAAAAATGCTCAATCGTGCCCCAATGACATGTGCTCAACTATGTTCATAGCAGCATTGTTTATCATAGCCAAAACTTGGAAACAACTAAACGCCCCTCGACCAAAGAATGAATAAGGAAAATGTGGAGTATACTACACAGCAGAAAAAAATAATGTCATCTTGAAATTTGTAGGCAAATGGATTGATCTAGAAAACATTATATAGAGTGAGGTAACCCAGACACAGAAAGACAATTATCACATGTACTCACTCATAAGTGGCTTTTAGACATAAAGCAAAGAAAAGCATACAAATCACAATCCCAGAGAACCTAGACAACAATGAGAACCCGAAGAGCGACATACATGGATCTAATCTACATTAGAAGTAGAAAAAGACAAGATCTCCTGAGTAAACTGGGAGCATGGGAGAGGGCTGAAGAGGAGGCGGGGCGAAGGAAAGGGAACCGAGAAAAGTGTATAGCTCAATAAATAAATAAAAAAGGAAAAAATGGAAAAAAAGAACCAGTGTTTGTCACTGTTGTCATCACTTTATCATCAACAGATGCCTGCTGCTTACGTTCCCTGAGCCTCCAGAATTCTTTACATTGTGTCACCGTCTTCATGGAAACTCAGTGAACATGAGAGTCTGAAATGCTGAGGCTGTAGAAAGCACAGAACTTCAGATAGAGGAAGACGTCATTGGCATTTCCTAAGCAAAAGTAAAGTGTAAGAGTTCTCTGGCCTACACACAGCAAACTGTTCTGCCCCTAAGACACGAGTGATACTTTGAGCCTAGGACACTCAAGACACAAAAATCTGTCAAATATAAACATAGGGCACCCTGATCAGACTTTGCTTTGAAACAGGGTTTTGCTCAAATGCACAGTCATCCCACACCTTTAGTTCACCAGGCCTCAATTTTCTCAGTTGTGGAATGGGCAGAACAATAGCCAAGTGGTCATCCAATGCCATCCAGGCAATGCTTTTTGGATGTGGGAAGGTGTAAGGAGGCTGGCTATTTTCTGAAGTGCTTTATGTGGAAGGACTGTAGTAAGGCCCCCGTGTAATGAACGCAGCGCAACCCTCCTTTTCATGGCTTCTTTGTCTTTGATTGTGGCCCAAGCCATACATTTCTTCTCCGCTCATCAGTCATTTTTACTACATCTTGAAGACAGGGAGGAACATGTTGGAATGCATAGAAGCTGGACTAAGGCTCAAGCCTCATGCTCGCTTTTGATTTACCACATCCGAGGAAGCAATTACAAACCCCACATAGTTTTCTTCTTTGCCCAGCAATTTCACAGATGTTAAGGACCATAGCTTTTCTGCTTCCTCGGGCTATTGCATATGATGTAGTCAGTGCTGCAGGGGCTCCTTTTCCTGGACTGAAACACATCCCAACATATAGCTCCCTTCCCACAAAACGATGATAGGAAAGAACTGGGGACTAAACTTCTTCCCATCGAATTCCTGGCCACTCAGCTCTACCCCACATGTCCAATCAAATCACGCACTGCTAAATTTACAGATCCTAGAATGAGAGCCAATCTTGTTCAACTGACCCCACAGTGAGATGTGTGTTCAAAGCGCTAATGATGATGAGTTGGGCTTGGGAAGCTGGGGATACCCAGATCATTTAAGATTCAGTGAGGCTGGCTATCTTGGAGTGTGTCTGTAGATTTTCAGAATCCCAGTCTCCCAAAGCTTTTGTCAAAATCATCAAGAGACTTCATGTCACGCTTCCAACAACATAGAATGGATATTAGAGCGAGGGAAAGAGAAGGCAGGCAAACCAGCCACCAGGAGTGCCTTCCTTCCGTACCCACCTTGTGATTCCGCCCGTGCTTGTCCAGGAGGGAGATGATGGACTTGATGTGACCCTCTGCTATCAGGTTTAAGGCTTCTGGGCTTTCAATCAAGATGCAGTGCAAGACCTCCAAGATACCTGCATAAACGCCATGACAATCATTTGGCCATTCAGCAAGCTGCAGAACTAGCCAAATTTAGAAATCAGAGGTAAAAGGAGCTTCCTAAGGGGCTAGAGTGCCATAGTTTGTTGACTTTACTAAACCTTCCCAGCCAGAAGAGAGATGTAGGCATCTTCAGTAGATTCCAGGGGTCCCAAAGCTGTATAGCCTGTAGCTTAGAGGTGATTTTAATTCAACACTAACTTAACCCTCCCTTTCCTAGTAACATGATCTTTGTCAAATACATGAAAGCAGTTGTAAAGTGGGATTCTTAAACTGATCAAACCAGACAATACTTCATTTAAATACATACATATGTACATCTATCTATCTATCTATCTATCTATCTATCTATCTATCTATCATCTATCTATCTATACATATAAGCAGTTGCCCAATTTACCTATGGATTACAAGGATCATTCAAGAGATTTAGAACTATTCTGACTTTATCCTCAGAATAAGTGCTTTTCTAAGAACAGAAATTAGGGGTTATTTTTGATGTCCTAATGTAGCTAATAAAGTATTTGATGTGGGATTCCCCTCTGTATGGTGTGAATATGTTTTGTTATCATTGGTTAATGAATAAAGCTATTTTGGCCAATGACTCAGGCATATTTCTAGATAGCTCTTCCATCTTGAATTAACCCATCTGTACTAATCTATGTATTGGCACAAGGCTGTGGTAAAGATCTGGCGTCTGTCTCCTTCGGCGGTTACATGGTGTCTCCTTGACTCCACCTACTTTTTCTCTATATCTCTGTTCCGATTTTCCACAGGGCTTTGCTCTGTTAAGCCATTGGCCAAAACAGCTTTATTCATTAACCAATGGTCATAAAACATATTCACACCATACAGAGGGGAATCCCACATGATCTCTGAGCTTGAGAAACACACAGTTTTCATTGGCACAGTGGATGGGTTTCTATGCACAGTTTGAGGCCCTAAGGTAAACAAATATTCCTGAACATACAAGGTTCACATCCTGACAAGAATCCACGGGAAGTGTTTGGCCAAGAGCGTCACTGGTTTTATTTTTAAAAATCCCTTAATTTGGTTTTATTCAATCAAGGTGTTCTTAATGTGTCCTGAAATATAATTTCACTAACAAAGGAAGACACCAGAGACAAGAGAAGCTTACAATGATGTGAGCAGGAAAGCGGTCCCTGGGGACTATTCCTGGGCTGGTTTCCTCAAACACCTGCCTGCTCTGGACTAAAAAAGCACCAAAACATTGCAGTTTACCATAGGATGCACTCATCTCTGAAGCGAACTGCTAGGCTTTGTGAGTGGTTACTTCCCAATGATGACCATGGTGCTCACTTCTCTAAAAGTCATCAGGAAGGGCCATAGATGTGATACAAAAGGCCACTGGGGGTAGGTGGGTGAGGATTATTTACTCTGAAGTTAAAGATGATCCTTTAATTCTGCTAAACTGACGTGCAAAGGGGGAATTCATTCTAAGTACCCAGAGAATAAGGGAGCAGGAGGAGGCCAGCACCACTGGGTGGGAGTGTGCGAGGGACCATGGAGTAGAGGCAAAAGCACAGAATGAATCCTCAGCCACAGAGGAAGGATTAAAGAAGTCCGAGGTAGAGTCTGTTAAATAAAGGCAGAGTCCTGTCAGGAATCATTTGGAAGTTGTTTATTTTCTTGTTGTTGAATTGAGGATTAGTGGCCACCAAATGGAAATGAGTCAACTCTGTTTTCATTTCTACAAAAGGGGAATAAAATTGTCTTCCACGGTTAAACTTCATTGTTGCTGTTCTTAATTCTTACCTGAGGAAGATTCTAGTCTGTCCAGTTTACTAATTAACCAATCAAGGTTATTGGAGAATTGGGCACAGTTGTTTCTGTTTCCACGGATGAGAGCAGCTGAAACCGAGGGAAAAATTGATCATGTAGGTTAAAGGTGCACAGTAATGGCGTGAACTTGAAAGCTGTTGAGTGATTCACAAGCTTAGCTCCGAGAGTCCTGAACGGCCATCTCACTTTGTCTAGCCCTTTGATACCTCCCCATTCCTACACCTAGGGCAATTAAAATTCTCTCACTTACTCCCTCTCTCGCACGCACTTCTGCTGTGTACTCTGGCTACATACCTTGGCTTACACACTTGGCTACCACAGCTGACAACTTCTGTCTAGCTCTAATTTGGAAAGTACAACAAGCTACTGGTTCACAGTGCTTAACCAGGCTAGAAGAGAATCTTCAACAAATGGCCTCCAAGGAATTCTAAGTTTCACGTCAACAACCCATATGATTTTAGCCATGCGCATCTTCCCCGGGAGGAGGCGCTGCGTGTGTACTCACCTAGCAACTTGTACAACAGGTTTAGAATTTCTTTCCAGGCCATGCCACTCTCTTCCCTTGCGATCCCTGCAAAGTGTGCTACGCTATTGTAGATATTTAAGCGATCAATGCAATTCAATACCAGGGCCAACATTCCCTGAGGAGAGTTGAGGAAGAGATGAGCATTCTTGACAAAAAAGGCACGGTGGACCCCTAAGTTCATCCCCCCACCCCCACCCCATATCCTTCACCTCCTAAAACAGACAGTACTTATATGGCCACAGATTTTCATTAAGCCAGCGGAGTTTTTTCTTCTAAAAAACAAAATACACATTTTCTTTTAATGCCTCGTAGACCTAAATAACATCCATTTGTGGGGTGAGTCAGCAGTCTCTCGTGACGGGTTTGTCCCCATGTGCTGTGTTTAACTCAATCCAAGGGCACAGCAAGGAAGACAGGGTGTGAATGAGACACGCACAAACTTCCCTTCCGTCTGATGAGACACGAGTCTGACTCAGTCAGACGGAACTGCTCTGGGTAAAGCTCCCACTTCCTTCCTAAACCTCGAATTTAAGAAATCTCATTCATGTTATGGTTTCTGATTTTGTGTTTTTATGGAACTTTGGTGTGTATGAGTCTGTTTGTTTCTGCATCTGTGTTTCTTGTATCCTTTCTTTTAAAGCAGTGTCTATCTTTTTTCTCTTTATTTTGTCCTATTCTTTTTTATGTTTTATTTTTTTTTTAGTGATTTTTTTTTGTTCTCTAATTAGAGTGGGAAAGAAAGGGTGTGGATTTAGGTGGGGGTGTGTGGGAAACATCTGGAGGAGTTTGGGGAGGGTTAACTATGATCAGACTGTCTTGTATGAAAAAAATCTATCTTTAATAAAAAGAGAAATTCATTCATGCAAATCATACCAATAAGACCACCACATTCACTTTCCTTACCCCTAGGTGGGGTTTAGAGAAAACAAACCTAAAGAGCATCTTCAACCCCTTTTCCAGCATTCTTACAAGATGATGGCATCCCATGCGAACATGTGTACCTAGTTATTACTAATATAGAGGGAGGAGATGGTGAATGTCCTCTCAATAGTCTATGGCACACGCAGAAGGCCTCCAAGTCCTACCCTGCTAAGATCTACAGACTAGACAGTGACTGTTGTAATCCCACATCAATAACTTGAGATGAATCTGCAGGCACGGAGTGCTGGGGAAGTCCACTGCAGCCTAACAGTACCAGACCATCATGCCCAAGTTCAGAGGAGGCCATGACTTATCTAAGGTCACCTGCAGGCAGGAATGGGGCCAGAATAGGTTGAGTCTCTAGACACCACAATGCCATTTAATGTTTCCTTCACATTCAGTCCCTACCCCAGTGACTCAGATATTCACTGTCTAAAAGGCCATCATCCGTATCCTTCAAACCTGTTCCCCACATACTTCTGTTGTGGTGGAATATAAGCACTTGCATTTTTTTTCAAATTGGTTTCCTAGGTAATTCTGACATATCCCAAAATTTGCGGATCACAACCAACACATGCTATAACAAGCTTATTTATTGTTAGTGGATTCTGGACATAGCTACTCAATGAAGCATCAAATCCTAAACAGCCTGAATGGATCAACCATCACTAATCTATCACTGGTGGTTGTCAGGGAATATCAATCTCCCAGTAAATTCTTTTCTTTCCAGCTTCTGGGAAGCTTCTTATTCTCGAGTCTGCTCATTAATATGTGTATTCCTATAAACAGAGATATATCCATAGGGATAGTCCAGCTCTGAATGTAAACAGAATCAATCGATTGATCAGTCAATCAATCAATCATCAGTCTTTCTTTCTTGACTTACCTCCTCCTTGAAAAGATTCTGTCTGTTTTTGAGAGACCGGAGCTTATTCTGTTTGTCTTCATGTTGCATCTCCTCCTCTGGTGGCTGGAAGTAGGCAATCAAGTCGTGGAGGGTCTGCAGGACCTCTTCGATTGGCAAGGTGACAGGGGCAGCTGTGCGATTGTTTCCACTACAACAAACATGAGATGCCACTGCTCAGGCACCAGGCAGCAGCAGGGCAGTGACTAAGGCTACTGGGTCCTTACTCCTTCTAGCTCCATACTGGGGACAGTGAACTACTTGCTGGGGTAGTCATTGCACCAACCACCCCAAGATGAAGTGTACCCAGCAACACAGCGGTGGGAAACAATATTTGTATGCATTTAAAGCAATGTCATAAACAAGGAAACATGATTCTTTTTGGCACATTTATTTTCAAGCAGCTTACTATTTATCCTGTTGCATTGCTATGCGCAGCACTCAGCACCAAACTGGTCTTCACTGAGTCTCTAATGGTGATTTCTGTGTAATCTAAGGAGGGAATGTCGACTGTGGTTATTAGGGTGTCCGTTTCTATCTGTGACAGATGGTTCCCTTCCATTCACCCTTGTCTGTCTGTCATACTTTCTCTTTAAAGAAACACTTGAAAAAAATAGCAAAGGTATTAACCTACCATACTGTTCTTTCAATCTCTGATACCTTCTTAGAATAGATGAAACACAAGACTGGAAGAGGTGGGGGTCTCTCCATCTACACTGTCCTGTATTCTCTCTCTTCCCACGCACTTCCTATCTCCAAGTATTGGCATGTGTGCACACACCTGCTTTCTGTCGTCTAAGTGTTAATGTTGCCTTTGCTCTCTGTGTCCATTTCCCACCTCTTGATCCTTCTGCCCCAGAATCCCTCTCTCTGCACACAGCTTCCTTGCCAGGCTTAACTTATCCCTCTTAGCTTCAGTGTCTATTCCTCTTGACTTCTGCTCCTTAATGTTAAACTTAAAGGGCTGCTGTCAATATCTTTGCTCATTTGTCCTCCTACACAGTTCTTAGCACCTGTACAGAGGGTGAAGAAAAAAACACAGTGGAATTTTAACTCTTTCTTCACAGTTCCCTCTTGCTCTGTTCCTGTGCTATGATCTGGATTTGCCTTCTTAGAAGGCTGCTGCATACTGTTGCTGTCTCGGATGAGATGGAAGACAAGAGTCTGTTTCCAAATTACTTTTTCTCTTTCATTTCCTAGCTGTTGCAAAGTTGTCACTCCTGAGGCATGGATTTGTCAATATTGTTCTTTCTTCTAAAAGATCCTGCGGTGACCAGGAGAAATAAGAACTCCACTGAGCGTGAAGAATCCAGAAGAGCTGGAGAAGGGAACTCAGTAAACCCATTGTATAAAAAAACTTGATAAAATTAAATAAATCCAGGATTCTGAAAACAGGCCGGGTATGTGTTGTGTGTGTGTGTGTGTGTGTGTGTGTGTAATTGGGAAATGATGTTTTGTTTGTTTGTTTGCTGATAAACCAACCTTGGCAAGAACAGTGGGAGTCTACTGTCTTTTAGGTTAGGGATGCTTTTCAATCAGGTTCAGAGCAAAGGCTTCCAATAGGGCAGGGCAGACTAAGGGCAAGCACCGACCAAAGTCCATGCCATCCTTTTACATCTGGGTGAATGTGGGGCCCCAAGAAGATATAAAGTAAATTCCATGATTGAACTGTAAACTGCCTGAATTTCAAATGTATTTTACAGTCAAACATAGAACCATCAAAGTACATTAGACAAGAAATGCTAAAGGGAACCTCAGGAAGTTAATGACTCCAAGCTGCAGGCAGAGCCCACACGAAGAAATAGGGAAAGGTGAGACGGCATAATGAAACAAATATTTAAATCTGACGCTCTGTTTTGGTCTTCTAATTGATTCAACCAGCCATTCTGTAAAACAATCATCATAAAACTGTACTGCTATGCTTCTAACAGATGGAGACGTCACCATGGCAATGTTATCACAAGGAGGAGGGAGAGACAGAGCAACACTGAAATGAAGTTGCTCTACTTAAGTTAGCATGAATCTGAAATAGGTTATTCAAGTTAAATACACATTTATATTACTAAGGAAAAAAATCCACTAAAAATTAAAAAAAAAACTCACCAAACTAAATAGTATTCTAGAAATATGTATTCAACCCTAAAGAAGGTAATAAAAGATAGAATAAAGGAGAGAAACAAAAGCAGTAAATGACAATTATAAATAAACATCTACTTAATTAAACATACCAATGAAAAGAATTTTTAGACTTGATTTGAAAAAAAAATGCGATCTCCAGGAGACAGAGCTGAGGGTCAAAGTCACCCATGAGGTGACAGCATGAGGTTAATGATGTTTAACCAGTACTGTACTTTGCATGCGTGATACTGAGGGACAAAGTCGAGTGGAAAGACATTTATAGAGAAGACATAATAATTTGTTATTTCCAAAGAGTCAGCTTCTCAAGGCAGTGTGCATATTATAAAAATAAGCACAGGACAACAATGATCAGAACATACGAAAAAAATCATACAGCCTCGAGTTTGAAGACAAAATTCTGTAACAGTTTGAAATGTCAATACCTTATTCTCAGTCACTTAAAGTAATAAATCTTACTAACAGAGCATCAAAACGCAGGGCAAAGAAAAAGTATTTGACATAAATCAAAACAAAACAAAAAAAAAACCCACAGTGAATTTCTAGAAACAGATGGCTTGGTAAAGGACATTTGCAAAGACCCTAAAGAAAGCACGGAGCTTAATAGAAAAAAAAAACCTTTGACGTTTTCCTTCTAAGATTAAAAATAAAACAAGAATATCTGCTCACAGTGTCACCATTACACTCTGTACTGGATGTTCCAACCAGTATAAGCAGAGGTGGGGAAAAAAATAAAGGGCATTCCTGTTGCAAAGGAAAAAAAAAAACTTCATTCATAGATGACCTGATCTTTTACTGAGAAAACTCTTAAAACTATATAAAAACAAAGCTGTTAGAATTTTAAAACAATTTCAATGACATTTCTGGATACAAAATTAATGTTTTAATAATGATGTCTCTAAAATAATCTGAACTAAACTTTAAAATGCAAATTCCACCTACAATAGCATTGAAAAGACACAAACAGATAGAAATAAGTTGCACAACTGAACTCTAAGACGGTACATACACTGACTACCTCAATTTCTTCCCAAAAGCAAATGGAAAGCATAGGAATGGAAAGGCCATCCATGTTTGTGCGATTACTAAACATCCCTACAGTGACAAGCCTTCCAAAGCTAGTCTACAGGTAAAATGCAGTTTCTAGAAATGTCCCAGCAGGGTTCTGTAAGATTTACTTTTTACAGAAATTTACAAAATCACACTAAATTTCACACAAGAAAGCAGACTGAATCACAAAATGGAAGGACCCATGCTACATGATTTCGACAAGTTTGAATTAACCCAGACTGTGTTTTAAAATCCTGATGGGCATGTGGTCCAAAGAAACAGCTAAGAGACCAATAATAAACTCTTACATGTGTGACTTTTGACAAAGCTGCCAAGGCAAATTATAAGGAGCAATCCGGTATCTTTTACCCCTCACTGTGTAGCCAAAGCTGGCCTTAAACTCATGGTCTTCCTGGTTCAGCCTCTGGAATGTTGGGATTACAGTGTGCGCCACTGGGACTAGGTTTTTCCTCTCTTTTTTTTTTTCTTCTTTCTTGTGTAGTGCATGTGTATGTTCACGTATGTGTGTGTGTGTGTGTGTGCATTTGTGTGTAGGTGTGTATGAGTCCACTTGAGTAGAAAGGTGTGGGGTCAAGAAGTTGACATTGGGATTTATTTTTTTCCTCAATCACTCTCCACCTCATTTTCTGAGACAGAGTCTTTCTCAGAATTTGAAGTTCACTTTTTAGGCTAGACTGGTCAGTTAGTGAGATGTCTCTGCACCCTATACTACAGTGCTAGGGTTACAGATGTCCACTGCTACTCCCAGATTTCACATGGCCACTGGGGTTGTGAACGTAGGTCCTTACACTTGTACATCAAGCACCTTACCCATTGAACGATCTTCCAGCCACTAAGAAGAAAATGAGAAGGGCTGGAAATATGGCTCAATGGTTAAGAACACTGACTGCTCTTCCAGAGTACCCAGGTTTGATTCTCAGCACCCAGATAGCAGCTCACAACTATCTGTGACTTCAGTCCCAGAAGATTCAATATCCCCTTTTGGCATCCACAGGTTCCAGACATATACCTGGTGCACAGATATATGTGCAGGCAAAACACTTAGACACAGAAAATAGATTAAAATTTAAAAAAAAATAAAAAGAAAATGAGAAGGAAAACCACAGATTAGGATATAAAAGTTGTGAATCATAAATTTGGTAAATGACTTGTAGTAGCAGGTTCACTGAACTTAGAAATCTCAAGTAGAAGACAAACGACTCAAGGTTTAAGAGGCAAACACATTTGATTACACTGCACCAAAGAAGATGTATGAATGTCCACAAAACACATGAACATATGTTTTCATACCAGTATTCATTTGGGAAATGCGAATCCACACCATTGCACATTCCACTTCGTCTACATAATGGCTACAATCAAAACATCAGATAACAACAAATATAGGCAAAAACACAGGGAAAATGGAGCTCCATTCATTTATGAGGGGGCTATAAATGATATATGCCCCCTTGGGAAACAGTTCTTTTCAGTTTCTTAAAAGTTAAACATGTCCCACATGGCTATGTATGCCTGAAATTTCATCACTGTGGAGGCTGAGTTAGGAGGATCAGGAAACCAAGGTCATCCTGGGCAATACATAAAGATGCTGCCTCGAGGTAAATAAACAGGTTCGGGAATATAGCTCAGATGGTAGAGCCCTTGCCTGGCATGTGCAAGGCCCCAAGTTCAAGTTCAATGCCAGCATAGCAACCAAGAGAGAGAGAGACAGAGAGACAGAGAGAGAGACAGAGAGACAGAGAGTGAGAGAGTGAGACACAGAGTGTGTGTGTGTGTGTGTGTGTGTGTGAGTGAGAGAGAGAGAGAGAGAGAGAAAGAGAGAGAGAGAGAGAGAACAACAAAACAGTAGATACACTTAAATTTTAGTTGATGGATGAATGGTTCAACAAAATTTGGTAGATGTATTCAATACAATGCTTATATTTGAAAAGGAATAAAATTCTGAAAAATGATTAAAAAATTAAAATCATTTTGCTATGTGAAAGAAAATACGCACAGAAGGACTAATATGCAATGTCATAAGTACTTAGGAAAGTAAACCACACAGACATGGAAAGGAGAATGGGGATGACTATTGAACTGGCACAAAGATTACAGTGTGCTGTGATGGCGAGCGGGGATGGCTGTATAACAGTAGAAATTCACTCAAAGCCACCGGGACGAACACCTAGAAATGGGACTGGGGCGATGATTCTGAGTAACGAGTTGCTCTGCAAGAAAGAGGACTTGAATTTGGATTTCCAGGACCTGTGCAAAACTAGTCATCATTGTGAGTGCTGGCATACACTGGGTGGGGGAAACAGAGACAAGTCAGTCTAGCCAATCAATCAGTAAGTTCCATGTTCAGTGAGGGAGTCTATCTCCAAAAGTAAGGAATGGGGCAACAGAAGAAGACACTCGACATTGGCTTCAGGACTTCACACGAGAATATACAGAAGTATCTATGACAGACCACACCCCTCCACACACACTTCTCCATGTCTACATTAATATCTCTAGAAGCATTACTTATAAAACTATTAAAAGGAAATACTTCATGGTTCTATTGATGAATATAAAATGTATGTCCATTTCTCTATAGGTAAAGTCTATGTACACACCCATACACTAAATACATACAAACATATGTAAGAATGCAGATACTGTTCATCAATCTAAAAAAAAATGAATGAACTTCAAAAATACAATGCTGAGTGAAAAGGGGAGATTCAAAAAGATAATATATTTTATTTAATCAATTTAATGTTTTAAGTTGAGACGAAACATGGCTGTGAGTGGCAACTGCACCAAACTTCAATGGGCATAAGAGGCTGTAGGGAAAACAAAGAGAGACTGTAGGGAAATGGAAATACTCTAAAATTTAACTGTGGTGATTATTGCATAGCTCTGTACATATATTAAATCTCACTGAATTATTTATTTATGAAAATGAATTTTATGGTATATACACTCTGCCTCAATAAGCTGTTTAAAAATAATTTTCCCATTGTCAGGCTTGTAACCCTCATTAACTAAGTAATAACAGTTATATTGAAATATTAATTCACATCTCACAAGCATACATTTAAAGGATAGAATTCAGTGGCTTAATGATGTTTAGCATCTTCATAGTTATACAAATAGTAAACCATTTCAGAACTCTGTCATTAGCTCTCTTCCCCACCCCCAATCAGTCATCTTCTAGCTCCCATTAACCATTCATCTCCTTCCTGGGTCTACAGATGTGTCCATTCAGTTCCTGTACAGAGACCACACAGTGGGTGGCTTTTCTCACTTAACATGCTTTTGATCACACTCAGGTAAACAAAAGGCAAAAGCAGTGTACTATGTTGTAACATGCACTGGTAGTTCCTTATTCTATTTTATTGATATGGCACATTTTATTTATCTGTTTGTGAACTGGTAAACATTTGGGTTATTTCTGCATTGGAGCTACCATAAATAACAATCCTATGAGTATTTACAGACATTTTTTGTTCACATGTTTTCATTTTTCTTGTGCATATACCTAGGAGTTGAATTGATGGGTCCTGTAGTAACTTTTATATCTACATTACAAAGGCACTTCTAGACTGTCATTCACAGAGGCTGCTACAGTTTACATCACCATCAGTGGTGAAGAAGATTCCAGTTTCATTCTATGTTTCTTAATTAACATGTTTTATCTTAGTGGGTATCTACAGGTATTTTCTTGTGATCTGTGTTGTCATTTTCCTGATAGTTAATGATTCCAGCTGAACATCTTTTAATGTGTCCTTGGTCTTTTGCATATCTTTTAAAGACATTTCTATTTAGATCCTTTGACAATTTTAATCAGTTGTTTAACTTTCTCTATCACTGAAAGTTCCTGCTTTTTTTCCTAGATACAAAGCCCTTATCAGACATATGATTTATGAACATTTTCTTCTTTTATGTGAATTGTCTCTGCTTACTTTACTGTATCCTTTGCCCTGAAATCATTCACAAATTTCAACAAAGTCCAATGTACTTATTTTTCCTCTGTTGCTTTTGCCTTGGTATCATATTTAAGAAACCATGTTCTAATCCAATGTTGTGAAAGTTTAAGCCTATGTCTTTAAAATGTTTTATAGTTTTAATTCTCATATTATGATATTTGATTTATTCAGAGTTAAGTTTTGCATGTGAGGTTATAGCTGTTGATACCAAAAAAAATTTAACAGCAAACATGGGGAGACCTGGAGGACAGATGAGAAAACCATCTTCCGCATGGGTGATGGATTGGATGCTAGTCAGGACCACATGAATAATGTGCTTGCATGCAATTTTCTCTCTGATTAAATTCTAACCAATGGAAT
This sequence comes from Alexandromys fortis, assembly GCF_014885135.2. Taxonomy (NCBI): domain Eukaryota; kingdom Metazoa; phylum Chordata; class Mammalia; order Rodentia; family Cricetidae; genus Alexandromys; species Alexandromys fortis. The sequence goes on along the minus strand of NW_026067902.1, from coordinate 25,707,352 downwards.
GAATGCAAAATGAATTTATATAAAGAGATCTAGATCTTATCATTTATAAAAATGAAATACCATTTACTCCCCCCTCTTCCCTTTTGCAGGGCATATCTTAGGTACATTGACATTAATAAGCTACTTTTGATCATGTAGATAAAGAAATTTGCTGAAATGATTCTCATCTGTGACTGAATCTTAGAATCATAGAGAGTCTTCAATGAAGTACTGACATTTGGCTTTTGTTGTTAGTATTGAGACAGCAGCTCATTATACAGCCTAGAGTAGCCTGGAATTCAAAATCCTCCCACCATGGCCATTAGTACAAGGATTACAGAATGGGCCCTGTTAACTTTGGATCTCACCTCCAGACTTTCAAGGAAGTTGGATTGAGACGCAGCCTAGAAATCAGTGTTAAATGCTGCCTCAATGAATCTAACACTTAGCCAAGGTTAAGAGGTCTAGTCCAGGAAATCTCTTGAGCTTTGAACACACAGGCAAGCATCACCTAGGCCAGTGGTTCTCAACCTTCCTAATGCTGTGACCCTTTAATACAGTTCCTCATGTTGTGGCAACCTCCAACCATAAAATTATTTCATTATTACTTCATAACTCTAATTTTGGTACTATTATGAACTGTAACGTACATTTGTGATATGTTGTTGGACATCTGGTATGTGATGCCCAAAGGGGTTGTGATCCAGAGGTTGAGAATCAATGTTAAGCAAATGTAACTTGATAGCTCTAAGTCCATGGATGCCCTGTTCAGTTGATCTGAGGTCAGAGTTAACAATGTACATGTATAACAGGTTTCCTGGTATCAAAAGGATTTGGAAGTGAAAGGAAATGGGGCAAAGTACCTGACGAACTGGCTGAATAAGGCTGTTGTGTTCCTGATGATGCGAGCAGCCTGGGACTCCTCCCGCTGGCACCTCTGCAGTGTTAATCCATCATCCATGTGGCCTTCCTGATGGAGTATGACCTACCCACCGAGCACGGGAACAAGTCCAGGTTACACATCACTCCACAGCTGGGCCACCCACATTTTCGGTGGTGTTTCCTTATTATTCCTTTCCCTCGCCAAGCTCCCCTGAGTCCATTTTGAAAACGGGACATTAACAAAGTTATTTTCCCCACATGCCCTATTACTGACATGTGAATTATTCCCACAACCTGGTGATTTGATGAGAATGAAATTTTATGTGCCACCATGGTATGAGCTACAATAAATTTCTCGTGCCTGGATGGCCAGTTTGAAGGGAGAAAACATACTTTTGTAAGGGATAGTTTTTTTTTTTTTCTCTCTTTAAAATGAACACAGAGGCTGACCCCTGGAGAAGGGGAAGCCACTTGGTTTAGAACATTCTCCTTCATATGTAAATTGGGCAGGAACAATTCAAAGCAGAGCTCCCTCCTGGGATCAGGGTTGGATTTCTCTACTGAAGGTCAGCTATAGCGAGCTGGTGAACCAGCAGATGGCCAGGGAAAGTTGAGTCAGTGGGTGTGTCTTTCTTATGGAGCTGATTCAAAGCTTGGGCTCACACATCAAGTGCCATCCCCCTCCCCCCCAGTCCTGTTCCACTACTTGCCAGCTGAGTGACTTCATTGTAATTTGCTCAACAGCTTTGCTTCCAGATCACCATTTGCAAATGTGAGTTTATCTTGTAGGGCTGTTTGGGGGATTAGGTGATATACATATAAATCAAAATGACTCTTGGAAAGTAAAAGGTGCTCAAAGGAGGTTTACTATATGGGCAATAATTACTGATCTTTGTCCAGCTATCGAGAAGCTAGGAGACTACTGATCACCAAGGACATCATGGCACTTGGGCAAAGCTAGCAGCTTTAGGAATTCGCTAGCTTGTCCTTTTACCATGGTTCAAGTAACTGCAGGTGCTAAGTGAGAGGATTTGACCCTGGCTTTAGGTAAGGTCAAATCCTGCCCTAAATTCCTGAGCATGGAAACACCTTGAGGATGTGAGGGACCACGTAGGGTCCTAGAGTTCAGTCTGTTTTAATTTACAATCAAAGCTTATTTTCCTTTTCTTGTGAAAAATCTTATATTTTTCTTCTTTTGGTCAAAACCTAACTCATTATGTCAGGTTATAATCGTATAAGAAGTAGTATACAGGCTTGGAGAAGTTTGTGTTCTCCTTAAAAAGAAACTTTTCATCACGTGTGTAGCGAAGATTAAACACTACACAGAACGCCTAGCCATTGACTTCCCCAGCTGTTAGACAGTATTACTTTTCCAGACTTTCTGGTGTGTGGCTAGCAATGTGCAATACACTCCTATTAGGTGTAATTTGTGTTGCTCCTGGTTTTCTAGCCCCCAAAGACCAATGTTCTTAGGGTTCTGCTTGTTCAGATAACATGCAAACTGGACAGCCAAACCAGAAAGTAATGAGGACTGAGAACACTAGTTATAATGTGGCTATTTAAATGCCTAATTGACCTCTAGGGCCAGGTCTTTAGGTCATAATTCTCAGGGAGGTACTCACAATGCATAGGAACTACTCCTTTTAACATGAGTTACTGTTTGTCAATTTCTGATCATCAATTACTGATTGTCCTTCCTGGGTTTTATTCCTTTCACACAGATCTGGACATTTTTAGAGGGACCACTTGACCTTATGAAACACGGCATTGTTTGCCTGTCAATGGCTGAATGTTATAATTCTATATAGAAGAGGTCTCTTCCAAATTTGTATACATGTTTTAGCGGTCTACAGGCAGGAAAGGACACACTAAATCAACATCTTTTCATGTGGACTAAGTTCCTTTCCATCTAGAGGTTCAGCCTCAAACTCACAAATTCCACTCCAGCATTAGCATGGCTTGTAGTAAGTGCAGAACACCAAACAGATTGTTCAGATATTCTACAAAGAATGGGGTTGGGCAGATGTTCTCAGTTTTCTCTAATTCTCAGAGTGTAGCTCTCTGTCTTAGAGTGGCCTCATTGGAACTCGTTGAAAGTCGACTGTACTTCCCAGGGCCATGCCAATGTGTGAGATAGTTACTGCCAACTTCTGTCTCCTTAGGACCACAATCCTGTCTGTCGCTGCTTTGTGCTTGTCCATCACAGCTGTGAACTCCTGTTTCTTGTCTTGCTTACACAGCCCACAGAGGAAACTGCATGTAGAATTTCAGACTATGTCTACAGCTGCCTCTACTTGGGAATTTTGGTCCTATGAATCCCAGAAATACTGCCGGACCTGTGTCTATATTCTATTTCTCCACCACAGTAGAGCCAACCTAAGACCTCTCTCCCTAGTCTATGGATCTGGAATTGTGGGGAGGAAATAACACAAAGATCAAAGTGGCTGTTCTTTCATGTCCACATACTCTGCACTAACAAGCAGGGCTCGCATTCAAGGGATCTTGGTTGGTGAAACCTTCCTATTACCATATAGTATGATTCTAATATCCTATAATAAATACCATTTGGAGACATTATCATTATTGCTTTAGGCCAATATGGTAGGACTATAGTCTATAGGGCTTCCTGTAACCTTATTCTGGGTTTTCTTCACTATCTAAATGTGCATTTTGAAAGGATTTTCCAAGAAAAACAAACCTTTGACACCAGTTCTCTGGTTCCTATAAAAAAGAATTACTATTATGGCAACTCTCTGCACATCGGTGTCTGTAGCCTCATTGTTATGCAAACTGTATTTTCTCCACAGACATTCTAGACATTCTCTGTCTTATGAAGATAGTATAATAACTCTATTATCCACTTAAATGAAGGAAGCAATGATGCAGATAATCTCAAAATAGTGGAACCACTAAGAGTCATTAAGACTGGGTTTCAGAGTGAATCCAACAAGCTCCAGCTCTTCTACACAGAGTTGTCGTGTATAGTACACTCGAAAAAAAGAGAATGGGGTTACAGTGACCAAATTAGCTTAATTTATTGGAGAAACTAGGCATAATCTGTCACAGAACTACTCTTTAGAGCAGTAATGGGCAAAACATAATCATGCCCACCTGGTCCTCAGAATCACGTCTACTGTCTAACTGTACCCCCTCAATGTGAAACAACCCGGGACAAGACTCAGACACTTCACCTTTCTCTTCAGAGGTCCCAGGCGGGAAGTTTTGGCATCTTGTGCTTTGTAGGTGACCCAAAGGCCACTGGCTACATGCTGGACAAAGCAGACAGAATCACCATACTTGATTTCTGGAACGCCCATGCCTTCCATATCTCTCTTGTGACTGGAATCCGATTTCTCCTTGATTTCCTATTCCACACACAAAAAGAGAAAGAAAGAAACAAACAAACGTAGGCATGCCTGATTACATAGCAACTCATATGGAAAACAAAAATTTGTGCAGAATCTGTAAGACAAAAAGCTTTCATCAGAATAATCACGATGACTCCAAGTCAGGAGTTTAGAAAGACTGGCTTCCTTTATCTGATGTTAATTGTAAAACCAATGCACTGAAGCTTTTGGCCACTTTAAAGGTATTTAAAACCATGGAAAAGGAAGCAGTTGGCAGGTTTCTTATTCTCTGATTTTATATGCATCTTTATTATATTTTCACCTCCCTCATCCTAACATAGATATGTTAATGACTTTTAAGCGGTCAGTTAACTCATTTTCAGTGATTGATATCTTCCATAATTAAAATGCTTATCTTCCACAAATACTATAATTCAGGAGCTTAAAAACACCATCTGTGAATATCATAGTCATAACAGCCAGGACATAGAAACAGTCTACGTGTCTATAAACTGATGAACAGATAATGAAAATGTGATATATTTACACAGCAGGGTACTATTTAGCTGTTAAAAAAATAAAATTATGAAATTAGTAGGTAAATGGATGGAGCTAGAAGCAATTATTACGAGTGAGGAAACCCAGTCCCAGAAAGGCAAATGTCACATGATTTTTCTCATTTGTGGATGCTAGTTTTGAATCTTCAGATATGTTTATTTCATTTTGAATATCTATAGAGGTCAAAATATTAGTGAGGAAAATAATAGAGAAGAGGTTAAACTGGAGTGGGGGACACAAGGGCATAGAGAATATGGGGAGGGATAAAGATGACTAAAGTCATATGGAACCTACTACTATGGAAGCATGTTCACACACATACAGAGAGAGAGGAGAGCGAGAGCGAGAGAGAGAAGACAGAGAGTGAGAAAATACAGAGAGAGAAGAGAGAGAGATAGAGAGGAAATACATGTTAAAGTGGAATTACTCTGTAATTGAGGTGACGATGTCCCTACTAGATACCAGAGGCTAAAAAATAAAAAGCCCAGGAATTAGTTACCTCTTTTAGAGTTGTTGGTCAGTGAGTTTCCACAGACCTCCCCCTCAATAACTGGGAAGTATGGGGGGTGTTGGATACTATTAGAACACATTGTATGAAATTTTAAAAGAACGAATAAAAAGGTAAAAATAAGTAAAGAGGAAGTTTTTTTTTTTAACATGTCAGAGGCACTACTGTGTTTTAAGGTAAATTTGTTATTTGTATATTAGTCTCTCTCTTAGGGCTATGCTGAAATTGGGATCCCAGTGGCCTTATGTTAGAGGCCATTGTCAGCCTGGGACACTATTGGGAGGTGGTATAATGTTAAGACAAGAGCCTGGTGGGATGGACTTAGGGCTCTGTTGAAGACAGAAGCATCCTAGATTCTCGTTTTGCTTCTGGTTGGTGTGGGGTAAATGCTTTCTTTATCATTCATATTGTGCCGTGATAATACTCTGGTCTCACCACAGAGCTCAAAGTAGTGGAGCCAGCAGCCTATGGGCTGGGAATTCTTAAATTATGAGCCAGACTCACCCATCCTCCTTTCAGCCTTCTCTAGTGTGTTTTAAAGTGAAGGGAAGCTGACAAGTGGCCACCTTCGTTATGGTCACAGCCAGTTTCATTCCTCAGTGTCCACTAATTCCTTCCACCCCGCCCCCATCCTCTAGTATAGAAACAGGACTTCTGTGCTAAGTAACCCCCCACGACAGCCTGATGTGCCTGCCGCATGTAATAGATCCCGATGCATAGCAGCTTTGTTTCTTTCCTCATCTCTGGCTGTGTTCTAACATTCTATGTCCATCTCTCTTCTCTATCTTGTATTAAACTGCTCAGCTGTAAAAGTCATTATCTGCGCAGCACTTTGAATATTTTGCAGAATGACAAGTGCGGCATGCTATTCCCTTTGATGGCAACAACACCCCTCCTCTTCTTAATGCTGGGCATCGCGTGGACTGAGCCCTTACCATGCTCAGCACCAACTTTAAGTTCTTTACAGGTTTAGGTACTAACTCTTCATAGCAAAGCCTCGGAGGGGGCTACAGATATTGTCCTAGTTCTACAGATGAGAAAAATGAACAAAATAATTTGCTTAAAGTTACTCAAGGAGTAAATGCCAAATGCAGTCAAGAAGTCAGGCAGGATCTGGGAGAAGTTGGGGGAGGCGAACCATTAATTAGACTATATTATATGAAAAGATAGTTTACAATAGAAATATAAAAAATAAAAAGAAATCTACCTCTATTTAAATAAAGATAAAAACTAACAACAAGGGGATGAAGTTAGGAGAGAGATGTGACTGGGGTTGGGTCATGAATGGAGTGGGAGATGGGGAGAGGGGAGGAGGTGATCAGTATATATTGTATATGTTTGAAAATGTCAAAGGAAAAATTAAAAAGTAAAAACAAAATCATGTCTAGCGTCTGTGTTTTCTCCATTACTCTAAATGGGACTCAGCTTTCAGTTCCCCCTTTAGATGTCACTCAGTTGGTGAAGATAGTTAGTGTCCATAGCTGCATCTCCCCAGCGTTGCCTTGATCATCTGTTAAACACTTAGCATCCTGTAACAGATCTATGAAAGGAATCAGGGCAGTGAATTGTGGATCCTTAACAGAGGACTCAGCACCTATATTACTTATGGAACTCATTGTGAGGTGGCATGCATTACTGAGTGATTTTTTTTCCTTTCTTGTATATTTATTTTCTACTTCAGCTCTTATTTCTTTTCCTTCAGACTTTCATAAAAGCAGCTGCTTTATGCACACATAAAATATCAATTTGAGTAGTATTAATATTTCATAAGAAGCTTTTTGTTTTAAATATGTACTGAGACACTAGCTAGAATATTAAAAATACCTTATTTCTCAAAACGAACATATTAAAAAGAAATGGATTTCTGATTTTGTAACACACATGGGTAGGAAAAACGGATTTGATCTATCAGGACTTTCCCTATAGGTCAAGAATGCATTTACTCTATGAAACAATGGACAGCTGATTTCCATCACAGAAATATCCACAGGCCTATAGATGTTCTAGCCAGTAACAGGGCTTACAAGATGTCAGAACTTTTATCTGCTGCCTACTCTCTAGCTATAGTCAACACACTAAAATAGAAACAACACAAAAGACAGCTGTTATGTGGTAATTATACTGATTTCTAATTGCTTCTGGTAAAAATAATGCATATTCTCAACTAGCAATTTATTTTGTCATTTTTTTGTTTATTTAAATATGGATTTTCCAAAATAAAATAAATAGGAGGCTCCTTTCCCTTCAGTCTCTGAAACAAATGAGCCACCATCTCTACAGTGTGTCTGTGCCTTCACCCTTTACATAAGAGCATCATCTTCCAAAGGTCTGCAGTGGTCACTGCGGTGGCTGCCTCTCATTTAGAAGAATAACAACAATAAGACTCAGATATCAGTGTCAACAAACACAAACCCCAGCTCAACCCAGCAATTCACAACATTGAGAAATCACCAAGGAAACAGAAGAAGCTGGTGTTAGGGTAACTTGACTGTGCTCACGTGACTGTACTGGTGTCAGGGAAGCTTTACTGTGCTCACGTGACTACTGGTGTTAGGGAGGCTTGACTGTGCTCACATGACCATGGCCTCAGATACAGTCGTCCCGTTGCCAGAAATGGGGTTTTACTGAAGAACTGGCTTAAACTAATTGCTTCTTTTCAGTTCTTAGAACTCGGGAGTTCTTATGTTTTAATCATGTGCTTTAATCGAACTGGGTTTAAGAGGGACAACCTTTACATTTCAGTGTTGGGGATGGAATGCACATCTTCCCACATCCTTGGTAAGTACTTCACAGAGTTCTATTCACAGCTCTCAGGAACATCTTGATGCAATAAATTCTTCTTTTCTTTGGGATTTTATTGGCATTATTACTTGAATTTCCTGATCACTTCTGCAGTTCTACAATGGTAATATTTGTATGCTAACCTTTTCTTCATATTTTGATACATTGACATCTTTGAATCTTATCTGAGTAGGGAGAGACCTGGAGTTCTTAAAGGACTCCAAGGCGTACTCGCTACATGTACACTGAACAATCCAAACTCAGACCTCTTTTATAACGACTTTATACCTCAGGAGGCAACATCCCTCTTCTTTGTCATCACTGGGTCAGTCACCACATAGCTAGAACACCTCTATAGCTGAAATTACTCCAACTAGTGAACTCTAAACTGTCTGTCTCTGCCCATGGAAACTCCAGTAAATCTGACAGCATAAATTATCCTCCAAGTTTCTCTCTATCCCCCAACTCCTCACACCCCTCCTGAAATGTGGTGGTATTCTGCTGAAGGGGCTTGCATGCCATGCCCTGCCTCCTTGTGAGAAAAACCAACTCTTTCCCAGAGTGCTTCTCATGCCTTCTTTCTAATGCCATGCGACTAACTATTATAGAAAGAACACAGAGCAAACATCAAGCCTTTCCCACATCCAGGGCCAGAAGACACCTCTGACTTCTCTAGTCTCATGGCCCCATACTCCCTATAGGACCTGTCTTACTCAGGACCAGCTGACTCCTAAAATAAGCAGAAGACTGGCCTAGAAGGACTCTTTCACATGGAAACCAATAATTCTGAGGCCAGAAGCCGATCTCCTCCTTCACAGAGTTAGCATACTTTAGGGCACCATTCTCCTGTTCAAACCACCAGGGCCAAGTTCCAAACCTGTTACAAGTCTTGTGTTCCAGAACCTGATGAATCTATTCAAATTCGCCAACTTGATACTTACTTATCCTTCCTACCCCATCCCTTTCTGCGGGGACCACAAAATGACTCTCTTATCTTCCCTAAGATGGACTGGTTTAAAATCAACTTGATACAAATTACAGTCATCTGGGAAGTGGGAACCTCATTTGAGAAAATGCCTCCACCAGATTGGCCTGTGGTGCATTTTCTTGGTCGATGGTTGATATGGGAGGACCCACTGTGGTCCCATGCCAGGGTTGTTGGTCCTGGCTAGATAAGAGAGCAGGCCAGGCAAGCCGCGAAAAGGATGCCAGCAAAAAGCATTGCTCCACACCCTCTGCTTCAGCTATCGCTTCCAGGTTCTTTCCTTGAGTTCCTGCCCTGGCATCCCTAGATGATGGACCTGTAGGGTGAAATAAACTCTTTCCTCCCCAAATTGCTTTTGGTCATGATGCTTTATGAAAGTAGTAGAAACTCTAAAAACATCTCCTTTGTTCGTCTCCTACCGGGTACTTTCTGAGCTGGCCATGTGTGGTCAGGCATATCCTCCAGTCTTCAGAACTAACAAAGCATAGTTTCAAAGTCAATCACTTTCTAGTCCACTGCTTTATCACTCCTGGGTAGTGAGAAAAGTCTACATTTGAATACATGTGAGCCACCTTTGTTGGCACAGATGCTTCCTCTCTGGGAAACAAAGGCTTTATCAAAGAGGAGAACAAGAATTTTTTTTTTTGCATTTCATATAGTGCTGTGCTTGAAAAAGATTGCAAACAATTTGTTTTAGTGTTCTTCAGATATTCGATTTGCATATCAGTATATTGATGTCATCTTTGCCTGTCATTGATGATTTTGAGAAGGAATAGATTACTTGTCCTGATTCTTGCTGAAAGGCAATAGGTAGTGCTTTCTCCATTGACAGCTATAGAGGAGATGCCCATGAGTACATCCCAACTAACACATTAGCATTTGGCTTAGACGAGCAAGTTGCTGTTCTCCAGAAATAATACCTTCTCAGTGCCTATTACGAGTCAGCTGCTTTGATAAGTCCTCAGCAACACCAACACATAAAGTACTGTGTCTACAAGGTGACAAGAGTAATACATAAATCTCTACATTTTCTCTAACCCTGCCAAAGGTCACACTGCTTTTTATCAGCTTGCTTTATTGAGGATAAACTGAGACCTATATTGATTCAACAACTTGCTCTAGGTCACACAGCTAGAAAAAAAAAAGAACAGAATTTAAGCCAGGTCTGATTCTCAAACCCATTTTAACAGACTTCTTCAAATGGCTTTTCCATTAGTATAGATAAGTAATCAATTGCATCAATGCCTTAGCTATTTAAAGTCAAATATAATATAAAGTAATAGTTGAAATACACACTTTTTGTTGTTTTTTTTGTTTTGTTTTTATTGTTGTTGTTGTTGTTTTTCGAGACAGGATTTCTCTGTAGCTTTGGAACCTGTCCTGGAACTAGCTCTTATAGACCAGGCTAGCCTTGAACTCACAGAGCTCCACCTGCCTCTGCCTCCCGAGAACTGGGATTAAAGGCGAGTGCCACCACAGCCTGGCTCTATATACTTCTAATTTATAAGAAAAGCAGCTTTGTATTTATACAAACTTTAGAAGTTACACACATAACTCAATTACAAACAGGTGATATGGTATGCATTCAAAGGACAATTGTACCTTGTGCTGGTCTGTCACTTCTTCTAGAAAGGCACCAGTATCCACAGTATTCATCCTGATAACATTATCCAGTCACAACCAACCCTAAACACCTCATCACTACACAGTCTAGGGAAGCTTTTCCCATGCTCGTTTATTTTAAAAACATTATTTTTTAGATATGAATGTTTTGTTTGTATTTATCTAAGAGCCCCATGTGTGCATAGTACTAGCGGAGGCTGGAAGAGGGTGTCAGATCCCCTGGAACTGGAGTTAAAGATAGACACGAGCCACCCTGAGGGTGCTGGGAAGGGAACTTGACTCCTGTAGGGACAAGGGTTCTTCACTGCTGAGCTATCTGTCCAAGTTTCTCCCCCCATAACACCTCACTATAGGGATATAGTTCTAATAAAATAAATCCCTAGAGGCCACACTCAAGCCATAGCAGTACAGATACGGAAGGGGATGGAATTCTGGTAAATGAAAAAATTAGACAAGGAGAGTGATGAAGTCTCGAGAGGAAGTTGGGAAAAACTAAGGACTAAAGAGACCTATACGTCCATACTTTTCAGAATCACAATATTAAGAGACTTTCGGCAGGAAAAGATGCCTTTAGACAAATGATGTGTCTTCTAGGAGCCAAACAGAAGCTTTCAGGATTATAAGTCTCATATCAAAAGTCAAGCATCATCATTATCTGCAAAAGTAATCAATTCAGTTCTGTTTAATGCAGCATTCCTAGCATCGTCTGGCATCTGTTTTCGGGGAAAGCTAATGCAGCTAATGCAAGGCCATGAAGGCACCAGGCTGCATCTTAGAATAGCCATTTTAGTATCAGGGAGAAAGGTGGACAGAAAGGGAGTCTGAGGAGGGAAGGGTGTTCTGTAAGGTATGGCAGTAATCTGGAGGAAGATGTTTGAAAAGTTTCCAATTCAAACGTATTAGAGTAAATGAGTAATCATTTAACACAATAAAACTACATGTGTCCGTGGAAGTTACAAAATACCTTTACAACAAATACTGCAAGCATCTAAAATATTTCAGAGAAAGAGAAGAGATGATGGAACCCATTAACAGATGTAGAAGGGAGTCTTTGCAGAAGGTCAAGGTGAGTCCACTTCTGTCTACCTGTCTCTGCAGAAACCATGAGAAATCAACTCTGGGTTCACTATACCAATATGGTACCTTCATGAACTAGAATTAGTTGTCTTAATATTGTCTTAAAACAATTATAGCCTGTAGAATGTTGCATAGAGCCTGGGGAGCCCTGGGGCTGGTGGCAAGGCCTCTGCTGAGTGGGATGACAAGGATGTCCTTCTGTTCTGAGCACGTTAGGGAGCAGGCCCATTGGCCTCCACAGGTGAAGCATATTTCCCAAGAGAAGCCCACATTTTCTCTTTTCATCTTTCTGTCACCACCCCCAGGTCAGCAACCCAACTTTCACTTTTTGGTTTAAAAAATACAGCTTCATGGGTCACCTTCCTGGTCTCCTTTAGTCCTCAAAATAATCCTTCAAAAATACACATCTTGATTCCTAGTTTTATAAAAAGAAATATTGAGGTTGAACAGAAAATGGCAGCACTGAGGTTGAAATCTCAATTTCTCCCACTTCACAGTACATGGTTTTCCTAAACTGCCTTTATTTGGTTCACTTTGAACAACAAAGGCTTGGGAAAACATGCTCATTAGAGAAGTCTAAATCCTTTGTAGTTTTGATGTAAACGAAACCGCAGTAGGTGGTGGTATCTCTACACCTTCAAATCATATGTTTATATTTCTCCTCTCACTTTCCTTCTTTTGCTCTACCACATATGACCTTCTGACTTGGTGACAGAACACTGTCATCTACAAAGGCCACCCTTGAGGGCTGTGCAATTCAGTTACAGAACAAGATGAAGACCCAAACCGTTATGGTGTTTTAAGTAAGTGCACTCGTTTGTGTTGACGTTCATAGCTGTTCACTGCCATATGAGCTGTGGGTCAGGAAAAACCTGTACCCGCTTCCTGCCCATTTGATGACTGTCAGGAGGGAGCAGTCACTGGTAAGACACAACTTCAGCACCACTGTGTCCATAGACAGATGTACTAGGAGCCCAGTTGCCCCATTGTTTGGGGGTGCTTCAGGCTGCTGAAGTTAAAGAGCCCATGAGAAGCAGGCTGAACAAGAACACAGTACTTAATACATAACAGGTATTTGATAAATGCTTTCCAAATTGAATGAGATGTCCTTTGCTTTGAGGGAAAATTTCCTATCATCTGGAACAGTGACAGCTGTACACCCTTACACAATGAAATAGGCAAAATGTGGGAGTCTAGCCCCATCATCTCAAGACTGGTTCTTAAAAGTACATATAGACTAGCCATAAAATGAATGGCTACACATAATAGGTCTGATTTAATATTATTAATTCAACCTTGCCTGAAAGGAATGCAGTGCTGTAAGCTGACATTGAAGCATGACATCTAAATAGCATTTGCCATGCCAGAGTAAATATTAAACCACATTATCTGACGCTCCTTAGGGAACGGCCTTGCAATGTCAAGACCGTGGAAAATGATGGGAAATCATATTCACAGAAATTTGACTTATATGTTCAAAATAAAATGAATCTCTCTCATTGAATGCATACAGCGATGAGCTGATAGCAAAATGATTACACAAGCAAGGCAGAACGTCGCTACGAAGATGAAGGATGTTAGGCTGAAATGGGCTTCACGGTGGACTTTTATGATCACATTTATACATTCCTTCATCAGGCCGTTTTCAACTGCAGTTTTTACACAATATCCAGAGATGCTGGAATACAAATCCATTTCAGATATGCATGTTCATTGTCACCAGGACCACCTACTGGAAGCATGAGCAGTGTTTGTTCTCATAAGCTACACCTCATACTTTCCTGGAAGTATATGAATAACCTCACTAGTGGTGATGTGTACAGACTAAAGAATGCTATAGGAAAAGGTTGGTCGTGAGAAAAACAACACGTTCAAGGACTGGTAAGCATACAGTATGCTGGATCTAAAAGGGACCACAGGAAAGTGGCAAGAGACATGATGGAAGGCCAGGCAGAGGTCAGCTGTAAACAAGTCTTCATGACAGACTTCAAATGAGGTCATTGTAAGTAAAGAATTATTTTCCAGGTCTCATAAAAATACAGATGAGAGTCAAGCCCAGAATTAGGCAAGGTTAAAGCTGTGTAACATGTCACACTATCACTTTCAGAGTTGGGGTGCTACCTTTCAGAGGCAACAACATATCCCAGAACCTCTATTTGATGAGATTAATTCTGTTAAAGTGCTGGTGTGGGAGCCTGGGTCATGATCATATTCTGTTCTTTATTCTACATGTTTCATATAATTTCCCCAATGATCTTAGAATCACCAGAATCAGGTCCAGGCCTCTAACTGCAGTTGGTGCTTAGATGTGGTCACCTTTCAGGAAGGCTTGGTCACATCCCAATTATCTTTTTGTTTGTTTATTGATTTTGGCTTTTGAGACAGGGCCTCTCTACATAGCCCTGGTTGTCCTGGAACATCCTATGTAGATCAGGATGGCCTCAGACTCACAGAGATCCTATTGCCTTTGACTCTTGAGTTCTGAGGTTAAAGGTGTGAACGCCCATGCCCGACCCTGATTTTTCATTGTGTGGTACCAGGGATTGAACCCAGGGCCTTACACATGCTGGGCAAGTGCTCTGGAACTGAACTTAATTTACATCCTCTTTTTGTCTTTTATTTCTGGTCATGCTAAGTTCACTAGGCTGGTCCTCAACTTACTCTGCAGTCAAGGTAGGTCTTTAAGCTTATCATCCCTCTACTTCAACCTCCTGAGGAGCAAGGCTTGTGAACCTACGCTATCAGTTCTTGTTCACATGTTAATTTTACAGCACACACAAACTCCTCAGGAGCACCTACCTGCCCCCGTCCTGTAGATGTAGCTTGCTAAGGATATTATGTACTGGCAACTGTTCCATGGCCTCTTATTGCAGTCACAGCTACTACAGACTAATGCAACTTTACTTCAAAGGAGAGGATGAGAAGTTTACAATTACAAATGAAAGGGGCCCAGACCAGCATCCTTTAAGGACATGTGACTGAAGCCCAAACACTACTACTCCCAGGAACCTCTTTTTCTATTACTAGACTGTCCATCTTATAGAGAAGGGCAAATGAACACTCCAACTTCTCCCAACAGAATACAACTCTCTGTCTCTACATATTAGCCTTTCCACTGAGGTATCCCAAACTCATTTAGACCCTGAAATGTTGTCTACTGTTTACTTAGGAAAGAGTGAGGACATCATGCCCACGTATAGCTGAAAGGTAGAGTCCCAATCCCTTGTGTCTTCTGGAGGTCATCACTACTGTCCAGTGAAGCTCACCAAAGTGCATGCTGGGAAGATAGCTTGCAACTAGTTCTGAGCTTGGAGCCATGTGGAGGCCCTGGGATGCCAGGACACCCCTAGGGTTCTTCTCCCACAGCAATTTCATGGGGGTATGGCAAGATGAGTGCTCCCCACATGGTCTTTCTTTTTTTGGGTGTAGCTTCAGTCTAAGATTCCAAATGTTTCTCCCACACTACATTTCAAAGGGAGCCCCAATTTCCTGTGGGAACACAACCATATGTGCCTGCTATGGAGCTGAAGTAATTTCAATTTTGATTCTTTTATAATGGAAATGAAGCTAACTGGGCTGAGTACAAATGAACGGAGAGTTATTTAAAACCTCTAATAGAGCGACTCCAGTAAAATGTAAGCATGCTGCCAATTGCACGGGCCAGCTCTGACATCTAGTTCTGTTAAGCTGGTGGCTTTCACAGAACCACAGTGACATTTATACACTGGGTGCTAGCCTCCTTGTATGTGGAAATGGAGGGACTCGAGGAGATAAATGATAGGCTTTGGGAAGATAAATCAGAAGCAAGAAGTGATATAAGTAATAAAAGTGTTGTAACGATCCTATAGGGCTGAGTGTAACTTCCCCCAGAAACCACTGCACATTGCCGAGCCTTGCTGCACAAGGCTGAGCAAGGAAGAAATGCAGTGGAGAGGTTTCTTGGGATCAGGATCCTGCCAGCTGCCTGGGAGGTTGACTGAATCTTCATGTAAATGAAACAGTAAAGACCTTGCCATAATTTTGCTAGTCCAGCATATCTATAGCAGGATGGGGGAAATGAGGTGCAAAGCTCAGGTAGGAAAGGGCCAAGGGACATTGTCAGGAAGGGACTGAGTGGGTCATCAACCACCATGAGTCATTTCTCACTTCCCACCTTCCTCCCTCCTCCCTACCTGCTGATCCCCTCTCCCTCTACACCTCATCTCTCAGGAGAGAATGGGACCTTGTCTGCTGCTGTTCTTATATCTTTTCTGTTTTAGTTTTTCATCTATCATTTTCATAAAATGGACTGCCATAAATCACTTCCTGGTAGCCAGCATAATTGCTAAATACACATCAATTGAAAATCCCCAGCCAGGCAGTGGTGGCACTTGCCTTTAATTCCAGCACTGAGAAGACAGAGGCAGGCAGTTGTCTGTGAGTTAAAGGCCAGCCTGGTCTATAGAGCAAGTTCCAGGACAGTCAATGATAACAAACAAACAAACAAACCCTCAAGCTAGGAATCTTGAAACAAAGGAGAAAGACTGATGGTAAAAGGAAAGACATGTGTTCAGAAAGACAGACTGCAGCCCGCATGCCACCCCACAGGAGATAGACAAGAGGTGGCATGTGAAGTGGGCAAGAAACTCATGTATTTCTAAACACTTATTTTACTTTTTAAATATGTGCCTGTATGTACATCTGTGTATGGGTATGTACATCTTAACGCAGATGCTTATGGAAGCCAGAGGTGTTGGATCCTCCTGCCTGATGAGGATGCTGAAAACCAACCCCAGGTCCTCTGCAAGAGCAGTATATTTTAGCTGTGGAAGTATCTCTCTCTCCAGTCTCTAAACTTGGCTATTCTTAATGTTTAAAATACAGATGTGAAGCCAGGTGGTGGTGTTACACCCCTTTAATCCCAGCACTCAGGGTGGCAGAGGCAGGCAGATCTCTGTGAGTTAGGGGCCAATCTGGTCTACAGAGTAAGTTCCAGGACAGCCAGAGATACACAGAGAAACCTGTCTCAAAAAACAAACAAACAAACAAAAAAGAAACAAAAAGAAAACAGATGTAAAAAAGCTTAATTTCTGTGGTAAATAAAACCTTTCTGTCAAAGTGTTTCTCTGTCTTAATGAGCAGATCACAGAACCATGAAGGGTTGGGGAGGGCAGTGCTGAAGAGGTTTTTCTCTCCTGATGCTCAGGAATCAGAGATGTTCCATAGAACATTCAGCTGTCAACTGAAAACCTACCGTCATAAACAGAACCATCAATAACCCTTCACAGAAATCACGTTGAGAAAAGAAATCAAAACCTACTTCTCAGAAAATGCAAGGAAGAATGAAACTAGAGATGAAGTTCCCAAAGGAGAGAATGCCCACACTCTGAGAGGAGCAGACATCCTGATAGCCATGCATACATCTGTGCTGAGCTCTTCTTATGCTTGGATGATCTTTCCAGAACAATCAGAAAGTGCCGGTGCATCCAACTGTCCATCAGAAGTCAGCTCAGCATGCAATTCTGACTCCAGTCATAGCCAGCTCTCAGCTAGGCAGAATCCAAACTTGACTGAACACTAGGTAGTTGAAAAGGTAGTTGTTTATATGCACATCAGATGGGAAACTTTTCCATTCAGAAAAATGTGAAAAATTGAGTGGACAGGACAAAGCTAAGAAATGAGAAAAAAAAACTTAGAAGTCCTAATAACTCTATAAAACTCTAAGACTATAGCTTCCTTTCTCCTGTGAGCAATATTGTCTACTCTGATGATTGTACACTTTCTAAGAGTTACTAGTTCCCTCTTACAGACTTTATCCTTCATCTCAGATAGATGTTCTCTCAGGAAGCCATCTCCAAAGATCAAAGAACACAATTGTCAGGGGTCCATACTGGAGACTGTTCCAGTCTCTATTCTTTTCAGTCAGAGTTCTACCTGGAGGACTCCAGTGACTTTTACTTCCAATGCAGAGTCAAAGTTTATTCCATAACACCTTACCTTTGATGCCCGGAAGGAGAAGGCTGTGGACTTGGTGTCCGACTTTCCCCGGTCTTGTAGAAGAAGGCCTTGGTCCTCTGTCAAGGCCAGGTAATGGCCGGTGGTGAGATGCCGGAGCCGGAAAGCTTGGCCCCACCTGATGTTACTGCCACTCCAGCTGGAGAAAAGCACATAAGAAATTATATTACATAGAAGTCAATGCTGTTCAACATTTATTCCATGCTTTCTTTAACCCCAGAGTTATTCCCTCTCTGGGGTTTATCATTAAAGGTCACTGAACTGTTTCCTGTCTGTCTGCAACTCAGCACGGTGCTTTCTTTTGTTTGATTCCCCATTAAGGAAAGTGCCATGATCAGGAGGGCAGGGCAGTACATACTATGACTGGAAGTCCTGAGTTTCAACCTACCATTCAGTCCACCAGTAAGTACCCTTATACAAACCATCTCAAAATGATGGGAAGACTTCATTTCTAGGAACACTTGTATCTGGGAAACCAGTCTTTCCATTTGGTTATAGGAATTCAAATACCTCATCATCAATCATAAGGAGTCCTGTCTTCACGAGAAACAAGAAAACAAGCAAACCAAAGCCTAAAACCACTGTGGGTTCAGCCTGCCAGGAGAGGCAGGTAGTAAGGGATGCAATAAGGAAGCAGATATCCTGGGGCATTCAAAGGAGATCTATTCTTCAGGGAAAAGTAGAGTAGGATGGAAAGATTGAGATAAGGAAAATCTCAGGTGGAATGTGCATCTTTTTATGGCCCTTCACCAAAAGATTAGCATTTAAAAGGAGTTATGGTGAATATTAGGGGGGAGATTATCCATGGGATCACTAGTAATTCAAAATGGATCCTTAAAGTTAGGATACCATGTATGTGTCAAACTTTGAAATCATTTCCCATGTCTTCAATTTTTAGGAACACCTGAGAATCAAAATCAGTGTCTGATGTAAGAACTAACAGCTACAACTGTGACAGTTTGTATATACCTACCTTGGCATGGAAATGTCCCATAAACAAGAACTCTTGAGCAAGTGAACAAGTGGGTGCCTCATTAAAAATAAATTGGCATTTCTCTTTCTCTCTCCCCTTGGCCCTCTCTTTAACACACACACACACACACACACACACACGTACACATTGATTATATATACATACATATCTCAGCTTTATTTATTTCTTATACAACAGTGATACACTCCAAATAAGCATCTTCAAAAATTTCTTAATAAGCTATGTAAATGATACAAAAAGGGGAGGGAGATATAGGGGAATTGCCACTATTTTTTCATCTCTAGTAGACCATCTTAGGGAGTAAATGCCACTCATGAGGAAGAATTCTCCATTGAACACATGTTTAGGGAAACACTGACCTGAGTGTTAGGGAGGAAATGGAGAAGGAGAAGCAAGTGATAATATCCATTCCCTCCTCTCTTACCCACAGCTGTTTAAAGGAGAAGCAGGTGACAATATCCATTCCCTCCTCTCTTACCCACAGCTGGTTAGCTCTAACTTGACTTACCTATGATCCCAGCAAAAAGAACCTGCTCTCAACAAAATGACAAATCACTCAAACTCTAAAAGCTGTTACTCAAGCTCATGGTTGGAAAAACCAGGCTTTGTTCCTTCCACCTACATATATTGCTGTTTGAAATGTTCTGACAAATGTTGTTTTCTTCATAGTTACATCAAGTTTGAGTCTCATTTTATTTTACTAGCTGCCATCATGACTACCTGTCCATCTTTGTTGTTTAACGATGGCTCTTAACTGGAGCCAAGATATTCACTGAATATCTTGTTTAATAAGATAAGGGAGGGGAGGTTCTGAGGGCTTTAGGTAATGCCAGAGCTAGTGTTCGATTACCTAGGCTCTAGGCTCTATAAGAACAGGGTGCAACCAACCATAGAATCAAAGGAAGAACCTGGAAATATCTTGGAAGTGAGGAAGTCAGTCTCCTCTCCCTTTCTGTCTTTCTGTCTCTTTTTCTCCCTGCTTCCTTATAATCAAAGCCATAGAAATTTCAGAATTTAGCTCTCACATATAAAAAATGATAAATAGAAGAGAATGGACTGTACTGGAAAACCAACCAGTCTTGCAAATGGCACCATATGGACCATGTGTTACCTTATCCGAAGGGGTTCCACTCTCCATAGAGACCTGGCTCTGGTCCCAGCTCCTCCAGCTTCATAGAACACCCTCCTGCGAGCAGAGTTGGAGATCAGCACTAGTTGTGGGACAGCTCCTTGTAGAGAAGGCGATCAGCACCAGTTGTGGGACAGCTCCTTCCAGGGGAGGCTCAACCAGTGAGTGGTCTAAGCCTCCTGAAATTAGCAAAACTCAAAGGGAGGAAAGGTTGTGGGTTCTTGTCTCTACTCTTAGGACAAATAAGAGCCACCTAAGCGTAGGGGACTGTACCCCACATGCAACAGACATTCATGGGTCACCAGAGAGACATGGGAAAAGGGATGGCAATGTCTCCCATTTCTTCATTGTTAAAACAGCTCAGTCACATACCATGTTACTGATAAAGAATGTTCTGAGCCTTTCAGGTTAGGCTTCTCAGTGTGATTTACATCTCTTATAAACAGATTTTTACTTTTCAAACATATATGTGGTATAGGGTGAAGCCCTTGCCATTGTTCTAGGAAACATGGATAAAGTTGTGTCTCCAGCTGTCACGGTTTCCACCATCCTTTTTTTTGCCAGCTTAAGAACTATGCTTTAATATACTTGTAAATCATTTCTGTTTTGAATTAATTTTAGACCCATGAGTAAATGTCACAAACAGTCACAGAGTTCCTTACAGTGTCACCTGCTTCCCCTCACATGGTCACCTTGCATCATATGGTTGCCCAAACTGAGAAACCAAAGTTTGTAGCCAACTGTTGTACTCAAACTCAACACTTTATTCATAGTTCATCCAAAAAGTTTCTGATAGTTATTTTCCTGTTGCAGGTCATGGTCCAGAGTGCCACCATAAAGGTTAGGCTTGCCCTCTTTATTTGATTTCTTGTTTCTGCTTCTCTGTTTTTTTTTTTTTTCCACTCAGAATTTTAAGAAGCACAGTATTGGTCATGTTTTTCTTATTATTGCCAAAGCCTCAATGTTTCCATTTGTGTAATGGGAACGAACCTATCTAGATCACACATTATGTGAAGTAAACTGACATACTTCTACTAATTGTGTGATACATGCATGAGCATATTTGTGTGTGACTGTCTATATAACTGTGGATGAAGAGACCAGGGAAGAATACTGGGTGTCTCCTTCATGAGGCCTTTCAAGGCTAATCATTTGAATCCACCAACCTTACATCTACCTCTGTCATAGTTTGTCTAAGTCACAAAAGTGAATTATTCAAAGCTTCATAAGAGTTTGGACCTAGATTTTAGGAAAAAAAATTTCTATAGTGATGAAGAGGAATAGATATATCCCCCATGGTGAAGTAGTAGTTCAAAGGATGCACCTTAAAATAAAAGATACCTGTATTTGGATCTGTTAGTGCTATGACCTAGGGAAAGATCTGTCAATTCTCTGTGGTTCAGTTCCTTTGTCTGCAAAACAGGTCTAATCAGGTAGTTATATCATGAGATATAGAGACGCAATGTGACTTTTGAAAGGATGTTAAAAAAGAATGCTCATAGATATACACAGAATTATAAAATACAGATTTATCTGAATTGTGTTTAAACATAGACATTTATACATATGCATAGAAGAACAGATTAAGGCACATGGCTATAATGAAATATTAGATTAAGCCTGGTTACATCAAGAAGGTAGGGTTATAGAAGGTATTTCTAAGCCTTTTTTTAAAAAATGTATACTCTACCAGAAAACACTTAATGTTAGAAATGAGCCTTGATAAAAAATACCCCTTGCCAGAGTAGGGACACTGGGATTTAGAAATATAGTAAAGAATACAGAGATGTGAAAATAATAAGACAGAAAAACATGGAACCATACCAGGAAGGCATTCCAGTGAATACTAAAATTGCCCACATCTAATTTCCAATTGCTTAAAATACCCCTGACCCCAAAACGTAGGAGTAAGGCAAAAAACTGCAATAACATGATACAAGGAAGTGAACATACCAATTGAAGGTTGTGGGCTACATCCATAGTTAAACATTCTATTTTTAGAACAAAACACGTCACACTCACACCTGAGACCAAAATATTCTGTAGGCAAGCCACTCCCTGGGTGGAATCCAATGTTGTCTCCTTAAGAGAACTGGAACTTAGTCAGATCCTTAGACTTCTGTTTGAGGTAGAAACGTATCTACTTCTCTGTTCCGGAAATCCACTTGTTGACAATAACCTTGAGAGGGCAGAATTCTTTTTTTTTTTTTTTTTTTTTTTTTTTGAGGTAGAAACACAATAACCTTGAAGGAATAGAGGTAAGTTCCAACTCTCTGACCTTTGGTCAAGTGGACATAGGTTCACATTTTTGGCCCTCTACTACTTAGTAAAAAAAAAAAATACTACTTAATAGCCATAACTTCTTGGTGGCTATGTACCTGGCCAAAAACGGAAATATTCCAATACTGACTTAACTACTCCTACAGATTGGCTGAGATATTAACTGGGTGTCTCTGCCTTCAGCAAAGGCGGAAAGAAAGAAAAGTAGAGATGAAGGGGCCCACTTCGGGGCTCAAGCAGTCCAGCCCTGGAGCTAGCATCAGAGTGCCCTCTAAGTCCAATTTCTGAAGTATTTGCAAAGGTCCATTCTTCCTGACTGAAACATTCTTGCAGCTTGGTCTGTTTAATCTCACCAGGTTACCAAGGTCGAAACAACTTGCTCCTGCTACCTTAAATGACTACAATCAGGGGCAGAGTGGGAGGACAGCTGAGGTGCTTTTGAAAAGCCAGGCTGACAGCTTAGCCTTAGTTCCCACAGGTCGAGTGACTTAGCCCAGGGCGTTTGACAAGCCAGAGGCAGAGCCAAGAATCTGAGTTCAGAATATGAGATTGTGGATCTCGAGTTTCCATTCTTGGGTAATATTTCCATCAAGCCTGCCTACTCTCTGGGTTCAGAGGGAAGACAATCAATTTCATCTGGGGAGTCATTACCATAGCATGCCTTAGTGGTTCCCAGAGTTCCTTAGCAAGCTCCCTCCTCATCCCCCTGATTTCATTGTTTCCAACAATCCTGGCCAGTTGAGGATTCTTTCTCTGATAATGAACATCAATGAGGAGGTTTACCACTCACAGTCCCTAGACGTAAAAAAGAAAATGCCAAGTCATCTTGACACCCTGCTTTCATTGCGAATGGCAGAAATTATAAGAATTCAGGCTCAAAGTTTCCTTGCTCAATCAGTTTCTCATGCTGCCTTGCAAAGGAAAGAGGCAATTATGTCTTCTCATATTCCTTGGTAACACAGTGAGATATAAAACCAACAGTAAACCAGACATTTAATCTGAGAACTGAGAGGCAGATGCAGGCCGATGTCTGTGAGTTCAAAGCAGCAGCAGCAATGAAAACCACTAAAATTAAATCAATATAAAACAAAAATGAAATGGAAAAATATCCTGCAACTGAATAAGATCACATGTCAATATTTGAGTAGTGTTCCCTAATTCCAATGGAAATCAGGTCAACTGCATAGACATGACCATCAGCCACTGACTGGGATTAAGGAGGCATGGAGTAACTGACTCACAATACTTATATAGATCTATATTCAGTGTGTTCGATACTCTGTTCTGTGTCACATATGGCTCCTATGAAGGGCATTCAGAGGGCATAGCAAGTGGGAGGAGACATACTATAAGGGGCTCAAGTTACCAGTGGAAAGGTCCTATAGTAATACATTCAACTGCACTGCTTCTGGGTCTGTCAGCACATGGACTAAGAAATGAGTCCTGATGGAAAGCCAACAGAACTTCGGCCTTCTACGCTCTCACCTGAAATTAGCCAGGATGTCACCACTGGCAAAAAGTCTGATCAACATGATCTCCAAAATGTCAAGATGTAGCCCTAATGTTGCTAATGAAGTAAAATTAATGTCGTTGAAAAGGATCTTGTAAGCATGACGAAAAGACAAGAAACTACTGTCACCAGATCAGACTAATTACTGCCAAAATTAAGCTGAATTTGGATGGGAGGTTTGATTTTTATTTATAGTATGAGGCTTCTACAGTCACAGGGCAGAGCATTTTATGTACTCTTCCTTTGATGATAAGCAAAATAGTAATAAATATTAAGCATATATTTATTATGTGGGTTAATATCTTCCATTTCATAATTTTGAATCTTTAAAAAACCTTTGATTGTAAAATTACAAAATATATTTGATATTCTTTCCCCTACTCTTACTCCCCTTATATCCTCTCTACTTCCCTCCCAAACAACTTCATTTTCTTTTTCTCACTCTCTCTCAAAAAAAATAAACACACAGGAAAAGCAATAACAGAACAAAAAAATGAAAACCAAAACAGAAAAACTAAGGAAAATCAAGCAAGAGAAAAAAAATACACACTATAAAAAATATGGTAAAAAGCACACACGAACACAAGAAGCATGTAGTATTCCTTATTACTATTAGTATGTTGATTACAGTGCAAAAGGAACACAGCAATAAAATGACTTCTAGTGACATAGTGCTCTACCCATAGAGCACAGCATTGCTCAACCTCATTACAGAAGCTTCCTCTTGCAGTAGATGGGAATAACAAAGAGATCCGCAACTAGATCTTTATCAAACCCATCGCCCTCAAGTTTCAGTGACCTATGCATAAGTGAGGCAGGAAGATTGTAAGAGGCCAGAGGTACTGGATAACTTCAAGGAACCAGTGTCTTCTAGACCCAACGGGGCTGATTCACACAATTTTGAATCGTGAATAAGAGCCAACTAAACAATCAACCATTGGACTAAAGACAGCTGACATCAACACTACCTCTAGCTGTACTCCTCAGCAGGACTCCCTGCTAAATCCATCTTCTGTTGGATTCTGATGCCTAGTTTTTCCCAATGTGTTGGTAACAAGAAAAATGAAACCAACCAACTTCATCTTAGTTACTCAGTACACAAAATGGGAGGAACGGAGGTAAGCTGTCTTTCAAGGAGCAGCAATAACTTGTGAAAACACACAGTTTCCCAAACGGACTGAATTTCCACACCAACTGGGTGTTTGAGAATCAGGAACAATCAAAGACAATCAATGGTTTGGGACACATTGTAGCATTGTTTGCTTAGATTGAATATAAACCCATCATTTTTGTGAGCAAATACTATTGTCTTCCATTCCTATTTAACATACTGGAACTTGTGGCTAGATGAAGGTCAGCCCAACTGAGAAATCCCTGTGCAATTCCTGTGTGGCCAAATAAAAATGCAAACTCCTTAGTGTGAATCGCCAGAGACTAGAGACAGCCCAGAGAACAAACGAGGATAGCGGTTTACCTGTGCTGAGAGTCATTCTGGTCTGTCGACGGTATCGTCAAACACTCATCATGACCATGGAAAAGACGAACTACGTGCCCACCAAGTAAGTATCCTATGAAAAAACCGTATTCCACCATAAATTTATAGAAAGCTTAAAGAGAACATCACACTCAATGAGGCTAAATTCATGCAGGTCCTAGCTGGTTCAAGCAAACAGCAAGGGAGGTACATTTGGGAAATTACAGAGTCCATGACTTCAGACCTCAGGCAGGAAGGAATTCTAACACTGCAGCTAAGTAGAATTTCAGAAATATGTAAATAAGGCTAAATATCAAGTGGAAGGTGAAGCCACTGTGTCAACTGTTATCACTAAAAAACAAAAGGAAAATTATCGGTTTTTTAGTTTGGTTTTTTGAGACAGGGCTTCTCTGTAGTTTTGTAGCCTGTCCTAGAACTAGCTCTTATAGACGAGGTTGGCCTCGAACTCACAGAGACCCGCCTGCCTCTGCCTCTCTAGTGCTGGGATTAAAGGCGTGCGCCACCACTTGCCAGCTTAGAGAAGTTCTTACAATTTTAGTGTATACACTTTATGATAAAATCTAATCAGATTATGATCATAGGATAGAAATAACCTGGAATGGTTTGACGATCTTTTTGTGAGAGCTGTTTAGGAGAAGGCAATAATATGCTCTTCAGAGTTGCTTGAGGACAAGGTAGTTTTCAAATGCAGCTAACAAATACATATAAGATTTAATGGTGCATCTATACAGCAAAATATGGGAGGCAGGCCCACTCTAGTGTGTCTGAGTGGGCATGTGTACTAACTGCTATCAACAAGCACTCAGATTTCAGCCCAAAGGGATCACAACAGTCATGGAGTTCAGATAGTAAAGAAAAACAACGAACTTCCAGGGCATGGTGACCCACTGGTCTTCAAATGAATTCCAAGCATTAATTCAAGAAGCATACTAGCAGGAGACAGGCCTGGCTGAGCTGGTTTTGCACAAAGAAATTGGATTTGTTATTCTTCTGAATTAAAAAATCTCTAGGTTACTCTGTTCTCAGGAGACATATGGACTTAATAGGCTCCATGTCTGTATTTGGAGTTTTTCTTTTTAAATTACATAATTAGATCACTTGTGGGTGGGGGTTGTCTCAAACTATTTTGGATGCTGGATTAAAACAGTAACAATGAGAAATCCTGCTAGAGGGGAAATTGGTGTTACCAGAGCACACTACACAGCAACGGTTTGATTTTCCTTAGCTTATTTCTTTCTTACCTAGGCAAAGAAAGATTATCTTAAACTCCTCTCTAATATTCACAAGTATTTTTTCCAATAGCTAATTATACTAATATGTACAGTTGCATTTTTTCATTTGAATAATTCATGACACACTGAAGGGAATTCCTAGTAGCCAATTTACATAGAAAATTAAAAACCTCAGCCATCAAGCCCTTGATTAAACTCTTTATCCTCTCTTGATGGTGAGACTATGTCCATAAAGAGTCCATCATGAATAGTTTGTGGGTTTCTCCAATCAACATCCTCCTCATTCGAGAAACTGCCCATTGCTAGCACAGGACAACCTTTCTTAACCAAAATCTCTCTCTCTCTCTCTCTCTCTCTCTCTCTCTCTCTCTCTCTCTCTCTCTTTCTACTCGTGTGTGTGTGTGTGTGTGTGTCTATGGGTCACAGTCAGGAAGAGGAAGGCACTAAGGTCCATGAGGGCAGGGCAGGTTTCTGTCCTGTGGATGCTGAGAGGCCATTCACCACCCAGCCCCATGACTGAGCTGATGAGCTCTTCCGACTTCATGCACACAAGGGCACTCAGCACGTCTGTGAGAACCATTTGACATGATTTGCAAACAGTCCTTAATTAATCTTCACAAGCTCTCTGTTGGGACTGAGGTAATTTTGTTTTTGTGGTTGAAGATGAA
Source organism: Alexandromys fortis (assembly GCF_014885135.2). Lineage (NCBI taxonomy): Eukaryota > Metazoa > Chordata > Mammalia > Rodentia > Cricetidae > Alexandromys > Alexandromys fortis. The sequence continues at coordinate 25,680,310 of NW_026067902.1, read as the reverse complement.
ACATTTAACAAAGAGATGGAGCTGAAACCTTCTAGGGAAGCATTTAGGACAGGGAGTCTGGATTCCTCATAGCAGGGAAAGACTGACTAGATTTAAAGAGGTGTATTGATGTTTGTATCTATGTGTATGTGTGTGGGTGAGGGGGAAGGGAGACACATACACATACACGGGGTGGGGGGGCAGGGGTAGAGAAAAAGAAAGAACCTTGGGCTTGGCAATGCTGGGCAATCCTTCTATCACTGATCTATAGCCCCAGCAAAGGCCTGGTTTTTAAAGGTCTCTCATATCCTACCAGGAAACTTAGGGTTTGTCCCTTCCTAACTATTTAGCTTAACTGTGGTTCCTTGTGAAACTGGGCTATCACCTTGACAAACATCACAAAGCTGAAAGGCACCTCTCTAGTTTGCAACTGTGAGGCTCAGGAAGAAAACTGGGGTTAAAGCCTGCGATAAGACTATTTTTTAAAATTCAGATCTTTCTATAAAGTGCTAGAATGGAATGCAATAATTCTTGGGTCATTGGCATTTTATTTTTCTGCTCAGCTGTGGTATTACCTATGAGTGAGGTAAGGCCAATGTGTTTATTACATAACCTGTAAAATGCATTGACTTTGCCTCTCTCCAAGAAATACAGTATGAAAACAAAGTTACATGACCTTATTTCCACGGAAAGAATTTAAGGCTGAGAAAATTTCATTTATTATTTTAAGGGGTGCTCCATAAAGATAAGTAAAAATCAAAGACCAATTATATATTTATTATAAAGGAAGCTTCTCCCTGTTATGCAGAGTATGGGGTGGGGAGTAAGGCATGTTACCTTTCTGGCAAATGTTCTAAGATGAAAGTTCCTGGGCCTGTTTTCTTACCAATAGCAAGCATGAATAAAAGGAAAACCTGGTGAGAGAGGGGAGGTATCCATCCAAGTCCTGCTTGCTTGTAGTAATCAACTATGGGCACTGATGGATTAAAAGCAAGGTTAACAATGACCATGGGGCGTCAGAAGAGAAAACAATCTATACTGACATTGGAGAAATAGAGCCACGATGTGTGTGGATGAAACAGCAGAAAATGTTGACATCCACAGCCCAGATGGAATGTCAGGCTCTGGGCTGATGGCATTAAAGTGGCTTACCTTCTTCGATGCTGCTTCCCGAACACGTAGGATGCACATTCCAGAGTGTTTGCATAAAGGAGGCATCCACCTGTATGCTACCATTTGATATCGAGAGATGCTGCAGTGGGAGAAGAAGGGAAATGCCCTTTAAACTGCTAGCCCAGTCCTGGTCGAGCTACCGACGACAATCTCAAGAGTAAAGTTAGAAAGCGACAGTGTTCTGTGGTTCTTTCCTCAAGGCCTGTGTGAGAGCTTCTTTTATTCAATCTTGAAACAGCTTCATAGTGGGCACTGTAGTCCAGGAAGAATCAATTCGTAGCCACAGAGGTGGCAGGCAAGCGTTAACCTTGTCACCTCAGCTGCACCCCTGATTCTACATACTTATAAAATGTCTATTTTTTATAGGATAAGAAAACCCACACATGGGAAAAAATTGTTTCAACATTTGGAGAAAGGAAGGAGAAATCAGTTGGCAGGATTGGCCCTATAAGAAACTGCTGAGAAATTTAACACTTATCTTTGCCATTTCTCTATCTTCAGGCATCCCCACCCTGAGCAGGGCTTGCCTGGTACCTATACTCAGATTCAACACCCCATATGCATCTGTCAGCCTCTGCAATACTCCTGCACTAATATTTTACATTTTTTCTTTCTCCATAAAAGCTTATTTTTCTGTATTCTTTTTTCTGTCTTATATTCCATTTTGCAAGAGCCAAACAATGTGCTAAATTCATAGTAATCTGACTAATTCATCTTAGCAGCATTTGCTCAATACAACACAATACTCTAGAAGGAAAGCTAACAGTTAAGTTCCAGGCAGTACGATTGCCTCATAGGGGAGAGACATCTTATTCTACCCAGCCTGCTGTGGCCCCATTTCCCTTTTGAAAACCAAAGATGCTCCTGCTAAGAGGTACTTACAAGGTATCTTTCAGAGGACACACTGACGAGGATCAGGTCATCTCCGATTCGCACTTTCTCTCCTTCAGACCTCTGTTTGGAGGCGGGATGTATGGTCCACCAGCAGGCTTCTCCTACATGAAGGTTTTGTGAGTTAGCCTCTGTGTCCTGGAAAGCAGTGATCCCATTCTGTCCCATATTCCTTCCTGATGAGACACCTTTCCCTTCTCCCAAAGTCTCTTTGCTTCACTTTCTATTTACCTATAACCAGCCCTGTTGTCTAATGTGTGCTTTAAACTGTATTTTTTCATTTCCAATAAAGACAGAAAGACACAATTTGGGACAGGTTATTGGAGACCAGTAGCTACAGAAGTCTGAATATTTTAACAGACATAGGACATGATTTTTTCACACTCTCCTTTACATAGCTCTTTAAGAACAGACTTCAAAGTATGTATGTTGTGGTGGTATATGAGAAAACATGAGAAAACAAGAAGATCAGAAGTTCAAGTTTGTCCTTGGTTTAATGAGTTTGAGGCTAGCCTGGGCTATATGATAGGCTCTGAACACTTGTCCCCACAGAAAGGGAACCTTGAGGACCCTATTTCACTGACAAATTGAGCATTTTAGCAATTTTATCTTCCTCACCTTCTATGAGATGTGCTAAAACAATAGTAAAGAGAGTTTTTGTTTGATTCTTTAGGTTCAAACCTATAAGAACAGCCTAACACATGTGGAAATATATGTGCCAAGGAAGAAACACTGTTATGGGGTGAGGGGTGTCGGTGGGGATCACAATTTTAACTAACGAAATGGAGAAGAAGCCACGGACTTAAAAGGACACCCTGCTATGAATAGATTCCAGCAGGAAAACTGATTGGGCTGGAGGTGAAGACAGGTTGTAAACAGGAAGAATTACTAAAAGGCTTTAAGGACTTTTAAGCCCCAGATCCTTGCCCATCCCACACAAGCAGATGCCTCTTCCTCCCTCAAACAGCGGAATTCAAGGAGTTGCAAACCGCCAAGGGTCTGGCCTTGGAACTTCTGTAAGATACTGCCAAATAAGCAAGCGGAGTCCTGCTGAGAGCAGATAACTATAGTTTATGTGTGACCAGAAACACCCCAACTTCTCTCCCTTTGCTTCTGCCCCCCCCACTTCTAGAATGCCAGCTGCAAAGCAGAATAATTTTTATCGGTCCTCGGATTTGAGGACTGCTTTTTAGGGAAGCCAGTGTTTCTCTCTTCAGTGCTCAGAAAGATGACCCCAGAGTGAGGACTGACAGATGCCCAGCGACAACACAGCTTCCAATCAACTTTTGTGACTTGACTTAAATATGGGCAAAGATAAAAGGTCACTTGGAATTTGAGGAATGCCTCTGACATTGATAACAGGAAACAAACACAAATGATGGAGAAAGAACTAGAAAAATTAAGATTGCAGAGAACAAAAACTTTAAACAATTTTGTAAATAACAATCCTAAGGAGGAAAGAAAATGTCATACTCAGAAAGTATCATGAGGATTCCCTCAAGAGAGGAAGAAAATGACTCCAATTCTAAAGAAAAACAAAATGATTACAGTTGGAAAATCTTCCAAAAAGAAAGCAGCAAAATAGTTTAGAAAGGGAAAAAAATAGAATTGAACATGGTGGTGCACACCTTTAATCCCAGCACTCAAACGGCAGAGGCAGGCAGATTGCTGAGTTTGAGGTAAGCCTTGTCTTAGAGTTCCAGGGTGTCACAGTGAGATCTTGTCTTAAAAACAAAACAAAGGAAGAATTAGAATTTGAGAGGAAGTGAGAGGAGAAGGAGAAGAAGGGGGTGGAAGGAGAGGGCACGTGAGGGGTTTGAGAGAGGAAAAGGATGTAATTATATTCTGATTAAAATAAAATTCTAGAAAACAATATAGAGGAATCCCAGAGCAAGAATAAAGAATAAAGAGTATCAACAAAGAAATAATACCCCTAAAGCTTTCCCAGTGCTGGTCAGTAAGCATCTGTGAACAGGAAAGTCCCCAGGGTACCTGGCATAGTTAAGCATCCACCCTACACTGCACCCTCTTGAGACTGCACAACAGAAAGAGTCCAAGTCACACTGTGGAATTTTGGATGTTAGAGAAAGAGAAAAAGAGTTTTCAGAAAAGATAAACCAGTCACACACAAACCATCAGGAATCAGAACACGCTTGTGTCAGTAGCCAGTTTGTCTCAGAAGCCTGAAGAACGCCAAGAAAAAAAAAAACTTTTAATACAGAATTAAACTAAACTATGAATTACTTATGAAGCAAGGATGAACAAACCTTCAGATAACTTAGTACCTGCATACATCTTTTCTGCGAAAGCTACTGTATAGTGTGGTTAGCCAAAATAAAATAGTAACCCATGCTGTAGTCAAGAGGAAGCAGAAGGTAGAAGAGGCAAAATGAAGTCCGTGAGTGATAGTGGATATTTCTAAGATGAAGAGATAATGTGGCTGATCCTTATAATTCAGGGACATTTTTGCATCAATGGGAAAGCTTGGAAGTGAATCCATGATTCAGTCACGGGAAACAAAACCAGGCAAAACAAACCTGTGGGTTATTTACAAATACGTGATAGTAGTTATATCAATGTAAGTTGTTGGTTTTGTTTGTACATAAAAATAAATAAGAACATATTCAGAATGTAAGGAAGAAGGACAGTGAAAAGTAGAACGTGAGAATTAAGCTTTATCAGGACATGAATAGATAAAACCTAATCTGGAAAGAACAATGAAATGGCAGCATATATGTATTTTTCATAAACAGCAGCAAGCAATGATAGAAGAGCTGAACACAGGTGCCCGAGGCAGGAATTTAGATTTGGGAGCAGATCTTTTTAATAAATATCAAAGTGCCATTTGTCAATGAAAATTGTATGTAGGTATTTCACTACCTTTAAAAATGCATTACAAAAGGATATGAACTCCATCTTTGAAGTGAGAAAGGACCAGGCTCTCCAGTATAAACTCTGTGCGCCGTGAGAGGGCACCTGGCATGAAAAGCATCGTGAGCAGACACACGTAAACGTGAGAGGGCAACTTCCCTGCCACTTCTCACGTCCTTGGAACTGGTCCCTGAGCTCCTAGGCTGTGTCGGTCACTAGCTCCAAAGCGCATGGCAGCACTTGTATGATCTCACAGGCCTACATTCTAAACCTGCGGCAAAGGAGTAGACTCAAAACTTCACACATGTGAAGAACTGAGCCATCAAATCAGTTGTTCTGATTATCTAGTCTGCTAAATCTAGGAAGTTACCAGTAGATATGGGGGGAAAAAATCCAGACTTATTATTGAAATGCCCCCTAATATTTCCTCCCACTTTCTCCTTGACATCCAACCCAGCTAAGGTGTTTGTGCTACAGAGCATTGACAGAACTGCCTGGTAAGGAACCAGGATTCTATCCCAGTGGATTCTATGTGCCCTCCTTCGTGACAGGTCTCATCCCAGAAAACCCTGACTGTCCCTGGGGGACCCAGCGCCTCTCCTGACTCAAGGAGAGTGTGAGTGGAGTAGGTCAAGGATGCAAGAAAAGCCAACTATTCCAGGCCCCAACTTTTCAAGCAGCCTGGCACCCCTTTCCTGTATGCCCCCACACAAGTCAGTTTCTGAACAGCCAGTGTGAACCTGGCCCAGCTCAGGTATCTACTAGGTCTGCTGTCACCGAGGGTCCTACTGGTTCTGATCTCAGGGACTCAGAAAACGACTTCCTGAAATGAGCAACGGTCTATGGTCCTCCTTTCCATCGGCGGCTCTAACAGCAAATTAGGTAATTTCCTGAACTCCTTGCTAGGAAGTGTGACTTTTCCATTCCTTTCTAGTTCTCACCAAACACAACATCATCTCACTGCTATAAACAGAACAGAGGGACCACATGACTCCCCAATTACATGCTAGAAGATTGGCATCTGGCTGGTCCAGCGAGGTCAGCTTCCATTCAGAGAGTGACATTCTACTCAATTTGTAAGTTTTAGCAATGGTTGACAACATTCTAGAGAAAGTTATACTTGAAGAAAAACACAAGCTAAGAGCAAAGAAATCTCAAATCTGACTCCCACATGATCTTACTGTAGGGGGAAAAGCGTCACAACAGTCAGAGACAGGCCCTGCCTTTCCAGTGTACAAAGAGAGAGCACAGACAGCCTGGTGCAGGCCGCAGAGACAGCAGGTGCGCGTGGATAGGATCCTACATTGTTTCCTGATCATCACGAACTCAGCTCATCTGAACCCTCAGCTGATACACTAGCCTCATTTCAGAACAACGGCACAGAAGTTTGTCTGTCTTTGGAAATGCAGCATTGGCCCTCCCTTCCTGTTAGGTGGAAATGCCATCCTGTTAAAGACTAGAGTCCAAACAGAATTTCTGTTGTTCCCTAAGTGATTTTACTTCCCTGGTCTCTCTTTCCCCAGCCTGGTTAATTTTGAAGTCCTAATTTTAGTCCATGTTCTACTCAGTATCCCTCCAGCAAATCCTTTCTCGGCTTAAATCCATTACAATCAATTTCTGTTGCTTTTGACCACACGTTCTAATTGGTAAGAATACCCCAACCCCTACCTGGAGCAGAAATTCTATATGCCGTGCCCTTGACTGATGGTCATGTCTAAACATGTTTCCAGATACAGGGAACATGCTACATCCCTGGCCAGCTGTTCCTCTGTCAACTGCAGATATTACAAAGCATTTTCCCTCACGGAGAGTGCCGGTTGTATGTCTCATTTCAACCTCTATCTTCTTCTCTGTTGGCCTTCAGAATAGCCCCCAGGAAACTGGTATTTTCTTAACAGTGTAACTTCGTACATATTTGTGGTTGTCTTGGGCCCCTCCCTTCATTTCTGGATTCCAGAGAGAGCTGGCATCGTTCTGGCCACCACCTTTCTTAGTGCTGACTTCTACAGGGACTTGCTATAGAGCTTAGACTGGCCTTAAACATACTAAGTATCCCAGGCTGACCTTGAACTTAAGATTCTTCTTTGTCAGCTTCCCTAGTACCAGGTTCAGACACATGCACCATGTCTGGCTGATCATCAATGTATATATTGCTTTATTTACATTCATGCATACATACACACAATGAGGTGGTTTCCAATGTATTTGATGCTTTGTAGAAGACAAATGACATTGTATTACTTAGTGTGAAATTTAAGACAAAAAAACTCTCTTTAAACTAATTCTATCACAACAGTTTTAAGTTTTTGATCTAATATAGACACTTATTTATTAGTATTTTCTCAATTATTTGACAATTATTTTGTTGTTGTTATATAATTTATGGCAAAAACATTTCTCTACTTCCAGAGATAGGTTTTTGCTTAAAATACTACAGATAAAGCTTAGGTAAATTTATAAAAAAATACACAATAAATATATGGAAAATACACTGGAATGCCAAAACTGAGTCTGGTGAGCATCACTGACTGACATTAGGGAAAGTGACTTGGGAATGACTTGTTTGGAGAATACAAAGGGCCCATATCTCTAATCTAGACATCATATTTCACTACTAAGCCCTAATGAAGTCACTTTTGTTTTCTTAGCAGTTACTCAGTACCTATAGTTCTCAAGAACTAAATTGTCCATTTATAGTAGTAAACCATTAAAACAGTTTCCAGCACTCAGACTTCAGGCCTCATACCCTCCCTGCCTTAGACTCCATATTTTCATATGCTTCACAATCCTCCCTTGAATCATCCTCAAAATATTTTTTATCAGTTTTATCATTTTGGACCTTGTTGATGTGGAATTCCAAATGAGTAACATACCCAGCTTCTTTCTCAAAAGTCCCCAGCACAAGATCCCGCTGGCTGAAGCTGGGAATGACAGCTTACCTGTGGCATGTTCCCGCAGACCTACATCAAAGGCAAGTTTATCTGTCTGGGATCTTGACGTGGTCAAGCATGTTAGATACTGTGGAATAAGAGCAGATACTGGGAGTCAGACCCTTCTACCAAGTCCCGGTACCACCACTAGTTAGCTTCCTATTAAATGCAGGAAATCAGCGACTATAAAACAGACTCAGGCTTCTTCCTCAATGGAAAGTTAAGTGATGTCATGCTTTTGGAAAATATTTTTGTGTTAAATGTAAAATCTCAAAGACATTCTTATTTGATCATCTAGTAATGTCTAGGACTCTATCCAGAACGAATTGAAATATTCAGTATGCTTTAATTCAAAGGTATTCTGAGAAACTTTTTTCATATTTTTAGCTTAACAGAACATTTAATTCACATCAACCATCGAACACTGTGATCATATTGGCCACTTCCAGAGCTTGGCAGGAGGCTCTTCCACCAGTGGCTCTCATGGCTTTCACTGCAGCATCTTCCTTGACAGACTCGGTTCATTTTCAGCCTAAAGAATTGCCTCTTCTACTCCACAGCCCTGAAGCAAGTTTTCTAATGTCGTAACATCTGGTTCCTCTAAATCCATCAGTTAAAGCTGCGTTTCCTATACTCAGCTCAGGAAGAAGCTTAAAACTCAACTTTGGCCCTTCCTAAGTTCCCCAGAGGCAGGCATACCTGACTTGACCTTTCAACTTGAACTTGAGAATAATACAAATGGAACATCAAAAGCCAGCAGCAGAGAAGAGGCAAGATCAGCTTTGGTTCTTCTGTTTTCTGGAGTACTGTGCCACTAAGAATACTGATAAAGGATGTGCACAGAGCATACAACTTTATTTTTATAAGATGTTGAGCTAAGAAGTCACGTAAAATAGCACATTTGTACAGCTGACATAAACACAAAACTTAAATGTGTAACATATGATTAGAATGAATTATATTGGGATAATAATAAAAATTGTGCTTGGATAAGTAAGGTGGGTGGAGGAAGCTGGGAAATCAGATAATTCCCCATTTAATTTAGTTTAACATGCTTTGAGAACTTCATATATAAGCACTGCCTCTACCTCTCTCCTGCCCCATCCCCTTCTAACTCCTCCCATGTGGTTCCCCAAATTCATGAAATCTTCTATTGTTTTTGTTATACACACACACACACATATGCACATGCAGAGTCCATGTGTCCAGAGCTGATCACTCACTTGAGGTTGCATAGTCTATGTGGGGCATTGTCCCTTGAGCAGAGTGTTTTTCCATCTCTCAGCAGCCATTGGCCTCCTATAGCTCTTCATCTCCTAGGGTAGTGGTTCTCAACCTTCCTAGGGCTGTGACCCTTTGATACAGTTCTTCAAGTTGTGGTGACCCCCCATAACCATAAAATTATTTTTGTTGCTACTTAATAACTATAATTTTGCTACTGTTAGGATCACAATGTAAATACCTGTGTTTTCTAACAGTCTAAGGTGACCCCTTGAAAGGGCCATTTCACCCCTGGTTGAGAGAACCACTGATCTGGGGGATGGGGCTGTGTGGGATTTCCCCTCTCCATGTTGCCTTGTCAATTGTTAGGAGTTTCTTTTAAAAGAATCTCCTGATATTTTAAACCTCTCAAAATAACATTTATCTATTTTTTTGTGGGTTATGACAGCATATATGCAGGTGAAACTTTTAAAATGATCTTTAAAGCAGTTTAATAGGGGAAATAAACGAGGGCTGTTTCCTTGCCTTCTTGCTGATGCACAGTTGTGTAGGCTGGAAGCAGAGCGGGGGGGGGGGGGGGGGGGAAGCACAGGCACACCTCCAGCTCTCTGCAAGCAGGTGGAAAATCGGTGCATTATAAAGGCTTATTTCATAGGCTTTACACCAAAGCTACTTAAAAGAAAGCCAGTGCAGGGTTTATGTTAATTGGGAGTGAGGTTTTATTTTTTTTTTCTTTCTTTTTTTAAAAGAGGAGTAAATTTAGGCATAAATAGTTCAAATCTTTGCATCTTTACCAGGTGCTAGCCTGAGTTTTCTGAGTCATTGGGGGGGGGGGGGATACTGTTTCAAGATTTACTTATTCTATCTGGGCAGAAAAAAAGCATATTTTAGGGTTCTTTGTAAATAAGCAAACAGATTCTAAAAGGTGATCATCTCTCAGTTCCAGAGATTGCCAGGCAAAGGGTCTCCCCATTCAAAACTGCCCCAGTACTCAAATACAGCTGGCCAGCTTTGTGCGGTCTCTTGCCATGAAGTAGCAAATCAGGCAAGGGTTTGGTCTGAAAGGTCAGCTCCCTACCAGTGCTCAGACAAAATATGCTGCAGCAAATCAATTATTTAAGAAGTAGCTGCTGAGCATGCTACAGTTTGGAAGCCCAAACTTTGAGAAGTTCGTGTGGAGAACCTGTGAATGTGTGAGAAGAAACAGCAATCCCCTGTCCCTTCCTCGCGCTGTTAGGATTGCATGCGGCCATGCCAACCTTCCCGGAAGGTCCTGGAGGTCTGAACTCAGGTCCTCCTGTTTGCACAGTTAGTGTATCAGTTTTCTTAGGGTTAGAAAATGAAGAGCTATCTTCCTTACACCGAGAGCATGCACGAATTATATACTTAGGTGCTGAGAGCAAATACTATTGGAGTCAGCTCATATACTAGATCAACCTCACAATATTTGCAATAACTCCTTGCAAAACATCAGAAGTGTATGAATTTTTCAAGTTATGTTTATTAAATTCTGCCTATTTTTTATTCCAAGCTTTTGCTTTCCAAGTTCGGCTGAATTATCGCCACTCTAGCATTTTGGTTTCAAGTCCCTGATTAGTATAGCCCGGGCCAGCTTTCTGTAATTGCCTGGTCCATTATCTTCCTCCTGCCACTCGGTTAGCATAATACCTGGAAGGATTCAAATTCTTCCAGGACTGAAGGCCCTGGACACATTCCATTTCTTTGGCTGTGTACAAGTAGAGAAATTCCACACAAATCCCATTTGGTTTGTTTTATTCAAATACTAAATAAATCAGTTCCTCCACAGTTCATTTGATCAGTTATGCATTCGAGAAATATTTACTGGGTATCTAGTATATCGGTGGACCATACTTGGTGGGGTTAGGCTTTGTGAAGTTTAAAGAAAGGGAATGGCTCTTTTCCTCACTCAATGGGACACAGATTCAGTAAACATAAATCCCTGGGTTATGTGGGAAGTGATAGGAAGGCAACAATGGACTGAATTATTTATATTCTGAACTGCTGTCAGTGTTCATCCTTTCTTCCTCATGAATGGTGAAAGCTGACATCTCCGTGTGCTTACCATTCCACTGAAAGAGTGCCTCAGGAGAATTGCGTGACCGTACAGCAGGGTCCTGTGGCCACCCCCTTGTGCTGCCTGTGGGAATGAGGAAGAAATCTGTCAGCACATACCAGCTGTGGCTTCTTTGGCAGAAAAGCAACACGACGATTTGGGATGCAGATTCCGAGAAAAATAACCATGACAAAACTCCCCAAGAATCCATTCAAGAAGCAAGTGTCCAGCCAATGGGCGAAAGGAGACTTTGTGAGCATAGCCATGCGGCATCCTTGGGAGAGGGCGGAAGGGCCTGTTGCTCTCCTCAGAAACGGCCTCTGCCCAGGATGAGCAGGAACCCAAAGCTGTTCCAGACTGAAGCATGTAAATGAAGTACACTCTGCTTACCTTCCTTTGAGCTTCTCAGAAGCAACCGGGATGAGAGAGACACAAGAGAGAAGTAACTACAGCCTAGTGCAGGAGGGCACCATGGCCTGTGAGCATCCATGTGTACCGCGGATCTTGCAGTCTTTTGTTCCCTTCTGGGCACTGTGCTTTCTACCCATGCAACTCAAACGGTCTTTCTCACACAGATCTCACCAACCAGGGATGGCTCTGAAACCCAGGACTTTAAAATAGAGTAGCTAGTTCTGCAGAAATGGTCCCCTTAGTGGAGAGGCCCATGTGACTGTCCTCTCCGCCTCCCTCTGCACATCCGTTATGACGATTTGATAGTGGTTGCCCAAACAGCAGAGAAGGAGGTCAGAGAAGATAAAATGGCCCAAAGGAAAACCAGCCACTGGTGCCTGATCTTCTATGGGACTCTGATCCATACAATGTTAGGCTGAAATGAACAACATATGCTAGGAAAATCAAGTGTGACATCCCAGCTACAAGTGGGTATAAAGAACAGTCAGCTGAAATTGATAATTAAAATAAAACAAATCCTGTATGATTTTGGTACCAATCCCATACTGTTTTGGTACTAACCTAATTCTCCCAACATCATGCTAATATATCCCTAGGTAACACTTTTTAAACACACACACACACACACACACACACACACACACTTTTAAAAGAAGATACTTCCTGCTTACAGGCTGTGTCTTCCCCAAGGGAGACTACAAAGTCTGAGAGAGCGAACGAGATTTTGTGTGTGGTGTGTGTGTGTGTGTGTGTGTGTGTGTGTGTGTGTGTGTTTACTTGCCCACACTTGTGCTTGAGAAGGCCAGAAGTGGCCATGGGTTGTCTTTCTCATTAGCCTGTTATATATTTTTTGAGACAGGGTTGCTCTTTAAACCTGACCAGTTGCCTGACTAGCCAGAAGGCTCTTGGAACCCTCCTGCCTGGTGCCGAGATTACAGGGACATGCTGCAATGCTTGCATTTCATGTGGGTGTTGGGGATCAGAACTCAGGTTCTCATGCTTATACAGCAAATGCTTTGACCCCTGAGCCATCTTCCCTGGACCACTAGCAACAGGAATTTCAGCATTCTGTGTCTGTGGTCCAAAAGCATCTTTTATGCATCCTATTCTTTTTAGAGTTGCAGACTGGCTGCCCAAGGCGCTGTCTGCAGTTTTATCCTATCCATCCTGTCCCCTCCAGGCATGGCAACGAGCAATGTAGAGGACGAGAAGCAGGAGGTGGGGAGAGAAGCAGAGGTCTGGATAATGAGCTATGAGTGATTTCATTTTGTTTCTGTTTGGAGTAGCAGAATTGCTCTTTCACAGAGATTTTTCCCCCATGTCATTCAACCAGTCTAAAGAGAAAAAAAAAAAAGACAAATGTGGTATATTGAAAAGAGGATAACTAAATATAAATGTGGCTGTGTTCACCCCTCCGATAGAGATATTTAAGTGTTCTCAGATTTTAATACCAAGTAGGATTATACAGCTTTTCACAATATTTCCAAATTTCATGGAACCATTTGCACTAACTTCAGCTGTATTTACAAATGTGTCAACACCTTACATTAAAATTAGATGTACTAAATCACTTTACATCTTGTCTGTCTAAATGGAATAGTCCCATGAGCTTGTATCCTTACAACTTAACTGAGGTTTCCAATGTCTCATGTTGTGTGTGTGTGTGTGTGTGTATATATATATATATATATATATATATATATATATATATGCCTACCATGAATAAGTGACTAAATTAGATGTCCTCCTATCAACTGTGGGTTCAACTCTTTTCTAATTCTTCTGTGTTCCCACCAGCTCTGTAATTACCAGAAGTCAAGAGTTGCTGACTCTGAACAGTATCACAGAGTGACTTGGGTTGTTCTCCTCTGATACTTCTAGGAAACACTGATGGGACCTCATCTCTTTCATTATGATGCCACCAGAGAAAGAAAAGGATTTAAATGCCTAGTGGAATGGAATCTAATTTTCTCTGCAGACCCTTGAAGCCTCACATTCTAGCTTCTCTCTTAATATAAGTAGTAGTTTGTAGATGTCGGAGGATATCAGAATCACCAGGTCCCCACTCCACAGTGGCCTGGGCCTGGCCCAAGGATCTGCATTTCTAGGTCTAGGTGATGCCGATACTGCTAGTCTAAGGCCAAAAGTTTGGGGATTGCCATTAGGGGAATGGATGGCTCTGGTGCTAGGATGGAAGAGGAGCCTTTTATCACCATTGTAATGTTGATTTCTGCTATGGAGCAATGCCTTGTATGCATCAGGGGATTCATAGACCATCACAGTCCATCACCATGGTGACCTTTCAAGTTTGCAATGAATTTCACATTTAATATGGGAAGAATTTGGTGCCTAAAGAGGGTGCCTTGCTGTATGTGTCACAGTTGATACGATAGTACCATATACACTTGGGTTAACAACAGATCTTCATCTCATTTTCCTAATGTGTGTACAGTGATTGCACATGCCACCAATGGGAAGAGATACAGAGACATCTTTCATGGGACTCATATAGCTAGGATCTAATTAGCTCCAATCCTATGGCAGGCACATAACACAGAATGGCACACAGGGAGCATCTCACTTGATATTAACTAGTGATGCAATGATAATCACCCCCATTTTACAGCCACATGAACTGACACTTAGATTAAATTACTTGCTCAAAGTCATACGGGTCCCAAGTGCAGAGTGGGAACATCACAAAGGGTATTTAACCATGCACCACAGTACTGCCTTTTCTGTAGTATGGCAGGGGAGATGAAACTTGGACAAAATAAAACCTTGTTACATGAAGAAACAGCATACATATTAAAGAAGTGAAGCACAAAATTTTAAGTAGATCATGAGGGTAAGAATCTGTGCTAAGGAATGGCTCTATTGAAAAGGTAGACCAAACACAGACTGCTGACATATAGATGGTCAGAGGGAGACACCAACATGGGTGGACTGTGTCCTGGAAGTAGGAATTGTAAGTCACACTTGACTTCTCACAGCCATCCAGTAGTTAGTGCCCACGGACAGGGACAGGTGGATACATTGGGGTGCAGACAGACTAGTCAGGCTATGCAGGCCAAGACTCATCGCTCACTGTCCCACAGGCAACAAGACATGGGAGTGTCTTATGACAGGATGGTGTCGCAGCCAAAACTGTTCCTTAGGAAGGGAAGTCAGTGGTAGAGGAACAGAGGAGCCAAGCCCTGAGGGGCAGAAGGGGTGGTTCTCTCATTTGGTTTCTTCTACATGGTTGACAGGGAGTGAGCAAACCAAACTTTGGGGTGGTGTCTTTCTTTATTCCTTTCTCTCGTTCAAATCTAAAACAACTGTTGGTATCACCTCTAAAACATTCTCCAAGCAACCACTTAGCCGCCCAGTGCTCCTAGTCCCTGTGACTGCTTTGTGTCTTATCTGGCCTATGGTCATGACCTCCAAAATGTGCCTGTAAAGTAAGCCATGGGCTAATGTGGCAGCCAGAGCCACTCTTTCCAAACATGTAAGCCAAGTCTTTGCTTTCCAGTGGCTTGCTATCCAGTTAGAGGCAAATGCTCTCATTGCTCATTTGAATTCTCTGCATCAGGATTGGAAGTTTTTCTCTGAGAGCCCACACGGCGAAGTATGTTAGGCTCTGTGATCTTACAGTTATCGAATCCTACCTCACATAGTTTTTAAAGGAATATGTTCAAAATTTAGACAACAATTTTACCTTAGCACACTGCAAGTAAAAATGACAGGCTGGATTTTGCCTGCTGCTGCAAGTTGTCAAACCTTACCGCATTTACCCGAGTTGGCTCCCTTACACCCCTCTGACATCAGCTACCAGGACCACATTCCCCTTTACTTCGGCTCTGGCCTCACTGACTGCTCTTCACTTTTCAGATAACCTTGTTCCTACCCCAGGGCTTTTGCACATGCATTCTTCTCTCCCCAGAATATACTTCAAATGTCCTCACAATCAACTTACACATTAGATTAATTTCTCCTCCCAAAATATTCCATTAGAAAAGTTTCCTATTATCATTCTTTAACAGAAGATCTGTCTAATGTGACCCACCACGCCTCAAAAGCCATGGTTCCAGAAGACTCTACAGCGTGTGGCTCTTTCTGGGTGTGCCTGCTTTGATTTTCTCTTCTTTGCTGATCCCACATCTCACTTCTGTTCTACTCAGGCTATAAAAGAAAGAAAACGTCTCTCTAGAAGATTGCAGGACACAGTATAGACTTTTGCACAGGACGGGAGGTATGAATTTCCCTAGATACAAGACAGCTAAATTACCATGGTGCCATTGATGCATAGGACAGTGAGAGTGAATGAGCTCAACATTCCAAGTGAAGCAGCAGGAACCAGAGAAAGTGGGTAACCTCGGAGAGTTAGCTAGTTCAGTTACTTCACCATGAAAGACTCAATTCAGGACTGTTATAAATTGTTGAGATTTTTATAGCCTACTTAGGTGAGTAGAACCTTTGGGGAGAAACAAGAGAAATGATTGGATAAAATTTCAGATTTGATGAAATGAAAAGGTATACTTTGGTACACCTAATGGGAAAAGGAAAATTTGTTAATTGCTTATTCCCCTAAATTTCACGTGTAGATTCTGTGTGATTTTGATTAAGACTAAGAAGGTAGTTTGGAATTTGACAAAATTGTCAGTGAAATTAATGCTGAAATATGAACAATGAGAAATTTTGATTCTGAAAGGAAACTTTTAAAAAATGCTTTTAAGCAAAATAGTCTAATTCAGTCTGCAGCAGATTCACAAAAAAAAAAAAAAAAAAACCATAAGGAGATTGCAGACAGTAGGTAAAAATCTGATGCGGTGAACCACAGTCTATAAGGAGACAGTTCTTGTACAGGAGAGAGGCAGGATTAAGTCATATTTCTCGTATGTGACTAGGAAGTCAGAGAGATGGTCATCATCGGCCAATGAGAGGATAAGAACATGAGACATGGGGAGTAGGAGAGTTAAATATTCCACTTTAAAATTAAATTACAGAACAGCTAGCGTGCAACACAGTAGTCTCCATCCTTTGCTGATGCTCTGACGTGGCATGAGCATTCGAAGGAAACCAAAGGCAGATATGACTGTACCCAAGCCAATGAGCACCAGAAATCTGGAAACTGAGAAACTTAAAAGACCACACAAAGACCTTGGATCACAGTGGCAAAGCGTTCATGACTCATTGAGATGTGGCAGAAAACCGGGCCTCAACTAAAGAACTAGGCAAAAGTTATAAATAAATGATAGCTATCAGAACAAAATGAAAATATATGGAAACATTTTTATTTCTTTTAGCAATGAAAGAAATTAAAATTATGTGGATCTTGGCTATATCACTTTATAGCTACAAAATGTGCAAAGATGGAAGGTAAAATGCTGTGCAAAGTGTGGCTTAGCTGATGTGAGCCTGTGTAAGGCGGTGCCCAGTACAGCAAGGCAGTATATAAAAAGGGCCATAAGGAAGTCCATAACCTCTGCTATCATAATTTTACTTCTGGGAATAATTCAAAAGGAGCAAGAACATATGCACATAGCTGTGGCAAGGACCTTATAATGGTCACAACAAAATGGAAGGAAACCTGGCAAGAATCTAAGTATGCAACAGAAGTCTTATCTGTTAAACCATAGGGATTATTTAGGATGCTCTAGTCTGCAACCATTAAAGGCTGACATCATGAGGGTAGGTAGAAAGAGAAAATGTTTATGGTGCACCGTGACAAAATGCAGAATGCAAAGCACCGAACCACTGCTTGTATATACACAGAAATGACGAGAAAATCCTAGGACACTGAAGATGGCTCAGCCAGCCAAATTCTTGCCTTCAAAACACAAGGAACTGAGATTGATCTCCAAACCGCACATAGAACATGCTGGGTGTGATACTCAATGCTTGTAATCTCAGTGCTGAGAGCCTGAGGCAGGCCGAGTTCTGAGTTTTGCTAGACAGCCAGCATAACCTGTCTGGCGCCCTTTTGGTACAATAAGAGAGCCCTTGTCAGTAAATAAATAAGGCAATTAATTAATTAATTAATTAATGTTGGATAGCATCTGAGGAATAAGACCAAGACTTTCTTCTGGTCTCCAAATGCATGTGTGTGTTTACATGTGCACCTGCACATACATGTACGCATTTCCTCATGAACTGGCACCCACATGTGCACACATACATGTACACCTGCAGATATGCATAGTCACTCACACATGAACATGAACACACATATACATGTTTGCCTGTGCACACAGGTACTAACCCACACATGAACATTTACACGTGTACACACACACATGCACGTGCATTCCCCCACATAAACAAAACAATGAAATAACAACTTGCATGGTTGCAGAACGATTGTACTTTACGCTGCATCTAAATTTTTCTGTAACACTCTTACCACCATCGTTGTCTCAATAAGTTGCATACATGTGTGTATGGGGGAGAACATGCTGCATGCTTTTAAAGAGATGGATTTCCATGAATATACTTTGTCTGTTCATTAAACTTTTAGTTACTCAAGGGTGCTGTCTATTTACCAGGATCCTCAACAAATGACTCAGCCTATATGAAAGGCAACTGAGATCCACCACTTCTCTGCTTGCTTTTAGATACTGGCTCTCAAGTGCTATTCTCCAAACTGGTGTTACAAGAAACCCTCAGAGGAAGTCTCTATTTAAGATACCTGAGCTCTTATTTCATCATTTCCTGAGTTTTACTCCAGATTCTATTCGAAAAGTGTCCAGTCATGAGGTGTCCATACCATGCGTGGGTCCCTAGCCCATCAGCGCCTCTGAATCTGTAGGTTCATCTCATTGGATTTCACTCTTGTTTCTAGGGACTTGGTTCTACACAATTCTGTGCTTTTCAAGGCTGCCTTGTCCAGTTAGCAGAGTCCAGATCTGTCTTTCCCTAAAGCTGCAGGCTTGAGGACCACCATGTTGGCCCAAATTGACAAGACTTAGCCCATTGAGCTTCTCTTCTGTGAGGGATAAACAAATAGGGATGCGCAATGCCTCTTCAGCTCTGAGGATTTCAGAGGAACCAATAAGATTTTTCAGGTAGCTCTTAAACTGTGAATGCCTTCCAATAGGGACAACTTTTCCTTTTTAGTTACAGTGGAAGAAAGACTTTGCTAAAACACACTGGAATTCAAACAGCACATTTCCGGGACAGGAGGGCCATGGCTGCAGGTTAACATGGCCCATGATTAGGAGCCAGATACAGCAAATGAGACAATAGGAAGTCTACAGGTATCATAATTCCATCTTAAATCCGTGTGGACTCCAGGGATACAAATATAAGGTTCTTAACTTTTTTCTCCTCCACTGTTTTGGGTCAGATCTACTGCTCAGCTCTGTAACTGCCAAAGCCTGTATTTCCTGGGCTGGAGAAAGATGCTCTTTCCCTTCTACAGCTCTCTACTGTGGGGAATCGAAACGTGACAGGAGAATAAGGCATCCACTTGTAATTAGACACTGAGATTTTCTACTCATTACAGTTGACTATGAGTCTAGAACCAGCAGTCTGCACTGCCTGAGATGCTGGCTGCTGACGCAATAGGATGAAATCCCAAACGGTCCCTCCCTAAGGAGACCTTCACATGCATGTGTGGCAGCTCAGCCTGAGCAGTGCTCCCCCTTTACACAAATCTAATGGAGAGAAGGCCTTCACATTCTGGGCATCCTCCAGAGGCTCTCGGGCTGTCGATAAAAAAACAAATCATGAAGCAGAATTTGAATGAAGTTCTGAAAAGAGGAAGAAGATATAGCATCCAGCAGCCCTAGTTTTCTGAATCCAGTATTTATGGCACTCTCATTTGAAGTTCGCTGATGTTGAAGGACTCCTCAGCATACCCTTCGCCTTGAGTTTAACGGAATGTTGCACATGGTGGCAGAAGGTCTATGGTGATCACTACTCCATCAGCTTCTAAGCTGTTGTCCTGAGGGCAGCAGGGCAATAGTGATCCCAGGGCACCTTACTTCCCACATCCCAAGGCTGTCCTCTCACTGTCTCTGCATACCACAGCACAGAAGATGCCCTGCAGATAGCTCAGAGAGGCTGCTCTCTTATGACCTCCTTTATTTTTTAAATACATGCATATTACTACTAAACAAATTTAACAATATCCCTTGACTCATGCCTGCCACTATATGCCACATTCACTATTCTCCTGCTTTATGAGTTATTGGATCCATCCAGCCATTCCTTTTAGTGGTCCCTAGGATGACTTCTCCTGGGTGAAAAGGTGGTCAAAGAATTTAGTTCATGTCATTCATTTTATAATCTGATGAAAGTATTCTAGGACAATAGAGTCTAATTTAAGAAATTGAGAATTTTGGGTCTTTATGGTCATGAAATATGGTTGGGAAAGAAGTCAGGGGAAATGATTCTAATAAGAAAGTAGCTGGCTCATTTCTTTCCTAAGTATTCTTGTCATTGGGTGCGGAAACACACACAGCGTACTGTAGGCTCTTCTAGGATGCCTACCTGGTATCTACTGCACTTGAGTGTGGTCCATTGGGTAAGGATAAATTGACTTGGGTCATTTAGAGATGGAAGTACTACTGCTGTGGAGACAAACTTGGCTCTTCTCTGAAACAAGATGCTCCTCCTCAGGAGGAAGAGCCCTTGGATGCTGTACTCTTAAAACCCAATGGCGTGGCTAAACACCCAAGGACTCTTCTTCCCTCCAAATCTTCAAAAGCAAAATCTAGGCTGGTGAAAGCATGGTGACCAAGCTTTACAATTAGAGCAGATGAAGCCTTGGGTTCAACTCCCAAAGCTGACAAAAGTTGTTGACTTCTAAGCATTGCTGCAGTTGGTGTAACCATTTCTGTACTCTCTGTCGTGAGCTACTGTGGCTGGTGACAGGACACTGTGGTCCCTGCTAGGCCTGAGCTGTGGCAAGCACCTGAAGTGGGAGGGTGTGTATCTTCCACCAAGCGTGAGTGGGTGGCTGCTTCGGGGTGGCTTTTCTGAGCTGATTCCATTCTTTGAGCATCTCTGCCATGGGGAGAGTGGGCTGCCAGGGTGGCAGCTGTAATGTGCAGCCTTGAGAAGTCAAGGCACCTTTAAAAGAACAAACTGACAGGCTATTTGTCAAGGCATTAGTGACATTTAGACCGATGACAAGTATACTTTGGAAAGAAATGAGCCAAGTACTTTTTTATTAGAATTAATTTTCCCCCTTTCTTCCACATCAAACAGATTTTGTAGAACCAGTCAGTGCCAAGTTCATTCTTCACAGAAAAGGACTCGTCAGCCAGATTTTTCCCCCAGTCACTACCCTGGTTGTTATTTGAATTCCCTATACTAAATTTCTGGTGAAATAGCAGACCAATGCCATACAGGGTCAGGATGAGGAACTTCGTCCAAACAATTTCTTTGTTTTTACCAAGTTTAATGTATAATCAATATTTCCTACCAAGAACTTAATATGGTTGGAGTACTAAGAACTGAAAACTTTAACATTATCTCTTTCATTTTCTCTACTAAAATATTAGTTTATCCCAGACACTGGCAGATTTAAAAATAGGATAAAGCACCTACTACTTGCACACAGTAACTCTCAGTGGGTGTAAGCACTATTACTTTTATGTATTCAAAAGCACCTCAAACTGTTTGCTGTTTGATTCTGTCCATTTTCTCCCCTGAAGTTCTTAAAGTTACCATTTACTTTTTCTCTTCTAAGCGTCCTATATTAAACCACTGCCCTCATTTATTTTATCATGCTTCTGTCCTCACTGTACTGACCCCACTATGATCCGGCTGTATAAAGATGAATTCATGCTGTTTTCTCTACAGCCATGGAATGTGCCTAAAGCCAACTTTATATACCTAAGGAAAACAGCTTGAGTTCTCCGAGCAGCACAGGAAGTGACATTAGGTGGAGAAACTCGTTCTCTGGGCTCTGTATGCATGGGGACTGCAGATGAAAGATTGGCTGATCCTGATACTTAGCTTCTGCATCAGGACCAGATGCTGTTCTGAGGGCACCACTTTTCTGAACCCTGTGTCGGTTCATTATTGAGGTGTAGGCCTAGATCCCAACTATAGACCAAAAAAAAAAAAGAACTTTGCATGAAACAAAACAAAAAAAGAAACCCACAACACAAAAAGTGGGCCACTTTCTTGAGATTTGAGATTTTGATTTTTCTTGTCTGTATTGGGCCATAGGATGTTATCTCAGGATAATTCTTTTTTTAAAAATTGATTTTATTGAGCTGCTCCCTTCCCTTCTTCTCCCCTCCCCTTCAATCCTCTCCCATAGTCCTCATGCTCCCAATTTACTCAGGAGATCTTGTCATTTTCTAATTCCCATGTAGATTTGATCCATGTTTGTCTCTTTTAGGGTCCTCATTATTGTCTAGGTTCTCCAGGATTGTGATTTGTAGGCTGGTTTTCTTTATGTCTAAAATTCACTTATGAGTGAGTACATATGATATTTGTCTTTCTGGGTTTGGGTACTTCACTCAATGTGATGTTTTCTAGATCCATCCATACTCCTCTCTCACCAATGGACAGGTCAATCAAACAGAAACCTAACAGAGAAATTAGAGAATTAATGGAGATAATGAATCAATTGAACTTAACAGACATCTATAGAATATTCCACCCAAATAGGAAAGAATATATCTTCTTCTCTGCAGCTCATGGAACCTTCTCGAAAATTGACCACATACTCGGTAACAAAGCAAACTTCCACAGTTACAAAAAAATATTAGTAACCACCTGTGTCTTATCAGATCACCATGGATTAAAGTTAGAATTCAACAACAATGCTACCCCCAGAAAGCCTACAAACTCATGGAAACTGAACAGTCAACTGCTGAACCATACCTGGATTAAGGAAGAAATAAAAAAAAAGAAATTAAAGTCTTCCTTGAATTCAATGAAAATAAAGAAACAACCTACTCAAACTTATGGGACACTATGAAAGCAGTCCTGAGAGGAAAGTTCATAGCACTAAGTGCCCACTTAAAGAAAACAGAGAAAGCACACATTGGAGACTTAACAGCCCACCTGAAAGCTATAGAAAAAAAAGAAGCAGACTCACCTAGGAGGAGTAGAAGACTGGAAATAATCAAACTGAGGGCTGAAATCAACAAAATAGAAACACAGAAAACAATCCAAAGAATCAATGAAACAAAAAGCTGGTTCCTGGAGAAAATCAACAAGATTGATAAACCCCTATCCAAACTAATCAAAAGGCAGAGAGAGAATATGCAAATTAATAAGATCAGAAATGAAAAGGGGGACATAACCACAGACACAGAGGAAATTCAGAGAATCATTAGATCTTACTACAAAAGCCTGTATGCCACAAAACTGGAAAATGTAAAAGAAATGGACACTTTTTTAGATAAATACCATATACCAAAGTTAAACCAGGACCAGGTGGACAATCTAAATAGACCTGTTAGTTGCAAAGAATTAGAAGCTGTTATAAAAAACCTCCCTACCAAAAAGAGCCCAGGACCAGATGGTTTCGATGCGGAATTCTACCAGAACTTCCAGGAAGACCTAATACCTATACTCCTTAAGGTATTTCACAATATAGAAACAGAAAAGTCATTGCCAAATTCCTTTTATGAAACTACAGTTACTCTGATACCAAAACCACACAAAGACTCTACCAGGAAAGAGAATTACAGGCCAATCTCATTCATGAACATTGACGCAAAAATCCTCAACAAAATACTGGCAAACCAAATCCAAGAACACATTAGAAAAATTATCCATTATGATCAAGTAGGCTTCATCCCAGAGATGCAGGGCTGGTTCTAGATCCATCCATTTGCTTGCAAATTTTAAGATGTCATTATTTTTTTTTCTGCTGTGTAGTACTCCATTGTATAAATGTACCATATTTTCCTTACTTATTCTTCAGTTGAGGGGCATTTAGGTTCTTCCCAACTTTTGGCTACGAAAGACAATGCTGATATGAACTTAGTTGAATACATGTTGTTGTGGTTCAATTGATCATCCTTTGGGTATATACCCAAAAGTGGTATTGCTAGGTCTTAAGGAAAGTTGTTTTCTGATTTCCTGAGAAATCGCCATACTGATATCCAAAGAGGCTATACCAGTTTTCAATCCCACCAGCAAAGCAAAAGTGTTCCCTTTACCCTACATTCTCTCCAGTGTAAGTTGTCATCAGTGTTTTTGATCTTGGCCATTCTTACAGGTATAAGATGGTATCTCAGAGTTGTTTTGATTTGCATTTCTCTGATGACTAAGGATGTTGAGGAGCATTTCCTTAAAGTGTCTTTCAGCCATTTTAGATTCCTCTGTTGAGAGTTCTCTGTTTAGGTCTGTACTCCATTTTTTAATGGATTATTTGTTCTTTTATTACCCATTTCTTGAGTGAGTTCTTTGTATATTTTGGAGATCAGACCTCTGTCTGATGTGGGGTTGGTGAAGATCTTTTCCCATTCTGTATGCTGCCATTTTGTCTTGCTGACTATGTCCTTTGCTTTACAGAACTTTTCAGTTTTAGGAGATTCCATTTCTTAATTGTGTCTCTCAGTGTTTGTGCTACTGGGATTATATTTAGGAAGTGGTCTCCTGTGCCAATGCGTTCATGTGTACCTCCTAATTTCTCTTCTGTGAGGTTCAACGTGGTTGGCTTTATGTTGAGGTCTTTGATCAATGTGGACTTGAGTTTTGTGCATGGTGATAGATACGGATCGATTTTCATTTTTCTACATATTGATATCCAGTTATGGCAGCACCATTTGTTAAATATGCTTTCTTTTTTTCCATTTTATATTTTTTGCTTCTTTGTCAAAAATCAGGTGTTCAGAGGTGTGTGGATTAATATCTGGGTCTTTGATTTGGTTCCATTGGTCCTACTGTCTGTTTTTATGCCAATACCAGGCTGTTTTCAGCACTGTAGCTCTGTAGTAGAGTTTGAAGTCAGGGATTGTGATGCCTCCAGAAGTTCCTTTATTGTATGGAATTGTTTTGGCTATCTTGGGTTTTTTGTTTTTCCATATGATGTTAAGTACCATTCTTTTGAGGTCTGTGAAGAATTTTTCTGGGATTCTGATGGGCACTGCATTGAATCTATATATTGCTTTTGGTAAGATTGCCATTTTTACTCTACCTACCCAAGATCATGGGAGATTTTTCCATTTTCTGGTGTCTTCTTCAATTTGTTTCTTCAATAATTTAAAGTTCTTGTCATATATGTCTTCCACTTGCGTGGCTAGAGTTACTGTGAGATATTTCATGCTATTTGTGGCTATTATGAAGGGTGATGTCTGATTTTCTTCTCATCCCATTTATCATCTGTGTACAGAAGGGCTACTGATTTTTTTGAGTTAATCTTGTGTCCTGTTGCATTACTGAAAGTGTTTATGAGTTGTAGAAGTTCTTTGGTAGATTTTTTTGGGGTCGCTTATGTAAACTATCATGTCATCAGCAAATAGTGAGAGTTTGGGCTCTTCTTTTTGATTTGTATCCACTTGATTTCCTTTTGTTGTCTTATTTTTACTGGGAGCTATATGGATACTAAGGTTTGAATACAGACTTATGTATTCCAGGCAAATGTTTTATACCAATCTGCATCCCTAGAGTGGTTCTCAGGGTAACTGGAACACAGTCATGCTCAAGATCCACACTTCTGGAACTTCCTCAATCATTCGAGACTCTGCATCCATGGCATTAGTATGACACTTGGCAATTGGTAAGTACACTACTCTCAGAAGCAACCTCTTGGACCCATGATTGTTTCCTAAAATTTCTCTAAAACTTCATCGATGCAATAAACAAATATCATTGCCTCCTCATGACATTGATAATTTTAGAACTGTTATTATCACCTCTCTGCCACTGTTTTACCTCTATTGCCATACATGTGACACAGAGAACGATCATAGCTCTACTACCCAATCTGTATGAGGTGATGGCTCAAAACAACCCAGTCTTGATAGAGGAAGAGGTGCAACCCTCCCTTAGTTACCCATGATCCACACACCCTCTCAGCATCAGCAGCCATCTGGATACTTCTCTCATTTCCTCCTATACAATCTAGCCATGTGTCTTACCTCTGTACACCTCAGTACCTACATGGAGATGGAGATAAAGTTAGGGAAAGAGTCAACTAGGAGACAGGGACCGACATCGTTTCTTCTTTGCCACACACATCTCTCAATAGTGGAATCAGTCACCTCTGACCTTATGCTGTCACTCCGGCTTCTGCGTCTCGCAGGTCCCCAGGCCTTCAAGGTATGTCTCACTCAGAATTATGCATGCTTATCTACACGACTCGACTTTTGTCCGAGTCTGCAGAATTGGTATCTCTCAGAGTTGTAAATAATTTAATACTAAGGCAGTCAGTCCTGTTACTGGCTGCTGTCAAAATCCCATTTTCCAGAGGCCTAGTCTAGGTTTACGTGTTATTCTTACCACCTAGCCCTTCTGACAGAGAGGGAAAAAAAAAACCCTCATTTTAAAAACATTTCTCCTCTGCATTTGTGAATGGACGCAGGGCCCCGAATAGAGCACACACCATCTGATCTATTTTCTCCCCATTGTGTAGAAAGGGAATTTATCATACTGACATGGGGAGGATAACATCCCGGGCTGAGAGCAAAACCAACTCCCCCAGCCACAAGGCCTCATAGCAAGCACTGTGATAAGACAAGACAGATTTTAAGTGGAGTTCTCACAAAGTTCCTGGAGAGAGGGAGGGCAGTGGGACGACCACCTCAAAAATGCCTTTGCTCACAACTTAGGGAGAAAATCATTAAGAATTTAAAAGTTCTGTAAGGTTAATGAAACTAAAACTCAGTTGTATTTGTTTACCTTTTGTGTGTGCGTGTGTGTGCTTTGTCTTTTTTGTTTGTCTTTTTCAATGGATAGGGAAAACCAAGTCAGTTGTGTTTCTCAGTGGGCCTCGTGGTTACTGATAATGCGATGTGATAGAACTTGATACCTAGAAGAGCACCGCATCATCACTTCTTCCACTGGGAGGGGCCGCTGCTGATCAGGGTCTCCAGACACTCAAAGATCAATCACATGGAGTCTGAAAGCAGCTGTGAGCAGGCAGCCCTCAGGGAGAAGCAGAACTAGAGAGAAAAGTGGACAGACTGGGATGAAGCAGGCTACTCCTATTTCTTGTAATAATATCCCGCCTATTTACCAATCTACACCATGAGCTGTGTATGCAGCTTGAAGAGTCAGGAAACGAAGTCCTCCTTGACACCCTAGAAGGCCTTGCCAGGATACAGAAGATGGAAAGGACCACAGAAGCGATCTTTACTACGTGAGTGGAGGGTCCCAACATAGTGTAGCACATCTATGGACCACAGGACGTCAGCTATTTCAAAAAGAACAAAATGTCTTATGAAGTTTTCATATTTAACAAGGGATAGGGGGAACGGAGCATAGACAAATACTTTATTCGCAACTGTGAATGATGAATCCACGTTCTTGACACAAATAAAGTCTTATACTGTCACTAAGAAGATTTAGGTAGCCTTTCTTATTAGACCAAATCCTCTCGGTTTGGCTTGAGACTGGAGGTGACGTGAGCGAGGGCGCAGAGATAGTTAAGCACCATAATTTCATCCTAAAATCTCTCGCAGTGAAGCAAACTGTGCAGCATTAAGATTTGCTCAGTTTTCTGTCCTGTGGAAGTGGTCATCCTAAAAACACGTGCTTACTTGGATCAAGCAGGGAGCATCTGGGAATCTAAGAGAAAAGGATGCCTGTACTTTGGAGTATATCTTAAGAGATATAGGAATGTAAGATGATTCTGACCTAAGAGGATGGCATATTGTGAGAAATGGTTATTGTGGTGAACATTTGAGTTTCAAAGCAAAATCTTGTAGCAGTTGCTAACCCCAAGATGAAGTTATTTTTTAATCAGGAGATTATCAAATGAGGATGTAATTAGAAAGGATACTTAGGATGGGAGAGAACACTGGGTAGTGGGATCTGGTCTTGACTCTGATTTTGTAAACATGGTGACCTGGCTTGTCTCTTCTTGGTGGATACTGGTTCCTGTTAAGACAGTCCTTGGCACTGCAGGAACTCCGGCTGATACAGAATGCTGTGAAAGGTCTCAGGGGCTACAAACGAAATGGTCTGAAGCCAGCTGGACCTTGCTCCAGGAGATACAGAAACACTAGGAATATCATAGAAACTGACTCAGTAGCTTCCCGCTTGGGAACCCCTGGGGTGTGGAAGAAAATAAAACTCTTGGTTTAGCCTGAAGCTCCTCTTCCTGGATCAAGTTTATGCATATAAAGCTGCTCTTACAGACACTGATGCCTTTTGCTCTGCAGAGATGCGTATACGTATGTATGTCAAAAATACCATCACCTGGGGTGGATGTACCTCAATCTTACACCAGAATATGAGGAAAAATTGAAGTTGGCATTATTGAACAGAGCATGGGAGATGTAAAATATGGAAATCTTTTGATTATTTTGACACATTTCTGAAGATACAGTAATCAAAATGTCACTCTTCAGAAGGAGGGACTAAAGGAACTGACTTTTAAAGTAAACATAGATTATGAAAACTAAACATAAAACAGGCTGTTTTTCTTATGCTAGAATTATGTTTTGATAGTAAGGCCCAATAAATAAAATAAAAAGAAAGAGATAAACACATTCCTTTTACACAGGGAGATAAGTTCAGCAATGCCATCTTTCTGCATGTTGAGTGATATCTTTTATGCACTAAAACTATCTACATTGGTGAAAAGCATTAAGATCAAGTTAATATATTTAAAGAAAAGTATGTAGTTATGGACTGACAAAAGGGACTGGCAGAATCGTGCATTATCTGAAATTCCTGCAAGTAAAATAGTAGAAGAAGCGAGAAACCAGTTAGAGTTGGCCCTGATAGGATCAAGGATTTAGCTGTATGAACTGGCTATTCTCCAGTGCTCTTAGAGCAGCAAAATCTAATAAAATATAATAAAAATTACAGATAAAATCAATACAGTTAGAGGTGAAGTCAGCATAGTCTAAGTAGCTTCACATGAGGAGAGATTCAAGCATCCAGATAGGATTTGTGTTAGAGAAAAAGATTAGGGTTATGAAAGAGGGTAGGGGTTCCATTTGATACCATAGTAAGTTCAATTGACACTATCTTCTGGAATAAGCCTGGGAATATACAGAGTTACTCTTTCTTCCACTGATGTAGACTGAAAACAGTAAATCAAGTATTGTTCCTTTGTTTCCACATATATGATACCTGTCCAAACAGAAGTCTAGAAAGAATAATGGATTGAGAAATAGCAGTTGTTCATCCACTCGACAACCAGGGGGTCAAATGTCTTGATTCACAGAGCTACCACTTCTGGTGTCTCCACAGCTCTGAGGCTTCCAGAATCACCCCTGAGCTTTGCCCATCATGATAAGATGCTGGATATAAACATGGAGCCAAGACTAACCACACAATCGACACAGGCAGAGCAAAAGATTTTGGAAAGCTGTCCTGTTCATTATCCTTCCGCTATCCCTTAGTGTGAGGAAGCCATAGTTCATGATGATACAGAAGCTATTGCACCCACTTCTAGGCTGAAAGAGTATGCATTTGAGGTACCGGGTCGTTAATTTTGAAATGCAGGTAACTTCTAAACTTGGATCAGCATTTGGAGATAGTCTTTACTAAGCTGGCATGGAAAAATCCCCACGGGGAAGATAAAATGTAAAGTTGCCAGGGTAGCAAAGAGTGGAGACACAGTTGCCCAGGAGGCTGGGACGCGGTGTCTCTCTTTGCTCTGCAGCTGCACTGTGAACTGCAGAGCAGAGAGAAACATTTCATTTTAGAAAGGCAACACCATAGCCTCGTCTGCACGACTGACCCAGTGCAGCTGAGTTATTTGTACCCATAAAAAAAATAAAGTCTGGAAATTTCTGTACTTAAGAAACAGCCCTGAAAATTTCTAAAAACAAGTCATAATTTTAAGAAAATGATCGAGATAAATACACAGAAAAGCAGTATGTTCTGCTCAATTTCCTCATGGGAAAGAAATGAAAACAGTGGTATTTAAGAACAGTCCCATCACGAATCCTGCCCCTCCCACACGCAGAGAGCAGGGCTCAGGCAAGTCAGCAAGGGCAGATTCTTCTAACGTAAACTTCCGAGGTCCAGTCTTAATTATGTCCTTTGGCGCAAAGCTTCAGTCTGTCTTGACACCCCCTGTTTGCCCCTGCATCCTCAGTCAAAGCCTGAACGGAAGAGAAGCTAAAGAAACTGTCAGCGTTCGTCTTCACAGACAGTTCTGCTAGCCTCTGCAGAACAGGGGACATTTTTCACTCCCTGGGTCTTCCGGAACTTCTAGTCTTTATTTCTGCTTTCTTCCCACTATTTTACTGCATCGCCTCATACCCAGCCAGACAGTGGGAGCCGGGGGGTGGGACACTTGCCACAGGTTCCTACTCAAATGAAGATTATAATGCCCCACTGGGATCAGGAACTCTCTGGCTTTAGGCTAATTTTTATGTACTCATATATCCAAATTGGTGTTTTTACTAATATTTTGCAAAACAGAAGCAAGCTATTTTCTCCAGTTCAACCAATTCTCTCTGCAAATATATAATTTAAACTCTGGTAGCTATTAAAAAATGAAATACATGATCAAAGAAATCATCAAATAAATAAATGGAAGGGTTTCTATTCTCTTCAATTCCAAATGTGCTTTACTGGTAAAAGAAAGCATTGGAAAATGTTGCCCTTAAATCCACATATCTAACAACTTACAGTTGTGATTCCTCCGGATGCAGAATCCGGCTGCTACCACTATCTTAGCGGCCACTTCTCCATACTGTTTATTTATCTTCAATTCTGCAAAATCTCTCATGAAAACATATCAGTGTACTAGAAGAAGCTCAGATACCCAAACTCTTTTTATCTTCTACTAAAGTTTGATAAATATGTTTCAATTTTTTTTGCCATGAAAAATTTAAAAGGCAGAACAAAAATGCCCCTGCTAACCGAAAGTCATGCTTTCTAAGACGGCTACAGTCACCGGACACAGCTATCCTACCAGAGTTTCAGTGTCCACAGCCAGAATGGCAAGAACCCCAGGGTTTGTATGACAGTCAACCAAGCTAATGTTATCATGGCTACAAGACAGCATCAGGACCACATTGGCATACTGGTCTCATGTGCGGTTTTCACTTCAGCAGAGGATGGAATCATCACAGAACAAGCAATGGCACTAAAGCTGCAGCAAGAAGTATGAAGTGGAGGATCTGAGAGGATCTGGGGCTTTAAAAACTCTGCGCACCTTTTCACTTGGAAATGTTTCTACCGGAATGTGAAGAAATGCAAAAAGCTAGTTAACCTTAATGGTTCTTCTTAACTGTTGGCGTTAACATTTAATTGTTCTATTGGGTCACTTGGGGAGATATCACACAAGAAACAGAAGAATACCAAACTAGCTTTTTTCATTTTTATTATGAATTCCAGCCTTATGGATGAGCAGAGCTGGAGTTGCATAATAGCACCAGAACTCAGAAGCACCCGGAAGCTTGAATGAAGGCAAGGCTGCACACTTGTGCCGTCTCATCAAGCTGAAATCTAAGGACACAAGCTATCGAGACTATATCAAGAGAAAAAAGAGAGAGAGAAACTTTGAAAAACAACTTCCAACATCTTGAAGGGGAAAATAAAAATCTGACAAAAAATAAAAAAACAAAAGCAGACCACAAGTCCACAGACAAGCTGTTCTCCCAACTGCAGAGCCGTGGTAGAACAAGCAGCCTGGCTGAGATTTTGAAGTGTGCAGCCACCTCTCAGCTCTGCGAGATCGAAATGTGTGGTGCGGTAGTATTATGTTTGTAAAATAGCGGAAGCACAGAGAATGGAAATGCCCTGAACACTTAACAAGTGAAAGGCCCAGATCATTACAAATACAGCTGGAGTCAGGTGCCCATGCAAAGTACATGTATATGAAGGAGGGAGAAACATACCCATTCCGAGAGGTCACTGAGCTAGCAAAATAAGAAACAGAACAGTGAATGGATGTTTTAGTGAGCACAGGATTTTCTGAAAGTTGTCAACTCATTTGAGGACTCGATTGAGGCTTGCTACAGAAAACAGAAACAGAACACAGTGAGAACCAAGGGAGTAAAGACACCCCACCTGTCAACTATTCTCTCTTAGCTAGAATCATAAGTAGCACTATATTGCTGAAATATGCTGCTAATTTTCATTTCATTTCTAAGAGAGCAAACACACAAAGTGTTATAGCCTAATTCTGACTTTCCCATGATGCTATCCACATCAGAGAAATCTGCTCCAGGAAAATGGCCAGTCCCTACACCAGGCCATTAGAAAGTTCTTTCTCTTAGGATTATTGTAACAAATTAATCAGCTTTTTTCTTTAATTAAAGGAGGCTTTACTGTGAAGTAAGTAATGTCTTCAAGATTGAATATTTTAAGTAAGTACCATGTTATCGAAAAGACTAGTCCAAAAGTGAAATATAAGCTAACAATTAATATATATAATCTTCATATGTATATAATCTTACCACAGAAATATTTTAATCCATCCATCAGCACAAAACCCCTGAATCACATCATAGCTTGTGGCAGAACAGTGAGAAAGAGAAAATAAATACATTTTGACAATTTAGTGTGTGAAAAACAAAACCATGGGAACTTTAGTTTGCAAATCTCTCATCTCTAACAACATTTAATTTCTAAAAAACAATGGCTGGCTATTTGAAGAAACAAATCTTGTGCAAATGATGGAATAACTTTCCATCTGTAAGAATTTTCCAGGAGAACCAGGTTTCCTCAAGGTCAAAGTACATAGTCAACACTTGTCCCCTTAGAGGTTCTGTCCTGGGTGGACTTCAGACTTCAGAGGGTTTTCTTTGCCCACACCACAGTAGGAAAAGAACCGACACACGTATTCATTCTGTCTAAATATAGGAGTGAGCACAAAGGCTGATATGGACAGCTCAACATTTCCACAGGGACTTAGTGATGGGCTACAGTCAACAAGATATTCCAGAGGAAGGAAGGTGTTGACACTTCCCATTTTAACTTGGCATATCAAACCATCAGGGATTGTCTACCTAAACAATGTCCTCTTTCACAGATGCTGTAACCAAAATCCAATATCTGTAAGAGTTTTGCCTAGAATTACATTTCTAAGTGTTTGTAGCATTAGGACCAAGCCTAAACCTTCTGTCTTTCAGCTTTGCTGTCAACAGTCACCTGCCACAAGCGAATCTGCAGGAGGGATTCTATGAAGGTTTTGATAAACCTTTGCAGAAAAGGGCCATTTACCAAGAGATTTGTTATTGTGTGAGCACAAAAATATTATTGGTTTCATAATAGGAGTTGATAACCAGTAATAGATTAAAAAATGAATGAGGACAGCTTTCAGAATCTGTTACTGATTTTATCCCTTCTAAATAAAAAGCAAGGTCAAGTCAAACTAATTAAGAATTTAATGGAATGAGACATGCTACCATTGCACTATGAGATCTCCAGTTAAGAATGGAATGATGGGACGTCCTAGTTTTGGAAACCGAGTGATAGAGGGGGCTATCCTCAAGCTAATACTCGGAGAGGCAATGGCCTTGGGAAGGCATTGAGAGTCTCTGACAAAGTCACCACACCAAAGGTTGAACAGCTTGGGACAGTAGCTCTTTACCAACAAGTACAAAGAACGTTTATATTTTCTTTCTTTTTTTTTTTAAATTTAATTTATTTATTTATTTTTATTTTTTTAGAATGGATAAATTGTATTTTTTATAATTTAAAATATAATAACCATGCAAACACAATAAAGAACTGGTAATGAAGAAGTTGAGGGATCCCACCGTGACTATTAGAGGGTAGCCTGGCTATGCTACTCTAGGGTTTGGTATACATGTAGGCAAGGTAGGATTAGATCACCACACGAACACAGGTAACCTTGTACTTCTAAAAGGAAAGCCTTATAAAGTAGTCCAAAGACATAATGAATTACTTCTTATTGGAAGTGAACCATTAAACAATTTATTTCTTTTTTAAAGATGTAATTTTTCCCTTTTAAATTGTTTCTATTGAGCTACATATTTTCCTCTGCTCTCCTCCCTGCCTCTCCCCTCCCCTCCTACCCTCTCCCATGGTCCCCATGTTCCCAATTTACTCAGGAGATCTTGTCTTTTTCTACTTCCCATGTAGATTAGATCCATGTATGTCTCTCTTAGGGTCCTCATTATTGTCTAGGTTCTCCAGGATTGTGATTTGTAGACTGGTTTTCTTTGCTTTATGTCTAAAACCCACTTATGAGTAAGTACATATGATAATTGTCTTTCTGGATCTGGGTTACCTCACTCAATGTGATGCTTTCTAGATCCATCCATTTGTTTGCAAATTTCAAGATGTCATTATTTTTTCTGCTGTGTAGTACTCCATTGTGTAACTATACCACATTTTCCTTATCCATCCTTTGTTTGAGGGGCATTTGGGTTGTTTCTAGGTTCTGGCTATGACAAATAACACTGCTATGAGCATAGTTGAGCGTATTTCTAAAAGTGTAATATTTTTAACATTGGAAATGGGTACCAAGCTGATTCACAATGTGCCCATTTCCTCCAGAGACTTTGTTCCCTTCCTATTAAAATGCATTCTCAATCTGAATTTTTCCCTTGGCAATTAAAAGGGGAACACAAAGACCTCAACTCAGAGGCTAAAACTAGATGATGGGTCGGGGCAGCTCCTTCGTTTCTGTAATACAGAGATGTCTGTGGAGATCCAGGGGCCCAGGAAGAAGGTGGAAAATATTCATTTAACCTTCTTCATTCTGGAGGAGTTCTCACATAGTCCCTAAGCAAGAGTTCTGCCATTAAAGGAAAAGCCTTCTGGAAACCTTCATCAGTAACTGTGTGATCTGTTGTCTGCTACCTGGAAGCATGTGATGTAGCTGATTCCTTTTTGTTATGCAATCTCCTGCAACTTGATGTGATAGCTGAGTGTCCTGAACTTGGTGGTAAGGTTAAAAAAACTACAGTAAAGTATCCTGCTTTGTAGGTCTTTTACACAAATAGCATAATTTAAATCTTTGCCTCATTGGCTGTTTACAAGGTCACGTGATCCCCAGTAACTGCACCTAGCTTCAACAGACATAGACGTGTCATCTTCAAGAAGGGTCAATACATGATAAGCATGCCACATAGCATATGAGAATTTCTCTAGCAAATGTTCTGTGCATAGTAGCACCCACTCTAAGGACAAGGACAAACGAAAGGAACCTGAAGCTTGTTTTAGAGTTAATGGCTATTGTATCCATAATACACAGAAATAGAGAACCCCTGTGAGGGTATTTATGATGAAGGGTCTTGCAGAGATAATATCTTTCCAGGTCACATTTCCTATCAATGTTAGAAGGTTGAATGTATTAGCAAGATGCCTAAGCTTATAAAGTCAAACATAATTTTAAGCTTCCAGGTTATGGATAAAATTAACATTCACATTGCAACCATGCCCTTACTTCTATATGAGTGTGTACATATATATGCACACATATACATATTTATTTAATCTCTCCTTTTAGTACTACAGGACTGACGCCGATGAAGTCAGAATTCTTTGGTAAACGTGTTCATCAAGGGCTATCATTACTAGAGGCACTGTGCCACTTAGCGTCATAACTCATCTGGAGCTGGGCCGCACTCGCTTTGATATGTACCAGGTCATTTCATAAGGGAGTCTTTCTTTTGTTGCACTGTGAACTTTTCTAAAACAAAACAAAACAAACAAACAAAAAACTTGTAATAGAAGTTAGGGGAGAGATGACACAGGAGCTGAACCTCTGTGCACTCCGACAAGCAGTCGTGAGCAGTTGATCTTCTCTGGTTATCAGTCTGTGTGGAAGGGTGCATTTGAGGGAGGTGGAAATTAAGGCACAGAAAAGACAATTTATTCTAGAGACAACCTTGTGAGGCTAGTAAGGACTGAAAATATATCTGTGTGATTCTTAGGCATGCTGCTATACTACAAATTAGTTATTTTTGGATGGTGAAGGGATTGGGACTTTGGGGGAAATGAGCACTCTTCGTGGCTCCACATCATGCTAAACGCTCATGAACATGTCAGAAACTAGAGGGCAACAAAAAAATCTGAAAATATTTTAATATTTGCATGCAAGCATTGTATTTCAAATACCTGCTATAGACACTTCATGCCTAGTGTCAATTCTTTGGTAATCTCCCCAAAACAAAATTAGATAAGATTAGATCAGGAGGAGATGATCCAAAGGTGAGATTAGTTTGGGCAATTTCTGAAAGGTGCTGGACCTTTCTGCCCAGAGGCCCTCGCAATTAATTCTCCCTTTCAACATATAGCTGGCTTTCATATACCACTCGCTACAGCTAAGGACATTTCAATAATAATTCTCCACTGTTAAATTTGGCTAGGTATCTTTGTTAGCAAGAGAAATTGCTGCAGAATGGTAGATCCTTGCAAAAAGCTTCTGTACACGTATCATGCAAAAGTGCAAACAACCGAAATCATTTTTTAAAATGCCGAGTTGCTACACAGCAGTGAACAGGTGCAGCAAACAAGGACCAATTTTTGACTAGAAGGGAAAAAAATTACACTCTTCAAGGCATTCTGTTTGGTGGCAGTCGTGATCATTACTGAAAGTAATACTTATTTAAAAGCAGTAAATGGCCATTTCCAAACAGAACGGCATGTCATCAAAAGGAGGCAGCCTCCTGCTCACACATCCCCAGGCTCCCCTGAGTCTCATTATACTCTGTCGTGTTAGCTCTCTTCCTTCTTTATTTTTTTCCTTCTTATTTTTTAAGACTTCTTTTTCTTTCCTGCTGAGTATTATCTTCTAAAATCAAATTAACAGCTAATAGTAAATGTGCACAGTCACTTCAGGAAAGCAAAACCAAACAGACACAGGAGATTATATAAAAATAGCATTTCTCACACTAAAGACTAAGAGCCCAGATGGAAGTGCGAGAGGATTGCAAGTAGGTTGTAGTGCCTGCAGCTGTTATCTAGGTAACTGTTTTGTAGAGTCATTAAATGCATGCTAAAACTAGAATAATTTTGAGAAATCCTTTCCATCTGTGTTCTATCTTTTAAAAAAAACTCTTCTATTTCTAAGATTTCCAGTGAAGAAAAGTAATAATAATGATAATCATAAGATAGGAAATAACTATTAGATCTTGTTTTGGTAAAATATCACACAAAGGAAATATGATAAATTTTGGAGACAAAAATTGATATTGTGACTATTATCCAGTGGATAACTAATAATAAAATGTCATGGATCTTTATTTTGAATGAGTTTTCAAAAGAATAGATTTCTTCAATGAGATTCAATGTATAACTATCTAAATGTATGTTAAAATGCAACTATATTGAACAAATTTCTGCTATAACATAGGTGGTAATTAAGAAGGCATTGTTTAATATATTCCAGAACTAAGGTTTCAATTTCTTTAAATTGGTCTTTTATCTTATTTTGTTTTTTACTGGTCCTTATTTAAGATAAAGTTAACATTAAGACTATGAATCAAATTCTTGGCAACAAAGAAATTTACTTTCTTATTTATAGGATTATCTGAGCGATTTGAGATAAATGATAAATATCAAGGATCCCTTCGGAATATTCTCTTTGAACATAACAGGACCAGACAATAGCCGAGGATTCACTCTGGGCATCAACTCAACTCTCTTTACCTATTCTGGGTCTACTGGGTGCTCAGGATTGAGCAGAGCAGGTCTTATTTGATACCAACAATGGTGATATTTAAAATCAGTCAAGTTTCTCATCAAAGGAATCTGGATATGATGAATCCTTGGGAAAAGAATAAGCAAGTGTTTTATTGCTGTTTCATCAAAATCGGCAATGCTTGGTGAGTTACATGGAGACACGGAGTGCTGAGGTCAATGCAAGAAGGAAGTGAAGTCAAAGGGGGTGGAAAAAGGACTCATGTCAATGCTCTGAGAAACAGAGAAAATTATTATCAGATTAATCTAATCAGAAAAGCGAAAACCACAAACCTTTGGCATTTATGATCCTAGAGATGTGGACACTCTAACTATATAAGTTAGAACATTCTGGCTTTAAGCCTTTAGGGGTCTTATCTAAGATCACATTAAGGTCTAGAAAATGACCAAAATGTAAGCATGAATTCAATCATGTCTGTGGTCACTGTTTCTTTAATCACAAATGTATTGTGAATGACTTTATCCATGTCAAATTAGAATAAACTATGTTTCTTAGTAGCTGCACACTGCTCCTCACCATGAGCGGCAAGCTCTCTGGGACAGGAAAAGAAATTCAAACTTGCAATGGGAGTGCAGAGTGAAGAGAATAGCCTTCGAAAAGCAGTGTCTTCATGCAACACACTTGCAGGGTCAGTGGAGGCTGCTGGGAGGATCAAATATCCAAACTGGTTCCTTGAAGGATAAGGAGGGATTACACAAGGGAAGAGAGAGGAGGAGGAGGAATGCCGGGCCACACTGAGGAAATAGCTGACAGGTAGGATCGGAGGCAAGGAGGGATTGGCATGTTGGAGGCAGTGGGGGGAGTTTGGTGTGCCTGGGACACTGAGTGCTGGTGGGATTCAGTGACAGATGAAGCAAATGAACAGGACTCACCAAATACTGTAGGGCTTTCAGCTGTGCTGAGGAGTTGGGAATTCATCTCAAAGTATGGAGAAATGAAGGAATTTAAAACAAGTGCATGCAATTAATTGGGCCTTCATTTTAGAAAGGAATTCATGACTGGGGGAGGACTTGGAGGAGGCAGTCAGTACAAAAGGAACGAGAACAGTGGTAGGCTCTTGCAATATCCCGGGAGACGGAGTTGACATCATCACGTGGAGCATGGGGAGTTAGGATGCGGCAGAGATATTGACTTTGAATATCCAGGGCACTACAATTATAGTATTGGATGGTACATGGACATAAATGAGTGGGCCCTTAGCAGATAGGAAAATTATTCTGAAATATTTGAGTAATCAACTCCCTGGCTGAAGAACCTTCTGGAAGATAATAGAGCGCCCTTCTCAGTTTAACAGTCATGACAACAGCATTTTAAGCCAGCCCTGTATTTTCTCATCATCAGTGAAATCAACCTGAATTCTACAGGAGACCTCTCTCAACTGTTGTAACTTTGTTGTGTTCTTCCCAGAGTTATAAAATCTCAGTGATATTCTCCATGTAAAAATCACCTGCAGAGCAGGCATTTTTAGTCTCAAGGTGCTCTTGGCCTCTCCATGTTCTCCAGTAAATGTGGGAATAAGAGACAGAGAAGGGAGCCCAGCCGGCGATAGTGGTGCGCTCATCTGTTTTCTGAGGGAAGCCGGTCAATCCAAAGGAGAAAGAATTAGAGTTGCTGAGTAAGAGGTATCTAAACTCAGAAGAAAGGCTTCCTATCTCTACATGGAGGTCTTCCAGTCCTGAAGTGGAAGGATGAAATGCCAAGTATGCTTTGGGGCTGTGGGGTGTCTCACGCAAACCCAGGGCACGATGCAGGTACTCACCCCTTCTCCGCCATTTTCAACGGTGTTGGCAAGCATTTCTTGCAGTGCTCTGACAGATAAGGACTGTTCCAGCACGAAATTGCAGACACAGAGATCTGGAGGGATGTACTGTGGAAATAAAACCAGAGTGAGGATGCTTTTTCGTATCAGTCAGGGATCAGTCACACAGGGGCATCACGATGGCGCTGGCCCCTACCGACTAAAATCACAGCTGGCTGGACGGATAGAAATGTAGCAAGGCAGCTTTCCCAAGCTAAGATGGGGTTTAAGTTGGATCGTAAAGGATGAAAAGAAGCAAAGCTTCGAGGGAACAGTGGCCAAATGTCCGGATCTGCTCATGTGAAGACAGGTGGTACATAAGGGCGAAGAACACACAGCCCTGTTGAAGAAGGAACAGGAAGGAAAGGGGAGGTCCATCTACACTCAAGACTGAGTGCAAGAAGAAATGCACTCACGTCTCCTCCGCAAGAACTCACCGGACAGAACTAGACAAGGTGTGGCTCTAGATTACAATGGCCCACACAGGAAATCTGCTTATTTGTAAAGAAAACCTGGATTTGATCATGCATAAAGAGGCAGCAAGGGGATTAAACGCTACATAAACATAGGTCTGAACGAGGAAAACTTATGACTCATATAATAGCCATTATAATATTAGAGTCACTTAGCAGGAATCAGTTATCATCACGACACTAGCATTGTTCTGGCTATTTCTTACCAATGACTAAAGCTCCTTCCCTGAATACTGCTGGCAATAGCTAACGCTCTTCAAGTGAGCCTGTTCTCCACATCAGGTATTTTCCTGAATGTTCTGCATACATTAAGACACCTAGTCTGTATCAGCATCCATTAAGATAGGTACTCCTAATGCCCCAGGGAATGAAGGCATAGGACATTCAGGTCATCTGCAAATGTACTGTATTTGGCTAAGTCAGATTCACACGGAGGCAGTCTGTCTCTAGGGTTCATGCATTTAACCCTATACTGTTTCCCATACTAATTTATACAATAAAGATTTCTTTTTTTACAATTAGAAAATTTTAGATTGGCAAATATTTAAGTACTACATTTCTGTTTGATAATGAGAAAGATAGAAAAAACAAGGCCATTGCCCTCAGGACCTTAACGGTCAAATTTCAGAGTAGGCCCTCTTCCTTGGGAACACAACATGTGACTGTCCTCAACGCCCCTCTTTCCTTTAATAGTAGATCAGCAGGACGAGAATAGCACCGATGAGAAGGTGGGGCTGCGAGGCAGAAGACGGCCATGAGAGGTGCTGCTGGCAGAAGGACCCGCACAGACAACGGATGTCCTTTTTCCAGAGTAGCCTGCTGGTCTGTTGTAAAACCCTGGGCTCACCCTTCAACACAAAACCTGTTTAAGGAAAAATAATACAAATAGCAAGATGTCTTAACTGACAGAGTCACGACCTGAATCACACAATCTTGAGCTGACTCGAAAAGGAGTTAACCATGAAACAACCAGGAGAGGCACAGCTGCATCCCGGTAGCTGTGCACGATGGCCAGAATATCCTCTGTGGGTGCATGCTCTCAAAGATGATGTTAGGATGTCTGTGTCTGAGCATTGCTCCACATGGGTACCAACGATGTGTATGTCTCCTCAAAAGACCTTGCCTTCTGTGCTTCTAATGGAACACTTTCTGCATCTTTGTGAACTTTTCTAGAGAAACAGAAGGGGGGAAAATCCCCTAAAAAGTAGATCTGGTCTATCCATGGTTTGGGAGGGAAAAAGGATCACCTTATCCCAAGCACGTCCCATGTAACTCATAAATATTCATAAAACCTTTAAAAGAGTACACAGCATAGACCCCACTGTGCTGTTATGCCTGCCTTGGGACAGCCCACGCCAGTCTCTCTTTGGAGTGCTTGCTTTTCTAAGTAAACCACTTAACTGTGTCTCTCAAATACGTCTTTGCTATGAGGAGAACAGACAAGAAGTCCCCACCCCCCACCGTCTGTTCCTCAGGATAGGAAGCAGAAACTGACAAGGATTCCTAATGCTTCAGAATGGAAAACCGTTTCCATGGAGTCTGATTTAAAGGTAAAGGTAGCCCATTACTAAGAGCTAGATAACTTCTCAGACTAGTGTTTTCCATTTAAAAAACAGAGATTATGGAATTGACTGTTTTAAGTTACTTCTATTTTTATGTGTTTGTATATTTCTCATCTCTTCCCAACCTCAATGTGCTGAAAAACTAAGAACTTGCTGTCCTAAATGTAAGATGATGTACTATTTGTTAGACCTACTGGGATTGTTTTCAACAAAGTGTTAAGACTCCATCATTAAAGAATTAATCTAGACATGGACCATCCTATCCCAAAGCTAGCTTTGGTGACTTCTGTTTTGAAGTACTTTGTCACTAAGGCTTTGAGGGACTAGTTTGCTGTTTCAGCTCTTTCTCCACAGGTCTGCCTAATCAGAAAAATAAAAGCCTAGTTGCCCCAGAATTCTGGTGGAACAGGAACTTTCCCGGTTCTCATCCTAAAGTTTAACTGAGGAGAAAGGGTTCTATGTACAAAGAATATCACCATATCTTCACTTCACAGTCGCTTTTTCTTTGCTTTGTTTTCAAAGTGCATTCCTAAAGCAGGTGATTAATTCATTTTTATGGGAATCAAGACAGAGGCTTCTGAGCCTCATCTCTCTCAGAGCATTGTAGCACTATTATGGGCAGTATGGAAATACATGATCAAGTATTTCCCTGGAGACTTGATGCTGTAAACATATACCACTGAACACAGTATCCCAAAATATGCCATCTTGGGAGATTTTATATAGCTGTGGCTACCTGGAGTTCACCAGTTTAGAATACAGAACTCATTCAGTCTTTCATCCTTCTTGACTTCTTTAGACCATGTGATTTGGAGAGTTTCCTTTCAGAAATATCTGCAGTTAAAGTTCATATTTGAAAGGGGGCTTTAAATTGGTCATTTAAATAGTCTCACATGTCTTTAATAACTAATCTATTTAACTGATTTTCTCAACAGCCCCAAGTATCCAAGACGTTTTCTTACAGGAGATTATTTGATTTATCAACCTTTTCTCTTAGTATGGTTTGCTTGGAGGGGAGATAGGACCTCTTGTCTGTGCCGTCGTTCATTAAGATGGAGGGTTGATGATAACGTGGACAATTGGCATGCTACAATTGTATCTGGCCTTTCCCTCCAGGTACTAAAATTATCAAGAAAAATCTTACTTTCATGAATGGCAGGAATAGGTACATTTAAGCAGGGGCTAGTTTGCATCAGGAGGATGTATCTCAAGGTGGATAGATCCTTATGGTTTTGTTTCTGTATTTCTAGCATGCGGTCCCTGCCTGCAACTCTTTATATTTGGGAAAGTGATCACATCACTTTAATAGCACACAGAATAATGTGTGGGCAGTGTCAAGGGAGAGAACAGAGTAACAGAAATATCTGGAGAAAAACAAAATGCAACTTGTGACATGAATGAATGCAGAGTCATCTGACCAGCTATGCCAGCTGCCATCCTTAATTAAACTCCAAACTGGACCAAGCTCCCACCTCTATACCCCTAAAGAATGAGCCAAGGCCACTTGCTCATCCAAGCTCATTTGTCTGCATCCAGGAGAGTCCCCTAGGAGGCCAGCTCATTGTCTTGATGCTCTGGAGCCTCTGCCTCAGTCACTCTGTCTGCCAGACATGGGGCACATATTTGATGATTCTCAGCACGGAGAGAAAGACTCTGTTGACATCTGTTCTGAAATAGTTCCTCATCACTCTTCCAGCCCTGTCCTTAGCCTACAAAAGCATTTCATTTCAAAGTGTCCTACAGAGAACCTTGAGATGCCAGAGCCCTGGATAGCCACGGACAAATATTCATTTAGCCCCACTATGTGCAAAATTACAGATAGGCAGGTCTATTTATCATCCATCCTCTGTAAACTGATACAACAGCATGGTTCTTCTGAGGCTTGCTGCAGCCTAGCTGATGGGAATCTGATGCCCCTATTAGCAGAGCATTTCACATTTCTTTAGTACCCAACAAGAGCCATTCCACATCGCAGTAGCTCATCCTAGTGAAGCCTTCAAAGAAGTCAAGAGATAAGCTAATAACAGAGGAAAATCATGGCCTTCCCCTCATAAAGTTAACCACTGTCTGTTTTTCCTTGTCTAGGTTTTGAGGTACAAGAGTCAATCGATTGAATAGGCAGTGGGGTTTTTGAAAATTTGATCTGATTCACTTAGTGCCCTTGTCTTAAAACAGTGAATGTTTGGTTCTCTGTAATCCTTTAATATCATCTAGATATGTATGGCTGGGATTAACTATAGCTATGGACAAATTGCATTGAGCCTCCCTGGGTGAGTCATTTCTCCAGACCTCCTGTTCAGGAATTAAGAGACTGTTGTTGTGATCCCATTGTTGTGATCTTCTTTGACTTCTCTGCTAATTCACCTGTTTCACACAGTGTCATATCTCAGGGATGCACCCTTTATGTGAATAGATGCCCCCAACACAAGTTAGAATGCTCTCTGTACAGTGATACTGTTGTAGGATGGCACGAGTTCAAATCTCTGCCCTAAAAGCTGTCAACTAAATGATGTGGACCAACTAGCTTGGTTTCTCTGATCCTTAACTTTCTGTTTTGTAAAATCATATCTCCTCAGATAAACGTTTTAGGTCTGAATAGCTTAAAAACTGAATGCAGGTAATAGACACTTGAACTATGAAAGAGGACATAACGCTAATTGTTTTTCTAGTTTTAACTTTGCTGTATATTTTTCTTTTTTTTTATTTTTAGTGGTGTATAAGAGCATACAATTACATTTGATAGTGCAAGTGGAAAATCCAGTGTGCATCTCCACAGTTTCAGAATGACTATTCTAATAAAAGTTCATTGACGTGAATAGCCTGTGGATCTAGTTAATCTCACTTATGAAGTTTTTGATTTGTAAGTTTTTTATAAGAAGGTTTTAATATTCTTAAAAGTTCAAAATTGGGGCTATTATTTAGTAAACACTTAATGTTAGACAATATTCAACAAAGGAGGATGATTTGAACTATCAATAGTCAATTTAAATATTCATTTATTTGTAACTTTTGGTTTTGAAATCATTATTTTATATAGAAATAAGGTAGTCTCTAACTGTAGTAAGAGGCTAATTTTTTTTGTTTCCAGGCTGCCTGGTAGCTCAGACCCAAAATAATCACACAGAAACTTTATTATTTAAAACACTGCTTGACCTACTAGCTTTAGCTTCTTATTGGCTAGCTCTTACATATTCATTTAACCCATCTTCATTAATCTGTGCATCGCCACGAAGCTGTGGCTTACTGGGTAATGTTCCAACGTCTGTCTCTGGCAG
Organism: Alexandromys fortis; assembly: GCF_014885135.2. Lineage (NCBI taxonomy): Eukaryota > Metazoa > Chordata > Mammalia > Rodentia > Cricetidae > Alexandromys > Alexandromys fortis. The sequence continues at coordinate 25,635,944 of NW_026067902.1, read as the reverse complement.
GGCTACATGACTTCTCTTTCACTCTGCCTTCTTTTTCCCAGCATTCAGTTTAGTTTTTCCCGTCTAGCTGTACTCTGCCCTATCACACGGGTCAAGCCAGCATCTTTATTCATTAACCAATAACAGCAACACGTGGACAGAAGGACCTCTCACACCATCTAACCTTCAAGATTTTGTGGGCTAGTGAAATGTTAGGGAAACAAAGAGATAATTCCATACTGTGAGACAAAGTATCCATATCTGAGTAAGAAAAGCCACCAGAAGAATCAAGTTGAAGGTAGTAGAAGGGGGCAAAGGTGGTGATGGTGGTAGGGTGGGAGTGGAGGGGTTGGTGGATGGTGCATGAAGATGTTTTTGTCAGGGTAAAGCTACCAAGACTAGGAAGTTAGCAGTGAGGTAAAAGAAATAGGTGACAGTGTCTTGCATCTTATCTTTACAGCAAGTCATGTAGGAAGTAATATGATCCATTTTTGCATCTTTGCAGGTATACCGTAAAATAATCTACACCAAGGGAAAGACATCTTAGGAGATCATTCTAGTAGGCTATGACTTAAATTAAAGAAGAAGCTGTAGGGATGGAGATAATGGATGCATATAAAAAATCTTGAAATAATTAGGAAAGATTTGGCATGGTGACTAATTGGATATGGAGAATAAGGAAAGAGAGGGCAACCAGGTTCCCACTGACGGGATAGGGCACAAATAATGATCAGTAAGGCTAAACCATGGTGAGGTCACAGTGAAAACAAGTTTCGCTCAGGACATTACCCACTACAAGAAGGACCAACAGATTATGGGTGAAGTCTCTGTGATAATGTGTGTGTATTTCTAAGATATTTGCAGAGATACACTGATCAGGGAAAAGAGGAGTCAGAAACTGGTATGTATTCTCACTCAAGGGGAATTACCAAGTCCATCTAGGTAATCTCACCTCCTTCCCGAAGTTCCTCACATAACCACTGTCTAAGTAAGGAAGATAAAAATAAGCTGTAAGATGATGGTGGGCAAGATAAGGCAATCTCCTATTGTCACAGTTACTGGTATTTTCAGCTTTAGTTCTTTTTGTTTTTATTTTAATAGTCAACATTTTTCTAAGAAATTACCATATTTTTGATGTATAAAAATTTGTTGTCTTTACCATATGATTTTATTATGTCATTGGACAGCAGGTTGTTGTTGTTTTTTTTTTGTTTTGTTTTGTTTTGTTTTTTGAAAAACACTTTGGATTTTCCTAAAGAGTAAACGTAGAGTTTTACATGTCAAAAAAAAATATATGTTGTACTAGCTACTGTGTGAACAAAGAAGCAAGGTAAGACATGGTTCCTATCTTATAGTGAAACTGTAACCTATTTGAAGAAGCTTTTCCTGTGCATCATGATATTTTATAAATAAGACCAATGCACAAAGACACACACAAATATGTTAAGAAGTTTAGTATATATTAAACTTAGTATATAGTATCTATAGTATATAAAGACTGGTGTGAACCCCTTCAGGAATGCTGTGATTAAGAAAGTAATCCAGGTAGGAACTTGGTCAGAAGTGATAAAGATGTTTCTTAGAACCTTCATCCAGTAACTGATGGAAACAGATGCAGAGATTCATAACAAAGCATAAGGCTGAGCTCTGAGTTCAGGAGTCCAGTCAAAGAGAGGGAGGAGGGATTGTATGAACAATGGGGGAATCAAGATCACGACTGGGAAATCCACAGAGATAGCTGAACTGAGCTCATGGTAACTTATGAACTCTAGACCACAGCTGGGAGCCTGCATGGGACTGAGCTTTCTGCATGTGGCTGACAGTTGTGTAGCTTGATCTATTTGAGGGGCTCCTGGAAGTGGGACCAGGATCTATCCCTGATGCATGAACTGGCTTTTTGGATCCCATTGCATATGGTAGAATACCATGTTCAGCCTGATACAGAGGGGGAGGAGCTTGATCCTTCCCCAACTTAATGTTCCTGGCTTTGTTGACTTCTGGGAGACCTTACTCTCTCTGAGGAGCTGATGGGGCATAGGTTGTAGAGGGGGAGGAGAGGAGGGAAGGGAACTGTGGTTGATATGTAAAATAAATTTAAAAAAATTAAAGTAAAAACAAAACAAGAAAGACCTCTTGTACATAGAAATATTTTTGTTTAATGAGTGGTTAAGGTGAACTTTCTTTCTACTTTCTACTTTGCTTTTTGTATACTTTTTCTGTCTAAAAATATCATTAATTGAAATAGCAGTTTCCAAGTTAAAAGACTGTTAAGAGATGAAGATTCAAGCAAGGGGTGACTAGGGTCATTGAAGACTCTGTTTAGGAAGAAATTAATATGGTTCTCATGGAATGTCAGTTTCCACAGGAGTGGGTTGCTATAAAGACTGACTTTTTTTTAATATCTGCCCCATTTCAGTGTATGATCTCTCTCATTTTACTCTTGCCACAATGCCAGCGCTCTTAGACCTTTACCAGAGCCAAATAAACACCAATACCAATCTCAGGCTTTCAGTTTTCCAAGCTAAGAACTAAATAAGCTTTTTTTCCTTTATAAAGCCCCAGCCTCAGATATTTTGCTACAACAGTGGAAAAGTGATGAATATATCCCCCCGTTACTCTACTGTGTTGTTTGTGATGGCCTAGTCAAGGAACAAATACAGCTGGCATTTGTTGTCTTATATTTTAGACTGTGTAGCAAAGGAAGTCTCGTTCTCAAGGGGCACGGTCTGGAGGTGCAACACTGGCCTCAGTCCCTAGTATCCTAGCTTCCATATCCATTTTTGTGTATTCCATTTCACTGCACTGTCTCAAACAGGGGATAACCATGTCACCAAGATGTCTCAATGTAGCGCTAATCAAAGACATGAAGAAGAATATTCTCTAAGCTCTCTTGCATAGAAAATAATTCTCTTCTTTTAAAAAATATGCTAAGTCAGCTAGACCCATAAAGACTGGAGTGAGTTTAGATAAGACTTCTATCTCATGGGACAGCATCAGCACATGCATGGATGGGTGCATAGTTTATATTCAGGAGCTCTGAGCATACAGACATTATCTCATCCACCTACAGGAGACATGAGCTCATTACAAGCTTCCAATCAATTATTGATAATGCTTTATTATTTGTACTGTGCTTATAATTCAAAAGCAGAACGAGTTATCAATCAAACACCCACATTCTACACCAACCAGATTTCACTTAAATATTTATACAGTTAAGCACTTTTCAAATCTAACTCCGTTACCCCTAAAAGTTGTTGATAGATTGTTAGGAGTAGGTTGTGTGAATGTCTAAAGCCAAAGCTTTTGCTTAGCCTCTGGATTTCTGAAACAAACAAACAAACAAGAAGGTTAATTGTTTTATAACCATATTAGAAGTAGGTCAGTTGAGACAGAGGAATTTGATAACATGTATATAGGTAAGCAAATATATGTATGTATATGTATATATATAATCTATTCATCTATGTATCATCTGTCAGACTACCCACAATTAATCAATGCATTTCTATATGTATCAATGTACCTATCTACATAGCTTGTCTCAGATGATGAACTAAATGCCCTTTAAGTATTGTCATATTTAACTCTTATCTCAAAACCTTTGGGAGATGAGATTGGGATATTTTATACAGGAAGGTGGAAAGGCTTCCTCTATACTACATTGCTGGAAGGAAGATTTAACCTTTTTTTGTAAATTATATATGCTTAATTGCTATTTAGTGATATAAATTTGTGAGATATGATGCTTGATTTCCTACCTCTACCCCTCTCTGTGTGTCTATAATATACAGAGATCTAATCAGAGTAGTTAAAAAGTTTCATCTTCATAAAGAGCTTAAATTTTTTAACTTGTAATAATTGCATTTTTAAATTTGGCACAGGGTTGTATTTCAAATGGGTACACCATGTGTACTGATCTAACAGTTATTCATAAAATGTTACCAATTTATCATGAACTATTGTCCCTCCACCATTCTGTTGGGTCATTTATATCTTAAATTTCAAACCCAGCTTTCCAACTCATTCTGAATCAGTTTCCCAGAGGAGAAAATGAACTTCTAATCTCACTGGGCCTTTTCTCTCCTAAATTTCATGCTTTAAAATGAAGTTCAGAATTCCATATTAGTATTTTTTTATTTTCTCAGAAAGACTTGTCCACTATATAATGGTCACTGGAAACATAAAAGGTGCAGACTGAAGTTCCGGTCTGCTTAAAGCTTTAGAAAATTCCTGGTAGGTAAGATGATGCCAGGCTTTGTGAAGTTCTAAAATATGAAGTCAGTTAACTAGGTAAGCTTTCTATCTGCTGCAGGAGGCCGCAGAGTTGAACTTGTAAATGCTAAGCCTGTTACATCCTGATTTAAAGCCATTCTAGGGAAGAGACTTTCCCTGTTTCCATTAGGACCTATAATCTTAAAATAAAGTTAAAATGTACAAACCTTAAATTATTAAAATACTTAGCTATGGTAAAGGATAATGGGTCTTTTAAAATATATATGCACATACACATATATGTTTACAAAAAAGTTGGATTCTAAGTTTTTAACATGGTCATTTCTGTCACATCTAAACGTAAGTAACATTTAAACTCACAGCTGAAAGAATGGTTTGATGGAGATAACCAGGAAGAAATCAAAAGGAAGTGAGGAAGTCTCCTTCTGGTGACTGGGGAGCCCGTCACAGGAGTGCAATGCTGTCAGCAAAAGCCAGACTCCAGGGTGAGTGAGCTGTCTGGAGGATCATGACACCAAGTGAGTCTTGAAGAATTTCCTGTCTCATACACCAAGTGCAGCTTGCAGATGCTCCACCGGTCTGAGATCTCTCTAACCCAAGAGAGAACATTCAGAGGAAAGGGCTGGAATATGGTAATTGTGTTCAAGGGAAAGAGAACACTATCAAATGCCAGGTCAGGGAAAATAAATTCGCTCAAAAGTCTTGCAGAGAAAACCTAACCTAACACGATAGTAGAAGGAAAGTCACTCATATCGGTGTCTTCAACCATGCTCTGACATTCAAGCTGTTTGAACCATGCTGGTTGACAGAGCTATGGAAGTCCAGCCTCTTCCAGAGAAAATATTTACAAACTTAGGTGAGGGTGATGTTTGCGATGTCAGTTCCTCTTAGAAATGTCCAGGGATCTTTAAATAAAAACTAATGTAACTATTATCTTGCTTTGGATACACTAATGCAGAGGTACAGTTGCTCAAGAATCCCCTGGGGGGAGATTGATATATTCCATATTTTGGGGACCTTTCTCCAGGAGACACATTGAAAGAGTAAGTCACATGACTGTGAAGTGGGTCTCATATTCAAGAGATACTGCAGAACAAGGGGACCAAATAAGCAAAAGCAGGTCCCCGAGGTGCTGATTCTCAATCTAGAGCCTTCTTTAAATCACTTCACTTATCAAAGCACTAACCTTGTAAGGAGAGATCTTTAACAAGGTCGCAGTTAAAAGGAACACTGAGGTAGCCTGGAAGCCTGCAACTTGTCAAACACCCATTATTTCTGGCAGTTAGGGACAGTGTTGTCAAGAGCCTGTGGAAATCAATGCTGCAAACCTCATGTTCTTAAAAATAAGAAAGAGGGGGAGAGAGCCAAGGAAAAGGGAAAAAAAAATGTTGGGCAGCTGGTTTATAAAATGCCTGCTGGGAAAAGCATAAGTGACAGGTTGGATGGTTGATTTGGTTCTTTATTGAGCCAACTTTTTCTTTCTGCCTGGCAGTACATGGCTGGCATGTTAAACAACTAAGGTGCCAATAGACAGCAACTTGAAACTTGTGGCACTGAGAGAGTCAAGCCGTACTGACGAGCAGCCGTAATGCCTACAGCTGATGAGCAGAGATCACATCAGAAAGCACCGACTTTCCTGTGGCTTTAAAGTATATAAAAATGTATAAACGAATATAGAATATGTAAAGTGTAAAACTGAAACTTACACCCTTGGATAGCACAGGGTCCACAGCAGGCGCCATCGATGCCTGAAAGGAACCTGACAACCCTGCCTTCCAACTTTCAGCTGATGCTGGAATGAGACAACCTGAAGGTGTTATTCTGAAGAGCTTGACCATCCAAATAGCAAAAAATAGTATGGAAGAAAGTCAGAGTATCCAATAAAAGATAGGTTTATGATAGGGGGTCTGAGCATCCACCAGGGAGGAAGGTGGGGCACAGAGTAGTGGGATTGGGCTAACAAAAACTAGCAAACACGGGGACATAGACAGAGCAAAGCTAAGTGAAAAGGGGAGAAGCAAGGTCTCGCCTTGAGATAATATTTATCATTTAGCTCAGAGAGCACTGTCAGTGCTAGGCCTGCCGCTGACCGCTGTGCTAGGTCCAGGAAGCTCACAGATGCAGGGCCGAAGTGGACACAAAGCTTGGGTCAACTAAACGCAAGAACAAAAGCTTGGCTTCTTGATGTTAGGATTTTCTCCTCAATCCCTTTTCCTTACTCTTAAAAACCCAAAATTCCGAGTTAGACATACTTTTTTTTTTCACCCCCTACATGGTATTTTTGTTTTTAGGGAAATAAGCATATGACTACAAACTGAATTCTGGCCGTTGAGAAGTTGGCAAGAAACCCAGGCAGATATTCATAAAATTCACAATGTTCCAACGCCTTTGTGAAAATAAGTTTTGTAAATATTTTTTTTCTCAAAGACAGAAAAAGTTCTGTTATCTTTTCACAGATAACTCAGTTAGCTGCTCGTCGGCAACCTCCTAACATTGCAGGAAAACCATCAGTTCCAGATAGTCACATTTTCACAGCACTCATCACAGACATTTGACATCCAGCCGCTGTGCAGAGTTACCGCTGCCAGACAGCCGCTGCAGGAAGTGAGGAAGGGCCAGTTATGATGGGCAAGGAGAGAGGTGGGAGAGGGGCAAGTGACTCAGAGAAAGTTGAGAAAATTTATCTGGAAGGCTAATTATAAGTGCACTAAAGTATATTTTTTTATAAAGGAATTTGAACAGAGAGATCACAGAGAATGAGTGACTATGGAGTCACTTAAGTGACATCTATATTTCTTTCCCCCTCCCCCTGAAAAGGTCGAGAGAACTATCACACAAGAGGTGCCAGAAAGTTTTTCAGAGTCAGAGGTCAGCGAGGACAACTATGAACAGTGTCTTCTGCTAATAGCAGGGCCAATGCAGCTGTGGTACCTGCATAAGTCTGCACAGGATCAAGCCAGGCCCAATTCATGCATGGATGGGGGAGGAAACATGAGGCGCTACTCAGCACTATTGACATTTGATAACTCCTTGGGTGTGTGTGGGGGGGTGACTTTTCTTCAATACCGTGATTCCTGGTGGTTGTCCAGATTCTAGTTAATGGCACCACATCCATCTACAAATAGGCAACACTAATTGAACTCAGTGTGTTTTAAAAAAAAGGACATGAAATTGGTAAGGGGATATCTTTGGAGGATCAGAGAGGAGTTGAAATGGGGTAGTGGTGGTTGGATATGATCAAAATGTATGCATCTATAAAATTATTGAAGAGTGAATATATAATATGCTTCCATAGGTCAGTATATACAAATGTATATATTGCTAAGTGAATATATACACTTAGACACACACACTCTAATGTATCCACTTATCAATACGCACTGGCTGAGTAGAATGGTAATGGAGACACCCATCACCTCCTTGAACAATACTGTTTTTAGTGCTCTCATTCTTACCAGAAAAGTTCTAAGTGTGTAGGACAGAAAAACCAACAATGCTAAATTGTGAAGTTTAATAGGATCCACTTTTCTCCAAAGCCTCATTAGGTGGTCACTGATTCCTATCACCCAGGTGATGTGGGAAGTCCTTCTGCATATTTGTTATTTTTATTGGTCTGCTTTGGCCTGTGATAGGGCAGACTAGAGATGGGGGGAACTAAACTGAATGCTGGGAGAAAGTAGGTGGAGTCAGTAATACGCCATGTAGCCTCCAGAACAAACACACAGATTAATAGAAATGAATTTATTAAGATATAAGAGTTATCCAGAAATAAGCTTAAGCTATTGGCCAAACAGTAAAGCAAATAACATAGTTTCTGTGTGATTATTTCAGGTCTGAGAGGCTGGGAACCAATGAACAAGTTCCTCCTACATCCAGGAAAAGAGTCAGCACTGGTAAATACAAGGAAAACTATAAAAGATTCATTCTCTTCCACTTGAATCTAACTCAGAATTTGGATGGAAAAATCATGTCAAATGTTACTTCAGTTCAACCATTCAAGTGTGCATGACTGAATTTTAATCTTTAGTTTCTTTGTTCCTCTCTGCTAAGTGTCTAACTCAGAAACCCAATGTTTCTTATCAACAGTGGGCATAGAGAAAGGGTACCACATCACTGATTGTGGATTTTCTTTTCTCCTCTTGGATAACAAGGTACTCAACCTGAAATGGTTAATTTGGCAACAGCAGCAGAGAGAATGAACATATCAACAGCCAGAGGAGACTGCACCACATCTCAAAGAGGAAAGTCCTTGCTCATGATGACCTAAGGACAGACTGTCAGATATTATGAAGATAAATGCTTCAAATTAGTGAGTTGCTTTCCATGGGGCTGTCTGTATATTTTCAGGGAACAAGATGGAAGATGAAAGGCATATCTAGTTTCCTATTAAACTTGTATACTTGGGGAAAGAAATAAATTTGTTCAGTACTATTGCTTTCTAAGGCAGGCTGTAAGCTTAAATGTGGTGTTAGTGAGCCCACATCAGTGCTTTGCTTCATTTTTTAAACTATTTCAGCATGCTTAAGCTAGCTTTCTACTTTGTCATTGGCAGTAGAATACCAATAAGGATATAGGTACATGAAAGTCAGCAACTAAAAATTTAGCTGCCACAAATTCTCAAAGTATGGTCTGAGGACCACATACATAATATGTTCAAAAAAATTGTATAATCAGATTTCTAGTTCCAAGCATAGGGATGGGATGGCAATAACATATTCTGATTCAACTTTGAAGAGCAGCAACTTCTGATTCCCTCTGCTGTGTCGCTTTTCCTCTCCCACATTCCCTTTTGCCTGGTGTTCTAGCTCTCCATCCTCATCCCCACTCCATGCTCCCTCTTCTCCACTCGAGGTCAGCAGGCTTCCTCATCACTCCATTTGGCAAGAAGCTGGTGGATCACATTTAATTAACACACAAGAAGCCGAAAAAGAGCAACAGAGAGAGAGAGAGAGAGAGAGAGAGAGAGAGAGAGAGAGAGAGAGAGAGAGACAGAGAGAGACAGAGAGAGAGACAAAGAGACAGAGAGGGACAGACAGAGACAGAGAGACAGAGACAGAGAGAGAACTAAGCTGAGGCAATAAACCCTTAAAACCCACCTTCAGTGACATACAAAAACAACAAATCCTCATATTTGAGGCTTATTTTTCACAAAAAGTACTCTGGGTGTAGAACTAAGGTTTTTGTGGAAGGGCAATAGTAAGCTTTCTTGCACACATTTCAGATGCCATCTGCATCTTTAAGTAAAAGAAATGAAGATTTTTGAGCATAGATAGGTGCCACAGATTATTAGGGTAATAACTCAAATTTCAAGTTAGAAGGTGATGCTCTAGGGGTTGCAAAGGTGGAACAGTGATTAGTTATTCCACCCACTGTACTCAGGCAAAAGTAGAGCTGGTCCACCCCCAAAGAGATGAAATATCATCCTTTTTGAAGAAAAATGTCTTCGGATGTATACATATAGTCAAGTACAAAAGTAGGGCCCTGGGCAAAAATCCTGATTAAAGTACTCTATTAAAAACGGCTCACTAGGTCAGAGGTTTCTTAATTTTTCTAACCGTGCTTTAACTGAAAAAGAAATCCAGCGGTTTGAGAGCTGCTCGCAATAGCTCTCTGTACCAATTGTTCTTATGCTTTAAAGACATTGGGCAAAGCTTAGTGGAGTTTATATGAAAAGGGAGAAAGATGATATGAAATATCTTCATGAAGAAAGCAGCAACTCCTGGGATGTCCACACGAGGAACACTCTGTGGTCATCCCTGGATACAATTCAGGTGAGAAAACACCCATGATTTCCCCAGAGTGGTTTTGAACTATTTAAAATCACCTATTCCCTACATGTCAGAGAGTTGAGAAAAAACAAGATATTATGTGAGAATGTTGAACAATGTCTCAGTCCATAACACTTGCTTGAGCCATTATTTAAGAATGAATAAGTGTGCATAAGTGGATGCACACTTCATGAAAAGGAGAAATAAGATTAGCATTCTTAATGTCCATAAATCTTAACATCTGAAAACACTTTAAACACTTCCTTTATGAAACAGTCCTTACTGTGACAGGTAGATGCTCTGGCCGGAGAGGTTATCTTGCATAATAGTTTTGCAAGATGGAGAAAGTAAAGTCAGGTACCTTTTTGAATCAATATCTAGTTTTCTCTGCAAATACAGTGTGATTTATAAATTTATGAGTAAGCAGTTAGCTTCAGAAGGTCACAAGCATGATTTCAATTTTATTTTCACTTTTTGGTAGAACAAGGCTTTGATTTTTAAAGTCTAAAACAAATGCAACACCTCATATTTTCTGTGTAAAAGAAGCAACTTGAATAAAAGACTTTTCTAATCACAGAAAAGAGGTACCTCTTTGTGAACTAATTAGTAAGTTCTCAAGTTGATAAAGAAAGAAAATAATACGCTAATCGAGACCAAAATAGCAGTGATTAGGTATAAAGAGAAGGAGTTGAGCCCAGAGGTGCCTGGGTGTGAATAATTCCTAGTCATAAGTCACCTGGGGCCACTTGCCTGCTGGGAACAAGCAAATGACGAATGAACAGCAGATCCATGGTGCTACTTTACACACTGAATAAATTCTGCGAGGAGATTTCCTTCGCTAAGGGACAGATTACTTTTAAATATAAAGGGGCGGCATCGCCTCTAGCAGGTAAGTCATCGCGATAGCATTAATAACTCAGGCAGGAGGGAGGACAAGATAGATGAGAAGAGATCTCAGACTTAAAAGGATGCCTTTTTCCCGTTCCCTCTTTAACTATGGATCCACCAAATGACAAGTTTATTAATACACTCAACATGAACCGCCACTGACATCCATGCCATTGCTGTTGACATCTGTTTCTCTCTGCTTCTTGTCTGTTAGAAATAGTAGATCAGACGAAGGATGCGAGTATAAACGTTATAGAGAAACTGCCGGAAGGAAGCAGTGCGACTGCTCAGGGAGAAAGAATTGGAATGTGGACCTGTGGCTTCAGAATTTGAGCAGTCAGGATCCTACCCCAATCATTTGTTGATGAGTCCACAGGGGGACAGGGAAACATATTTTTTTCTCTTAATCCTGTCTGCAGGATAACATAATAGTCTCTGGACCAATCTGAACGACAATCTAACGTAGTTCTGGAGCAGTGCGGAGATGCACAGTGGCGCCACAGCACGCCATCTTGGAGCCAGACCACTGACACGTGATAATACATGTGCCCAGCCATTCTGTTCATCCCCGTCTTGGACAGGAAAGCTTTCAACAGGCATTTTGGCATCTGCGGAAGGGGAATGTGTATCTAACAGAATGATGGCCAAGCTTCCGTCTTCTGTGTTCCAGCACTGGGTCCATCATCCTCCAATCTGGCCCCATAAAGCCATGAAGATTATACTCTAGTATATTATACCCTGGACAATTGCTGCCACTCATTCCCTTTGCTGTGTCACCTTTCCTCTCCCCAATCTCATCCCCATTCCCTGCTCCCTCTTCCCCACTCGAGGTCAGCAGGCTTCCTCATCACTCCATTTGGCAAGAAGCTGGTGGATCACATTTCATTACCCACAAGAGAACTGAGCCGAGGCAACAAACCCTTAAAACCCGCCTTCACTGACATACTTAGTCCAGGAACTCTCTACGTCTTAAAGGTTCTGTAAGTTCCCTAAACAGGACAACCAACTGTGTTCAAACACATGAGCCTATGGGGGACACTCTTATTCCAACTGTCACACCTATGAAAACTCTCTCTTGGTGTCTTCACGACCCTGTGAATGCTCCATCATCATTTCCTTGTCTAGCCTAGTTTCTTTCTAGTATTTCATATCTGATAACACGTGCATGATACCTACAAGAAGCCAGACCCTATAAGTATAGATTAATACTTGATTTTATTACCTGAGTCCTTCACAACTGTCAGTGTTCCATAAAGAAACCTGAATACTGCTTGGTGTCCTTCTGTTCATCTCCTTTTCCACAAGGTTGTCTTCCTCCACAGCGAGTCCTAATTCGCAGTTACCATCCACTCTTGCTTTCTTTGTCTGTGTCCTCACCTCCTGTCTTTTCTTTTGTTCACATTAAAGCTGCACTCAATTTAATCCTATTGCTAATAGTACTACCTCTCCCTTTGGCACCCTACTCCTCTTCTAGAGTCTCTTGCATCAATGCCTAGAAACACACTTGTGAAAATTCCTTCTTCACAACAAGATTTTTATACTCAACATCTTCAAAGAGCTGCGAACACTGGTGGGGTTCTGGGCAATGGTGGAGAATTACTAATATAATGCCAATAACAGCAACACACTCTGGACGAACATTTGAAATGAACTCTTCAAAGGTGGCGGCGACAACCACAGCTGGAAGGAACACATCTCTTTATAGATAAAAGGTAGCCAGGAGACTTCCATATGGACTTACACTTTCTCACAAAGGTACAGATCTGTACACAAGCTCCATGTATAAGAGGTGCTACGAGGTCAAAGGCTTAAATATGGTATTGCCAGAATGACTGGAAAGTAGAGACAGAATTCCAGATAAGACAGAAGCACCACAGACTACCCTCAAGGATTTGGCCACTAGTACAGGTTCATATTGTAAGCATGCAAAGGAAAAAATAGCTGGAATGTTAAGTATGAGCACAGACTCATGCAGAAACCCGGATCTAGGGTGTCAAAATTTGTTCTTTAAGTTTTGCTCTTCAGAGGGGTTTAAAAAAAACATTATTGTATTTTCATTAAAATCCAGAAAAAATATACTCCCAGTATAAGGAGTATAAAAGAAAAATTAAAATACACCAAGGCAGTACAAGATTAAGTAGGAGATTCATTAATAATTTAACTGCCTTTTAAAACAAGACATAATCTTCATGGGGAAGATAATATAAAGCAGAGTAATTACAAAACTACAATATCCAGGGTACAGTAATTTTTAAAAAGACTAAAAGAAATAGAAAGCATGGGAAGTAGAATGCTGAAGCAGTAAAGTATAAGGTCAGCCTGTACTACATGGTAAACTGTGTGTGTGTGTGTGTGTGTGTGTGTGTGTGTGTGTGAGAGAGAGAGAGAGAGAGAGAGAGCTGAATGAAAGATGAGAGAAATCAGACAAACATCAGAAAGAGTTCTTAAACTAATATTCAAAGGACTTAAATAATTATTATAAGAGTAAATTGGGAATGGTAAGTGAATGACGAATCTCAGGAGAACATGCAGAACTTTAAAATAACATTTTAAAATGAGGGGTAGACTGATGGCTCAGCAATGAGGAGCACTGACAGGGCTTCTAAAGGACTTGAGTTTGATTCCTAGTACCACCCACAAAGTGGCTCACAACCATCTGTAACTCCAGTTTCAGGGGATCTGATGCCTTCTTCTGGCCTTGAAGGGGAAAAAACCCAGACACATAAAATAAAGTAAATATCAAAAATTTAATTTAAAATAAAATTATCTAAATTACAGGGGATCTGATGCCTTCTTCTGGCCTTGCAGGGGGAAAAACCCAGACACATAAAATAAAGTAAATATCAAAAATTTTAATTTAAAATAAAATTACCTAAAAAAAATTTTTTTACTTAAAGGTGTAATATTTACAATGAGAAGACAACTAAGAAACATAAAATAAG